>NW_027361706.1:20922500-21335000 GCF_039654945.1 Dendrobates tinctorius
CCTCTTAGTAACAATATATTCTTATAGGATCTGCTTTGTATCTATACTGTAAGTAAAGCGACGACTTATTACATGATAGTACTGTGCGGTCACTGTGGCCGGACGGCAGAGGAATCTTATACAGAGGTCAGGGATCATTGTCAGCCATCATACATATCCCATCACTGACAGATAAGTTATTCTCACTGGCTGACATCACATAACATGGTGCTGATCCTCACACCTACCTTGTCTCTTTTCCTCCATTTCTAGCTCTATACTGGAATATATTGATTTTCTTTCCTCGTCAGTTTCATTTTCTATTCAGAAAGTAAAAAATAAAACACCTCTTAGTATCAGAATATTCATTTAGGATCTGCTTTGTATCTGCTTACAGCATAAGTGTGCAAAACAAAAATTTTGTCAGGTGCCAAGGTTTTTTTAATAGATTTATGGTATTTCGAGGGTGTTGAAATAAAAAATCTCATGGCATTACATAACTTACTCCCAATACCTATACAGCGCATAAAATAATACAACTATGACACATTGACTTAGTAGCTAAAAATTGGCCACCAAAGAATTAGCCAAAACTTGAACCAATCCCCGCAGCTTGGCCAAAAGGCTCAAGGCCGTTTATCCGAGTGACTGAATGACTAACCCTAAGGCCGTGAGAAAATGAATGGCGGGGCAACACTTCTGCTAGGAAAACGCCAGAGGTCAGACAGGGACCCGTGCCGCTACCCTCTTTTATCCCACTCTCCTTCTTTACTAATACATTCACCAATCAGGGACCATTCACAGGAAAGGAAACCTTTTCTTCCCCCTGCTACGGTCCCCTGACTGGCCAGGTTTACTAGCCAACCACCTGCAAAGCTCTTGTACATATGTACCATGGCAAAAACAGAGGGAAAGATTTTTTCCCCACCATTTAACCCTTTCAGGACGGGGATATATAGAAAATAGGGCAATGCCATGTGTTCTCCTCCTGAAGGTCCATTAATCTCCATTACTGTTGCTGAATTGGTTCTAGTTTTTGAGGTGATTGTCACAAGTGTGTCACGTCCTCCTGAGATATCGGGGGTTAGAAGATCACTACGTATTGTGAATCGTAAATCTTCCATTTAACCTGTGTGTTCGTGTCCCATATTCAATGGATTTAGTTTCATCCATGAAAATAATGATTTCTCCCAAGGCGACTTGTGTGTGATAACCAATGCAATAGCTTTTGGTGTTTGGGTCGCTCTTTCGACTCTAACAGCATCTCAGGTAATGAAATATCCTATATAATTATTTTATATTTCAATTTGTAGGCTTACAGTGCCATAAAAGCGACTTTTTGAAGCCAGAATTCTATTGTGATTAATTAACTATTAAATATTTCAGAAACTAGAGGGAATCTGGCAAAACCAAAGTAATATTTATAATCAGCACCATAAACTAAATATAAAACCGTTCAGACATTGTTGGCACCAAAATCAGTTTACCAGTGCAATGTAAGTAATGGGACGCCTTATAACATGATACCACTGTGCGCGAACGGCAGAGGAATCTTATCATATAGAAGTCAGCGATCATTGTCAGCCATCATACATGTGACAATCTCATCACTGACAGATAACATCTGCTCCACATGAATGATCTGGTGACCTTGGAAAACTGTGCAAAATTAATGAAATGTATGGGCAACATAATTGGGATCCATGAAACATGGATAACATAGGGTACAAATAACAGAAAAACCATGTGGAAATATTGGAGACTTTAAGTCAACATTCTCATGTTTTGTCCCGTAGACACGTACATACCTGACAACGGGGACGAGGATGGCAAACTGGTAATGGCATCGTCACTAATAGATACAGGAAAAGATTCTTTCTGCCTGTTTGGAAGAAGAAAAACATGTAAATCACAAGTAAATCCAGTATAAAAGGGGTCGTCTCAGTAGATTAACACCAACTATAAGGCCCATTAGGACATATGACAGCTACAGTATGGAAAATAGAGCAAAAAAATACAAAGAATGGCGGGCATGTAGTAGTACATCTCTCCTACAGTGTGGGCAGCACTAACAGTGCATGACTGGCTGCAATTATGGGATGTTACCGTCAGCAGTTTCTGAAGCCAAGAGAACAATGACTACTAATATTTGATATTATGGAATTTATGTCCTATATTTGGGGTTGGGCACATATCTCAGCCTGGAGCTCCAAGTAATGACCCTATAATCTACTCACTCTTCTGAGATGTCTGTGTTGGATTCTGGGGTACAATCTGGAGGGGACTCGGGATCCTCCTTGTTCATCCTCCTGGTAGCGTTGGTACAGAGCTAAATGCAGACAACAAGAAGATATTAAATACATTTATTTTACTTTCAGAGGTATTTTTTTTTATTTATTATCTATTGTTCCCATACTTACTTTAGAAAGCCATTCAGAAGAAGATGTAAAATTTGGGTAGTTAAAGCTCTCATTGTCCTCCTCATCCTCTGAGACCAGATGTTCATGATCTACAAGACATAGGTTATAAAATATTTTTAGAGGCTCTCAATAAAACACAGTAGCCATTTATCTGTAATATTAATGACAACCACTTGTCCTGGTGTGGGATTATTGGTATCTCACCACCTGGCACCGTGTATGCCACTGGGGTTTTCTGTATCCACCACCGATAGATGTAGATTATTCCACACTGAGACTTCGGTACGTATTCTTTGCAGTAACGGGCTCAAGTTGAGTTCCCCAAACCTCGTCAGTGGAAGCACCATATGGTTCCCAAGTACTTAAATTGCTGAACTACCTTTAATTTAGTACCTGCCTCCACCTCCCCAGTACAATTGTCATCTCCATCAATCGGCAAAACACACGATTTATCACAGTTAATCATCAATCCCGAAATCAGACCAAAACCTTCAATTAATATCATTACCCTTCTTAAGGACTCCCCGGACTCTGCCAAGAAAAGCAGCAAATCGTCGCCGTACAGAGCGATCTTCTGCGCCCACATTTGCCGTAAGCTGAGGAATGTACATCGGCTTCTGACTTAGAAGGTTGTTAAAGTCTAAGTCTCTCAGGAATGGATGACTCTTGATCTCAAATGCTCCTGCTGGAAAAGACAAAACCAAAGTGTTGCGGAAATTGTCAGAGACTGTTCCATATCTGAACTGTTTAACTTAATCTGAACTAATACAATTTCTGAGCAAACATGAAGGAAAATTACTGAAAGTCATATTATGAAGAATTAGAAATGTATGAGCTGATAAAGTGCTGATTGTCATGGACATGGGCGATATGTCCGTTGTGTAATAAGCAAATTGTTACCTGTCCCAAGTCTTTGTTCAGGATTTTTTCTGAGCAGTCCTGTGATGAGGCACTGAGCATCAAAGGGATGAACGGGATCACAATCCCAACGTATGTCTCCTATTATATAGAAAATTACAGAAAATAAAACATCTTTATTGGACTGTAAGCTAAAGCAAAGGAAATAAGTAAAACAATGTAACCAATCAAAGCAAATGATTGGATTATTCCACTTACCATTGACAATATTTGTAAAAATCTCAGCGTCGGATTTCGCATAAAATGGTTCACGCCCCACAAGAAATGTATATAGTATGATCCCCATTGACCACCAGTCCACAGGTCTTCCATAGTATTTTCCCAGGATGATCTCTGGGGCCATATAACATGGGGTGCCAGCAACCTGGAAAGCAACAGAAGAAGGAGATGAGATTGATGATACCATTATTATGACAAGTTCTCACATAAAAACACAATGACAGAAGATAAAATATCAGTGGAAAAGTTCTCTAGAAATGAAGAATGCAGAGGAGAAACAACAGTGTGATGAGATTAGTAAGAACAAGTCGCGTTTCTGTAAGTGATGCCGACCTCATGGTCCCGGAACTCTCTGCTGATGTCCTTTGCTAATCGCTTGTAGGTGTTGGTTTTTGGTGTCATGACACCAACTTTTGAAAGCCCAAAATCGGTAACTTTTATGTGTCCGGCAGATGTTATCAGGAGGCTGTGAAAGAAAAGATGGTTTTAACCTTGCAGACTATATGATAATAAATGATAACTTCCATTATGATACTACAGGGGGCACTTACTTCGCTGGCTTCAGGTCTCTGTGCACCACCCCATGGCTGTGCAAGTATTCTACAGCAGCAACCGCTTCTGCAAAGTACAAGCGGGCCAAGGGGACAGGTAAATGACCCATGGTGTCTAATAGGGTCCGACAGTCTCCACCTGTAGAAAAAAGGAAATATGACCGGTGAGGGGTTTATAAAGCAGACCACCATGATGTGTAATGAGAAGTGAGCAGAGATATTTGGCAGGAAAGACTGTGTACAGTTATAATGAATAGTGCACATAATATTAGACATAACATTAGACTAAAGTAGTGGTGAAGTGTGCTCCATGTAACTAATAACATAAAGTGACATCTTGTCTACAGCTGAGGAAACTGGAGATACTGGCTTGCTCAGTGTGGACATACGGGGGAGATCACACAGACAGTGGCGAACATAAAAATCACAGGGCCCCATAGAAAAAGTTCTAATTAGGCCCCTAAAAATAATATCTATCGAAGCCCCTTTGTGTTCTCACCAGCAATACACTTTTTATGGCCATTTCAAAGTATGATGCCCTCAAGCGTGCCCCCACCCACAAACACGGAGTATGGTATCCCCACAGTGAATCCTCCTGCCTACCGTATCACCCCACATATACAGTGTCAGTATGATGCCCCCACTTAGTATAGTGGCGCCCACAGTGCCTATACTCAGTATAACGTCCCACATAGACACACAATATAATGGTCCCAACATGTCTCCACTCAGTATAATGGCCCCTCACACATAAATTTGGACCCTAACACAGAATGAGGACCCCCACACAGAATAAAGACCCCCCACAGCACACCACTCAGCATGAAGACCGCACCCAGTATAGGGGCATTCACAGCCGGCAAATCAGTATCGTGGCATTAGCAGGCTCCCATAGCCTCTCACACAGTACTATGTCCCCCACAGCCACCCAATCAGTATTATCACCCCTACAAATGCTGACATTAAAAAAGCACTATTCCCCTGGCCCCATTCCCACGGCACGCTGCTCTGGTCAGTACAGTGTGAGTACTGAGACTCCACACTACAGGCGGGATGCTGTGACTACTTTACACCTCCAGTGTACGGAGTCTCAGACCACAGTCTCACAACCACGGGCTGAATGGTGGATCGGGGGGCTTTTGGCTTCCTGATGCACCATTCTGTTCCTCAGTATTCTCATTCTGAGGATGCGGCTGCTCTGAAGTTGTGATGATAGGAGGAGTGATGTGGCCCAATGCCGAGTGGCGCCAAGCCTCCTCTGACTCATGGGCCCCATAGTTCCCTTGCACACTGAGCAATGGATTTCCGTGCAGCTAGGTAATATACAACCTATAGTAAATGCTCTGTGGTGATGGAACCAACCACCTGGACAAATCCTAATTATATGTGCGGTGATAAGATGTGAGCAGACATGGAGTGACTAGAATATAATGCATATGTGTCCTACCTTCCACATACTCCATGACCATACAGAGGTGAAGTTTAGTTGGAAAGGAGCAGAGCATGGAGACCACAAAGGGACAATCAGCGAATGTTAAGATGTCCCTCTCCATATAAGCCAATTCCACCTTTGTTGGAGTATTCAGGTTCTGCTTGGCCATTGTCTTCATTGCAAAGACCTGCTGCAAGTCTTTATGGCGCGCTAAGTAGACGGACCTGGAGAAAAGGACAATCCATGGTTAGTAATCAATCCTTAATAACAGTCCAGCTATAGAAATCATTATACGATCTTCTGTGCTAATTCTTGAAGTCTGTCCGTCACTGGAAATACATTTCTAGAAATTAATAAAATAGCAGCTCATAGCTCAGCTATGGAGCTGTGCACAATGCCATGTCACACAAGTCACATAGAGAGGAGAGAATCTTCTTGGGCAGATTCTCTATAATTGACCACAAGATACGATTCTGTCCAGGTAAAATTTAGTCCAAATTGAAATTCCCCCAATTGCTGTAAGAAGTTTATTCTGCTCCTCCCTAAGGCGTAATAAATGGAGGGGATGGAAGTAACCAAATAATAACCACCTGTCCGAGGCTCCCACCTGTCCATCACTGCAGGTCTCTATCCTCTGTGCCAGTCTTTGGTTGTTCTGGCGCCCCCTTCTGGTGCTGAGGCCAGTGATTGGACTCACGTGGTCATGGTGGAGGGTGTTGGGTGCAGATGTCATTGACGTCAGTATCGTGTCAGTCCTCACGTGACCATGTGTAGCCAATTACCCTTATCTGCTCCATAATGGCGCCCCCAAAAAAACAAAGTCCACTGAGGAGGAAGCTCTGGTGGAGGCGGCAACATGAGAACAGATGGGGTCTAGGACAGGTGAGTGGGATATATTACTTTAATCCCTTTCCATAAGGGGATGTGCCCATATTAAGTATTTGCAGCAGAAATTTTTACACCATATCTGCATTTCTAAGTAGAAAAACGATGCGCAGAATAGCCGCATTTTTGTCGCGTTTTTGATACGTTTTTTTCCTGTGTTTTTGTCGCAGATTTCCCCCTCATTATTATATGTGACATCTGCAGAATAAATGCTGAAAGAACTGACATGTGCAGATTTAAATGGAAAGATCAGCATCGTGTGCATGAGACTCCAGGAATCTCAGTCACTTTTCTGGCATCATGAAATCCCTCAGGTTTTGTAACAAATCGGAGCAGAAAAAACACAAAAAAGCGACAAGTCTGCAATGTGTGCACAGGTCCTTCCAGTGTCACCTGTTATGGGTCAGAATGCTCCGCTGTCTATAAATGAGCTGAATAGCGAGAATTAGATGTGGACAGTGATGTGGACTCCGATTATTTCCCTATGATAACACTGAATGGCAGAGCACAGAGGCAGAAGTGTTGTCATAGGGAACCCTGAGAAATGTGGATTATACCAACAGAAATCTCACCCAAAAGCTCCAGCGCCGATCAGTTTGGATGCTTTGAAGTCGCTTATACGCGGCTTTGTCGCTGGGATCAATGATTCGATCGCTCCCTATAAGAAAATAAGAAATGATATTCAGATAAAAAAGCTGCAAGAAAAAAGCTCCAGATACAAAAACGTCTCCCTCCAATATTATGTCCCAGCTGATATACAGCGATTGGATGTAGGGGCCGATACAAGCAGAACGCTCCGCAGACACGGATGTCATTTAACCCCTTAACAACCCGGGGTATTTCCGTCCTTGCGTCTCCGTTTATTGCTCCCCTTCCTCCCAGAGCCATAACTTTGTTACTTTTCGGTCACTATGGCCATGTGAGGGCTTGTTTTTCGCGGGACAATTTGTAGTTTTGAACGACACCATTGGTTTTCCCATAACCTGTACTGAAAAACGGGATAACTATCTAAGTGCAGTGAAATTGCAGAAAAGTGCAATTCCACAATTGTTTTTTTTACCATGTTCACTAAATGCTTAAATGCTACAACTGCCCTGCCATTATGCTTCTCCAGGTCACTACAAGTTCCTAGATACCAAACATGTCTAGGTTCTTTCTTAAGTGGTGAAAAAAAAACATCCAAAGTTTTGTATAAAAAAAATGGCGCTGTTTTCCGAGACCCGTAGCATTTCCATTTTTCGTGGTCTGGGTCGGGGTGAGGGCTCATTTTTTGTGCTGAGCTAATATTTTTATTGATACCATTATTGGATAGGTACGATGCTTTGATCGCCCGTTATTGCATTTTATTGCAATGTTGCAGCGACTAAAAAAGTGTAATTCCGGCATTTTGATTTTTTTCTCATTGCGCCATTTACAGATCGGATTTCTTCGTGTTAGACGTTGATAGATCGGGTGTTTCCGAACGCGGCGATATCGAATAGGTGTATTTTATAAATTATTTTCAATGGGGCAAAGGGGGGGGTAATTTCAACTTTTATGTTTTTTTAAATCCTTTTTTTCTACTTTTTACTTGCTTCAATAGTCTCCATGGGAGACTAGATGCTGCGATCATCCGATCGCTTGTGTTACACAAAGCAAATATGCTCATCTGCTCTGAGCGTCGACCGCTGGGCGCCAATGGGCGGAGCTAAATCGCGCTTCTGTAGCAGCCATTTAAATATACCGATGTCAGAGTTTGACAGCGGCATTTAACATGTTAGCAGCCACGGGTGGATCGCAATTCTTCCCACGGCTGTTAGGACCACATGACAGCTCATCAGATGAGCTGTCATGTGCTGGAAAAGATGAGGGAGGCCTCGGGCAAAGCATGTCATAGGTCGTTAAGGGGGATGCTCCATACACCAGAATCATTTAACAGTGCTGATTAATATGGGTGATGACAGATGAAAACTTAAAGGGAATGTCTCAGCAGGTTTTTATATGTAATCTAAGAACAGCATGATGTAGGGGCTGAAATCCTGATTCCAGTGACGAGTCACTTATTAGGCTGTGTGTCATTTTATTAAAATCAGTGTTTAATCATCAAGAGATTATCGCTATAGGAATAGTCTTGTGTTACGTAGTCCTACTGCTCTATGTAACACTGCTCCCACCACTGATAAGAGGATTTCTGCCTATTCACAGTGTACTGTACACCAGCCAATGGTGTGGGCGGGGTTATAAATGGCTTAGGATTCAGAGATCTGTTAGATCTGCAGCAGAGAAGAGTGTGATTTTTAACACAACTGCTGCACCCAGAAAAGAAGATGACATTGTTGGAATCAGGGTCTCTGCCCCTACATCATGCTGCTCTCAGATGGGTAGCAGAAACCTGGTGCCAGATTCTGTTTAGTATAAGTGCTATTATCTAACACAATAGTGTCATCTACATTTAGAACAGAGATCTCCCATGGTTATATGGGGGATAATACTGGACGTGTCATTCACACCCCATGATCTGGTGATGTACAGACATCCCCTTCTATGATACTCACAGCGGCAGGTTCTTGGATCTCCGGGATCTCATGGATTCCACTATCAGGAATCGCCAGCACAGTTGGATCTATAATAGTGATGAAGAGATGAAGAAATAAAATGTATTAGACGACATCAATCCTACATCCACAATACAGCAATATAACGGAGAAATGGCGGGACGTCTGTAATTGGGATTATTACTAATTATATGGGGATTCTAAATATGAGGCAGTCATCGGCCTCACTGTACATGTGAGTGATGGGAAGAGAGAGCTCCAGCAGAGAAGCCATATGCATATTAGCCTGTAAGTGCACTAGGGGCGTGTCACTGCACTCAGACGCTTTCTTCCACGCCCCAGTGCACTTCTACCCAGGTTTGTGTATGGCTTCTACGTTAGATTTCTCCTGACTGAGATTTTCATTAGAGGGTAATGGGCTGTACAGTCAGACCGGCACTTCATATGTAACATGTGCTGACAGGTTCCCTGTACACAGAGTACAGTAGATCCACCATTATCCCCTGTTCTCTATAATATCTGGAGATTCCTTCTAGAAGGTCGGGTGATCGGCTTACCTGTGGTCAGATCGCTGGTCAGTTCCCGCTGACTCGCATTAGGGTCAGGGGTCATTCCCGGGTGTAGATTTTGCCCATCTTCGGTGTCGCCTTCTGCTGTTTCCTAATAGTTATAATATATAGATTTAATATGTGGAAGATTTCACTAAATCACCAAATCCATAAATCAGGAAGAACTGAACCTGCATTTACAGATGCAGCAATTGTAACTATACAGATAACGCGCCATAAAAGATCAAGTTTTAAAAATTAGTGTGCAGACACAATTCATAAAAAATAAAAAAGAATACATAATTTGGATCTGTGTATACAGAGAGATTGGGGCACTAATAACCAGGAGAATGAAATAGATGTGGAGGTCCCAGTATATAGCACTAGTGACACCTATATCTAGTGATGAAACGCTGCGTTGGGTGGGCGCGCTCCAGGAGGCCAGGTGGGCACTATATTTGTAAGGCATTGTATTTTATTATGATGATATCACCTCCATGTACTATGTACGTCCATTCCTGGTCAGTGACCCCATAATATGTGGATTTAGTGACATCTCGTGGTGCCTTCATATTACACCTCGCATTGCTATTACCTTTGCCATTAGCTTTATTCATTGGGCACTTTCAGCACACGCTGTTATATATCTTTTGCACTATTTGCACTTTATCAGATGATTTTTCAATTTTATACTTTTTATTAAATATATATTTTTTTATGCACATAATTTTGTCACATGCACTTTATATACAATTAATGATTTTTTTTGTATTGCACATTATGTTACACATTTGCTGCATATAAATTGGTTTCGTCACTAAATACAGGTGTCACTAGTGCTATATACTGGGACCTCCACATCTATCTTATTCTCCTGGTTATTAGGGCCCCAATCTCTCTGTATACACAGATCCAAATGATGTATTATTTGTTATTTTTTATGAATTGTGTCTGTAAACTAATTTTTAAAACTTGATATATTTACATTAATACTAAAATTTACAATTCTTACATATTGGACTTGTAGTCTTATTTTTGCTTTTCTGGTGCTTTTAAGTGGGTTCCCATGGTCCTGTTTTATCTAGGTCCATTTTTTTGCCTCTGGAGCCAATTTTAAGCAGTGATTTATATTTGATTCTACAATCGGACTGTTTATATATATATATATATTTATAATAAAATACATCACATAATTTTGGCATTTTGGGCTTAAGGTCCCCAATCCTTGTTATTTATATAATGCGCCATGTTGAGAACTTTCCTCATTCTGTCATTTAGGTGGATTAAGATAAATTAAGATTGAAAAATCAAACGTTCAGTGTAAACTTTGACTTCTCTGCCCTGTGACCCCAGAGCCGTGTTACCTGCGCTCCTTATATCAGGGGTACTTCATTCATTACAGTATTAGGGGGAATTGCTTTACACTGCAGCTCTTCTCCACAAGTCCAGATTAATATACTTTATAAGAGACTTGTATGCAGAACATTTCTGTAATATTATCTCAGCTGCAGCATTTACAATCAGGAAGATAGTAGCGCTAGACAGAGGTGGAAACACAGACGTCCCGCCACTGAGCTGTGACTACAGAATACAGACTGCCATCACAGGGGAGGGAGCAGCAGAGACTAGCGGCCATAAATATGCTGTGCCTGCCAGGAGCTGACAGGGAGGCCTGTAAGATCTAACACCAGATCTTCTGATCTCTGACTGGTGATCTGGAGAAGATGAGAAAGCAAGGACGTGTGATAGAGAAGAAGACGGCTCCTTACCAGGCGTTCCGATGAGCGGGCCGGACGTTCCAGTACAGACAGGACTTTTTGGGCGAGTTCCTTAATTAAAGACAAATCGCCATGTTGAAATCTTTCTTCAGCCTATAAAAAAGAAAAGAAATAAAAATGAAAATCCTGAGATGAAAAAAGTTAAAATGGAGGCGGCCATTTTATGTGACATTTGCTCCACTGTCTGCAGATAAAATGGCGCCATATCTGGGGATTCGTCTTGTTTGGTATAGGAGAAAAAAAGAAACTTCTATCCCGCCATTATTATCTATTATTATGGAGAAGATTTGTGCGGAGCGTCCGCCACTTACCTGCTGCAGTAACATCCTGATGTTCTGAGGTAAATCGCTCAGATACTCTGAGGTTAGGTGACCTTTGTAGTGTTTGGTCAGGCAGTCCTTTACCAGCCCCATCACCAGCCGGTGAGTGAAGCTGAGGACGCCATCGGGTGGTAGAAGCGCAGTGTCGGGGTTATTGCTGAGAATAATCACCCATAGTGCGGCTACCTGAGCGTTATCTAGAAGATAGTCAGCCATAGCGAGTAAGTGCAAGTGCGCACAGTCCACTAGCTATAGAACCAAAAAATGGCACCAGTGACACTGTGTACATTGTATAAGTAGAGCCTGGGTTCCGTGATGTCATAATAGCCAACATCATGAGTGATGTCATAATGGCCAACATCATGTGTGATGTCATAATGGAATCTGGGGATAGAATCTTCATGGGCGACTCTGTATGAATAGATGCTGCCTAGTAATTCTGACAGTGGAAAACCATGGAATGTATTATGTCTCCATGTTATTACGGCCGTTCTATGTTATTTCCAAATAGAACACAACCAGGATAAGGCTATGTTCACATGTTAGAAATAAAACACAAGAAAGGGGGACTCAAACCCAGAGTGCCAAGAACAATGGGGTTATTACTTATATAGATATAGTAGAAAAGTATAAATATAGTAAAATAAATCCCACATTTCATTAGCAGTGCTGCGAAAATGGACCTTAGATGCAGATTGGACATTCGGAAAGAAACAACATAAAACCACTTTTGATACTTTAGACTTTTAGTCGGTTTTTCTCTTGTGGTTTTATATGTTCACATGTTGCATTTTTGCAGGATTTTATTCTACCCCTAAAACCAAAGTGGTAGCAGGAAAATCGCTGCGTACAATCCTCGTGTTTTTGCAGCATTTTTAATTGTTTCATTTTTTCATTCATTCATTTGAATTGGTGAAAAACACTGCAAAACTGAAAGAATTGACAAGCTTCAGATAAAAAATGGAGAAAAAGAGATGCAGCGTGTGACTGAGAGTTTAGAAATCTCTTCTCTAAGCTGGTACAGTATCAGCTGGACATGGAACAAAGTGATAATGGAAGGCTGACATGACATTGGGAGGGCAGGACGACATAGGTACAGCTAGGGAAGGGGAGGTGATGGAGGATGAGCATAGGGTGGGGGTCAAGAGTAAAAGGGGATATGACATAGGTCGTAGAGGTGGGGTTAGGTGGACGAAAGGACTGACCGGGGTTAGTAAAGCCCTCTTTGACCTCCGGACGACGGGACATCAAAAATTAACATAACTTTTTTTCACAAAAAAATTACTTCAGGTCTAATTTTTTTTATTTTACCAAGGGTAACCGGAGAAATTGGTCCCCAAAAGTTGTCCAATTTGTCCTGAGTACGCTGATACTACTGTATGGACACACGTCGGGGCTCGGAAGGGAAGTAGTGACGTTTTGGAATGCAGACTGTGATGGAATGGTCTGCGGGTGTCATGTTGCCTTTGGAGAGCCCCTGATGTACCTAAACTGTGGAAACCACCGACAAGTGATCCCATTTTGGAAACTAGACCCCCCAAGGAACTTATCAAGATATGTGGTGAAAACTTTGAACCCCCAAGTGCTTCACAGAAGTTTATAACGTACAGGTGTACAATTAAAAAATGATATTTTTTTCCACAAAATGATATTTTTGCTCAGAATTTTTTATTTTCCCAAGGGTAACAGGAGAAATTGGACCCCAAAAGTTGTGCAATTTGCCCTGAGTATGCTGATACCCCATATGTGGGGGTAAACCACTGTTTGCGTGCATGGCAGAGCTTGGAAGGGAAAGAGCACCATTTGCCTTTTTTAGGCTGGAATTGAGACTGGACGCCATGTCGCGTTTGGAGAGTCCCTGATGTGCCTAAACAGTGGAAACCCCCCACAAATGACACAATTTTGGAAACTAGACAGCCCAAGGAACTTATCTAGATGTGTGGTGAGAACTTTGAACGCCCACGGGCTTCACATAAGTTTATAACGTACAGCCGTAAAATTTAAAAAATCCTATTTTTTCCACAAAAATGATCTTTTCATCCTCAATTTTTATTTTCCCAATTGTAACAGGACCCGAAAAGTTGTGCAATTTGTCCTGAGTATGCTGATACCCCATATGTGGGGGTAAACCACCATTTGGGCGCATGGCAGAGCTCGGAAGGGAAGCAGTACCATTTAACTTTTTTGGCTGGATTTGAGATCGGACGCCATGGTGAGAGAGCCCCTGGTGTGCCTAAACAGTGGAAACCCCCCACAAGTGACCCCATTTGGGAAACTAGACCTCCAAAGGAACTTATCTAGATGTGTGATGAGCACTTTGAACCCCCAACTGCTTCACAGAAGTTTATAACGCCCGGATGTGAAAATAAAAAAAATCATATTCTTTCCACAAACATGATCTTTTAGTCCCCAATTTTTTTATTTTCCCAAGGGTAACAGGAGAAATTGGACCCCAAAAGTTGTTGTCCAATTTGTCCTGAGTACGCTGATACCCCATATGTGGGAAAAAACTACTGTATGGGCACATGTCGGGCTCGGAAGGGAAGTAGTGATGTTTTGGAATGCAGACTTTGATGGATTGGTCTGTGGGTGTTATGTCACGTTTGGAGAGCCCCTGATGTGCCTAAACTGTGGAAACTCCACACAAGTGACCCCATTTTGGAAACTAGACCTCCCAAGGAACTTATCTAGATGTGTGGTGAGCACTTTGAAGCCCCAAGTGCTTCACAGAAGTTTATAACGCCTGGGCGTGAAAATAAAAAAATCATATTCTTTCCACAAAAATGATATTTTTGCACAGAATTTTTTATTTTCCCAAGGGTAACAGGAGAAATTGGACCTCAAAAGTTGTGCAATTTGCCCTGAGTATGCTGACACCCCATATATGGGGGTAAACCACTGTTTAGGCACATGGCAGAGCTTGGAAGGGAAAAAGCACCATTTGACTTTTTCAACGCAGAATTGGCTGGAATTGAGATCAGACACCATGTTGCGTTTGGAGAGCACCTGGTGTGCCTAAACAGTGGAAACCCCCAATTCTAACTCCAACCCTAACCCCAACACACCCCTAACCCTAACATCACCCCTAACCTTAGCCATAACCCTAACCCTAGCCCTAACGGGAAAATGGAAATAAATACTTTTTTTAATTTTATTATTTTTACCTAACTAAGTGGGGTGATAACGGGGGTTTGATTTACTATTTATGGCGGTTTTTATATTTGGCAGCTGTCACACGCTAAAAGACGCTTTTTATTGTAAAAATAGTTTTTGCATCACCACATTTTGAAAACTATAATTTTTCCATATTTTGACCCACAGAGTCATGTGAGGTCTTATTTTTTGCGGGACGAGTTGATGTTTTTATTGGTACCATTTTTGGACACATGACATGACATTTTTTGATTGCTTTTTCTTCCGATTTTTGAGACGTAGAATAAACAAAAACCAGCATTTCATGATTTTCTTTTCAGGGAGGGGGGGCGTTTACACCGTTCTTGTGTGGTAAAATTGATAAAGCGGTTTTATTCTTCGGATCAGTACAATTACAGCAATACCTCATTTATATATTATTTTATGTTTTGGCGCTTTTATACAATAAAATTTTATATAAAAAATAATTATTTTTGCATCGCTTTATTCTGCGAGCTATAACTTTTCTATTTTTTCGCTGATGACACTGTCTGGCAGCTCGTTTTTTGAGGGACAAGATGACGTTTTCAGCGGTACCATGGTTATTTATATCCGTCTTTTTGATTGCGCGTTATTGCACTTTGTTCCGCGTTTGATAAAGCATTTGTTTTTTGTTTTGTTTTTTTAAGGGGTTAACTAGTGGGACAGTTTTATAGGGCGGGTGGTTACGGACACGGCGATACTAAATATGTGTATTTTTATTGTTTTTTAATTTACAAAAATAAAGAATTTATTAGGGATTTTTTTATTATTTATTTAGGAATTTTTTATTAATTATTTTTACACCTGAATTTTTTTTCACTTTACTATATTGTCCCGGGGGGACATTACAATAAAGTGTCAGATCGCTGATCTGACACTTTGCAGTGCACTGTGTCAGATCTGCGATCTGACAGGCGCTGCAGAGGCTTTCTCTGTGTCTGCTCTCAGCAGGCACTGAGGAAGCCGCCTCCCTGCAGGACCCCGAAGGTCCCCGCGGCCATATTGGATCTGGGTGCCTGCAGGGAGGAGACCCTCGGAACAGCACCAGCACATCACGCTACTCCGAGGGTCTCAAGGAAGCATGCATGGAGCCCCATCTGATTCTACCCTGTGCCCCGGTGCACTGCGATCATGTTTGATTGCAGTGTGCCAGGGGTTAATGTGCTGGGAGTGGTCCGTGACCGCCCATGACACATAGTGCCAGGTATCAGCTGTGACAATCAGCTGACACCCGGCCGCGATAAGTGGCGCTCCCCCGTGAGCGCCGCTGATCGCGATGACGTACTATCCCATCCCCGGTCATATGGGCCTGGGTACCATGGACAGGATCGTACATCGGATGTCAGAAAGGGGTTAATGATCGGGCCAATTTTTACAATTCTGACCACTGTCCCTTTATGAGGTAATAACTCTGAAACGCTTCCATAGATCCTGGTGATTGTGACATTATTTTTCTCATGACATATTGTACTTCATGTTAGTGGTAAAATTTCATTCATATAACTTGCGTTTATTTGTGAAAAAAATGGAAATTTGGCAAAAATTTTGAAAATTTTTCAATTTTCCAACTTTCAATTTTTATGCCCTTAAATCACAGAGATATGGCACATGAAAAACTTAATAAGTAACATTTCCCACATGTTTACTTTACATCAGCACAATTTTGGAAGCAAAATTTTTTTTGTTAGGAAGTTATGAGGGTTAAAATTTGACCAGCGATTTCTTATTTTTACAACACCATTTTTTTTTTAGGGACCACATCACATTTGAAGTCACTTTGAGGGGTCTATATGATATAAAATACCCAAAAGTGACACCATTCTAAAATCTGCACCCCTGACAGAGTACAAAACCACATTCAAGAAGTTCATTAACCCTTCAGGTGCTTCACAGGATGTTTTGAATGTTAAAAATAATGAACATTTAATTTTTTTTCACAAAAAAATTACTTCAGGTTCAATTTTTTTTATTTTACCAAGGGTAACAGAAGAAATTGGACTGCAAAAGTTAGTGTGCAATTTGCCCTGAGTACGCTGATACCTGATATGTGGGGGGAACCACTGTTTGGGTGCATGGCAGAGCTCGGAAGGGAATGAGTGTCGTTTGACTTTTTCAACGCAGAATTGGCTTGACGCCATATCGCTGTCACGAAGTGACTGGCCCTGTGTGACATGACCCAAAAAACGGTCGGTCACAAAACGGAAAACAAACAAGGGAACACCGGGGACACAATTACAATAGTGGGCCATGCGATAGGGAACGGGAAAATGGACACCTCCTGCACTCTCCTGAGGCTGTGCCCTGGTCTATCCTGATGTCTCTATTCGGTTTATTTCAAATCATCGCCGAGCAGGATACCTTAGCCCTCACTTGCCCTGCACCTATCCCTCAATAGGGAATTGACAAGTGCGGACACTAGTCCCACCGCTGCACTAATCTAACACCAAGGGAAAACATACAAGCGAGGTAAGACAAACAACAACTAGCTTTATCTGCTGCAATGCACCGCAGAGTTAGGCACCAGATCACAGCATTCAGCTGAAGCACCACTGCACTCAGCCAGCTCCTGACTCCAGCTTGGTTGGTCTCCAAAGAGGAAGTGTATCATCAACAGTTAGCTGAAGCATCAGGAGACCTTTTAAAGGAAGGTAGGAGTGGTCACTACCAGCATCAGCAAACTGACCAACCATGTTATCACACCAGCGGCCACCGGGGAAAAAAACTGATATTAACCTCCGATGGCCTGAAAGGAGAAAAAAGGTTTAATATGCAAAGCGCAATCTGCCACAGATCCAAAAATGGATCGTGACAATCGCATTTGGAGAGCCCCTGATGTGCCTAAACAGTGGAAACCCCTCACAAATGACACCATTTTGGAAACTAGACCTCAAGGAACTTATCTAGATGTGTGATGAGAACTTTTAACCCCCATGGGCTTCACATAAGTTTATAACGTACAGACGTAAAATTAAAAAATCCTATTTTTTCCACAAAAATGATCTTTTCACCCCCAATTGTTATTTTCCCAAGGTAAACAGGACCCCAAAAGTTGTTGTGCAATTTGTCCTAAGTACGCTGATACCCCATATGTGGTGAAAACCACTGTTTGGGTGCATGGCAGTGCTCGGAAGGGAAGGAGCGCAGTTTGACGCCAAATTGGCTGGAATTGAGATCGGACGCCATGTCGCGTTTGGAGAGCCCCTGATGTGCCTGAACAGTGGAAACCCCCCACAAGTGACCCCATTTTGGAAACTAGACCCCCACAAGGAACTTATCTAGATGTGTGGTGAGCACTTTGAATTCCCAAGTCCTTCACAGAAGTTTATAACGCCCAGGAGTGAAAATAAAAAAAATCATTTTTTCCACAAACATGAGCTTTTAGTCCCCAATTTTTTATTTTCCCAAGTGTAACAGGAGAAATTGTGAAAAAAGAGGATGAATGAACTCATGGAGATCAACATCCAACACTGCGGAGACGCCATCACATGTTTCTCAACGCAATGATTCTAGAGCACTGCCCCCATCCCTTATGGGAAATATGTAAAAACATGCAAAACACAAGCCGCGGAGACACCATCACATGTTTCTCAATGCAAGCAATGACAAGCCAGGTCTTTCCCCGGTAAGGAACAACCACGGGAAGGGCAGTCTCCAGTGAAGGAAACCACCTATGCCAAAACATGGTATCCATCCACAGACATCTATTTCGGGGTATTGCCCCTCTCAGGCCGGGATCACACATGCGAGGAATACGGCCGAGTCTCGCATGGTAATACCCGGCACTGCTGTCAGCACACGGGAGCAGAGCGTGCGGCTCCATTTATTTCTATGCAGCCGCACGCTCCGCTCCGGAGTGCCGGTGCCAGAGCTTGGGTTTAACCTGGAAGACTCGGCCGTATCTCGCTGTAGTGTGACTCCAGCCTTAGTGATGAGCGCGCATGCTCGACACATCATGATACTCGATCGACTATCGGGGTGTTCGGGCACGCTCGTTATTCGATCGATTATCGCGGGTGCACGAGCGCCATGCTCAAGTCCACGGCTGTGAAGGAAATATATAATCAATAAGGGAAAATCATACCAGCAGTAGAGTTACATTTAGGTGACAAAAGGGTGAAACTGAATATACCAGTATTGTAAGCACAAAGGGGCTTTTGCTGGAGATGTTAAACCTGGCACCTTAGCTCTTGGATTTTGAGCTTCAAGGGGTTAGCAAATGGTCTGTACTAAGCAGAATATTTCCTATTGTCTGTACTGGGTGAAATGGGAGATTTCAAATGCCACATCCTTAGTCATTCGTCCACTTACAAACTCCATCCGTTAAAATGGCAAGTTCGGTTCATCCTGGAAATATGAGCCTATGATCAGGACTATAGAAAGTTGGGTGATACAAAGAGAAGTGTTCACATGTGAGGGCAGCCCGTGCCCCATAATTCACTTCTCCCTACGATAACTGTATATGGAAACATTTAGTTATTTCTGTTATTTCTCCCTTTTTATTTTATAACTGTTTTGCATGTTTGTGTGTCGTATTTTTTTACCTCCGTTATATATTTATTGTTAGCACTGTATATTTTTATATTAATTTACATTAAAGCTTGCAAATAGTCTCTTCAGAGAGGAAGAGGACTGAACTCTAGTGCCACTTATAGGATGTAGCAACCCTAAGGCAATGTGCCCACGTTAGCATTTTTAAATGCTCAGGAAACTGATCTCCTTCCCAAAAAACGCGCGTTTCTTGAGTGTTTTTTGCACAAAAAACGCACGTTTTTGACGCGTTTTTTTCCACGTGTTTTCTGGGAACATTGGAAATAGCTAAAAACGCCCAGCTATGTGGAAATTAATGAGCATGCTGTGTTTTTAGCCGTAAGCGTTTAAAAACGCAAGCATTGGCACAAGAAGCCAAAAATGGATTAAATTTCATTGGATGCTTCTTTTAAGCGTTTCTGCGGCGTCTGATCCGGCACAAATGCTGCGGAAACGCTTAAAAAAACGCAACGTGGGCACACAGCCTTACAGTCAATATCGACTATGTTGACTTTTAGGATTGCTACTTCCTATAAGTGGCACTAGAGTTCAGTCCTCTTCCTCTCTGAAGAGTTAATTTGCATATTTCCCAGAGGAGCATTGCAGTTTAAGGGTGTGTGCACACGCTGCAGATTGGGGTGCGGATTTGGCCGCGCGGATTTTGTAAAATCTGCAGGAGATGGCAAACCGCAGCGGAATCCGCAGAAAGAATTCACATGTCAATTCTTTCTGCGGTTTCAAAACCACAGAAAAACCACGCGGAAAAATCCACACCGTCTGCACTGCGGTTTTGTATTCCCATAGGGAATAATGGTACTGTCCACCGCAGCAAAAACCGCTGCGGAACCGCAGCAGAATCCGCAGCGTGTGCACACACCCTAAGGGTATGTGCACACATTGAGGATTTGCCTGTGGAATTTTCTGCGCAGATTCTGCCTCTCTTGGCAGAAAACGCAGGTAAAAATCCGTGTGTTTTTGATGCGGATTTTCATGCGTTTTTGCTATTTAACACAAAAAAGAATTGTGATGTCACTTCTTTGTCCAACCTCTTCTTTTACGTACTCCATTGAAGACCATAATATCATCACATACTATGTTCACATATAATGTTTACACACGAAAAAACAAATATTAGTGAATATCTATAGATAGATAGGTAGATATATGTATAGATAGTGTGAGGCAGTGACCGGGTACATATGTGAGGGTCACTATGTGTCCACCAGGATGTGCTCAGAAGCATATTAGATCCGCTGGAGTGCCTTGTGGTCACAGCAGTATGCCTGTGAGTCACATGGCAGAATAAAAGTAAGTTTGAACCTGGTCAAGTTATTTTGACTAAGGAGCTTGTTCAGGAAAACCCAGTATAATAATCATCTTTATATAGTGCTAACATATTCCACAGCGATTCACAGTTTGCAAACATTATCATTGCTGTCCCCGAAGGGGCTCACAATCAAGAATCCCTATCAGTATGTCTTTGGAATGTGGGAAGAAACCAGAGTACCCAGAGGAAACCCATGCAAACATGGGGAGAATATACAAACTCCTTGCAGGTGTTGCCCTTGGTGGGATTTGACCCCAGGACCCCAGCGCTGCAAGCCTACAGTGCTAACCACTGAGCTACCATGCTGCCCTATGGGCTTTTTTTTTTTTTTAAATGGACTGCAGGAAGGTAGTGGGGTCCAGTCCGTTTCCTCCAGCCCAGATCTTAAAAGTGGCCTATGGCCACAGATTGGAGTGAAGGACAAAAACCCTGCAGGAAGAGTTTGGGTGTGTCAGTTTTGGTCCTGCAAGCAGACAGAGCAGTTGGTCTGCAGAGCACTCCCTGTGTGAGGCAACACAGGGCCAAGTGGAGCCAAAGGGTCTGGCACACCTGCATACACGATAGTGCGGTTGCTCATGGCAACCGGTCACAGACTGTTTTGTGTTTTCCCGGCTGCGATCCGGAGGATACAGCGTACTGAGCACTGTGTGATTTTCTGGACATTAAACATGTTTTGGTTTGAACTTGCTTGGGTCACTGCCTCATCACTGCACAGCGTGGACACTAGTGATGAGCGAGCACGAAAATGTTCGGGTGCTCGTTGTTCAGGTCGAGCAAATTGTAATACTCGGGTACTTGGCCAGAACAACAAGCCCAATTTAAGTTTATAGGAGACCCGAGCATTTTTGCCACGATCCCCCGTGGGTCCTTTTAAGGCTACGTTCACACGTAGCGGAACTCTCGCGGAAATTACAGCGAGAATTCCGAATTCCATTCCGCGGGAAAAATCGCATTTTAAATTCCCGCAATTTTCCTGCGGAAAAACTAGCGATTTGCAAGAGTAATTAGCTTGCAGAATGCTGGCGTTTTCCAAGATATTTGTAGCATCGCTTGGAGAACTGATTGACAGGTTGGTCACACTCGTCAAACATAGTGTTTGACGAGTGTGACCAACTTTTTACTATTGAGGCTGCCTATGCGACATCAATAGTAAAAGATAGGATGTAAAAAACAATAAAAAAAATAAAAAATATTGTTATTCTCACCTTCCGGCGTCCCGCGCAGCCTTCCCGCCTCTCTCCACGCTCCCGGTCCCAGTAATCCTTTGCGAGCGATGACGTCCATTCTCGCGGGATTGCGATGACCGCGAGAACGGACGTCATCGCGGTCATTCTCGCAAAGGATTACTGGGACCGGGAACGTGGAGAGAGGCGGGAAGGCTGCGCGGGGGGCGCCGGAAGGTGAGAATAACAATATTTTTTATTTTAAATTCTATTTTTTACAGGGATATGGTACCCACAGCCTGGAGGACAGTCTCCTCTCCTCCGGACCGTGGGTGCCATCCGCAAATGTTCTGCTTACTTTTCGCATGGTGGGTACAGCCACATGCAGAAAGTAAGCAGAACAATGCATTCCTATGGGTGCGGGATTGCTGCGATTCCGCTAAATTAATGAGCATGCTGCGTTTTTTTTTACCACGAAGCGATTCCGCCGCGGTAAAAACCGCAGCATTAGCACAGCATTGCGGAATCCCATAGGAATGCATGGGATGCTTATTTTTCGCAGCAAAATCGCTGCTCTCTCTCCCCCCCATCTCCTGGTGTCCTGTCAGCAGGTCTTCAGGCAAAGCTATCAGAGCATGCGTGTGAGCTCCCCTGGCTTCTTAAAGGGACAGCGTGCATTTTTCAAATTTGGTAATTATCCATTTGCAGCGCACTGACTACTATTTCTGGTCTCTCCTCCATAGGGAGAGCGCCGGAGCAATGAGTATCTATCATGGCTACATCCGGTTCTGTTCCTGACCTGTCTGTGCTGCGTTAGCAGTCTCTGTGCATCTTCTCATGCTATCTGTCTCCACAGATTATCTGTATCCTGCAACCCTTGGCAATCCCTGCAATCACCTGTGCAAGTGCCATCCCGTTCCGCCATCAGCCATCCATGTCTGTGGACTGTGGCGAGGTTACTAGAGCCTGCTTGCTACCAAGTACCCAGATCCAGGACCTGCCTCACCTGTGTCTACTTCTCTACGGACTCTGCTATTGTATCTGTTACCCCTTTTGGTCCCGCTGGGACAGCTGCCACGTGTCCAGGGTCTAACTGGAGGTAGCACCTGTGTCCTCCGGGTATTCCATTCTGGTCCTGTCTGAAGGACTTTACTACGGGTACCCGGGGCTCACTAGTTACGCCCCCTTCGGAGCCCCCGGACCGTGGTCCCGAGGTTCCACTTAGAAAATAAAAAACGAAAGTGAACTTCACCATCTCTGCCTCCGCTTCCATTCGTTACACCGATTATTTAAAATCCTTGCAAGACTATAAAGTTTACTAATGTGACACAAAATCGTGTATGTTTTCAATTAAGCTTTTGAGAACAACCAGCAATGCAGTCTGAATGACGTGATTGGAGACAGGAGACTGTTTGTAGAAAAAATTTTAAAAAAAGTGTGTACCATGAAACCTCAAGCTGTCAAACCCTTTCTTGGTTTTCAAATTTTAATGGGATCACAACAATATGTTGAGAGCAGGATGCACTACATTGAAGGACAATCAACTTTTCGTATTTTTTAATGGTATGATGGTTCCCTCTTTGCAGAATTATGTAATGGATAATTTTGCTAGTTTATTTGACAATTTTTTAACAATAAGGTTCAGATATGGCTTTAAAGATGGCTAATACTTGCAATATAACACTTTTTTATTTCAAAGTACAAAATTAAAGGAATAGTATGACTGAATAGTATGAGTGCGTACACTTTTGTATATTTTAATATGCAAAGGTTAAGTATGTGGCGCCCCTGAGGGTTCAGTCGCCACAGAGGTACTGCACCTCCTCCTGAGGTGTAGTATCCCACTCTCCAGGTAAGATGGTAACACCTGACCAGCCTCCAACACCTGCATCCCACACAACATAGTATTGTAGCAAAGCACCTTTGGTGGCTCCCTGCTTGGAACACGAAGAGTGCTGGGAGGTGGGTGGGGCTTAGACTGCACAAGAGAGCGGAGAATATTAGGAAAAGGTGAGTCTGTGAGAGAAGATCCCCAGAGAGGGATGGAGTGAAGGAAGTGCTGCAGCAGACTTCAGTGTCCTGGAGCTGCTGGCACAGGAAAGAGCCATAGAAAGCCTGATTCTTCAGAATGAAGACAGTTTAGTACGGAACGTAAGGAGAAGAGAACTAAGGACTAGGGTCAGAGCAGAACCCTTCCTGAAGTTTGAAGCGCATGGCCAGGGTCCGGTCCCCGAGGCTGTTTGTGAAACTAATGTTCCAGCAGCAGACACCGGAGGAATAGGAGCTGTGACCACTCTATTCCCACAACAGACTTGAAGACACGATGGCAACCTATGTGTGATCTGGGACATGACGGATGGAGTCCCCGAAGCAGGCTACAGTCACTTGTCATGCGAGTAGAGTTCCAAGGAACATCTGAGAGGAGGAACTTAGGTTTAACACAACTACAAGTACTTCAGTTTAAGCGCTAGAAAGGAGACGTTCAGAACAGGCACACGAAAGGGAGAGCTGGAAAGGTTAATTCCGTCTGCCTGGGAGTTGGCTGAGCCCCTGATCTGGAGACCGCGGCATTGAAGCGGGCACCTGTCTGTGCCAAGAACGTGAGTAAAAGAACTGGAACTGCATTCTTCTGTCTCATTGCCTTCTTCCTGCGCCAACCCACTGCTACATCTCTGTGCCTAATACTACACCAACTACTTCTCACTATCTCCTCATTTGCCAACCTCATCTACTCTGCCCTGGGACTACAGCCCTACCTGTGGAGGGCTACAACATCATTGCTGCACCACACCATCTGTCCCAGAGAAGCAACCCTGCAGCGCTGGTCAAACTGACCAGAAACCACAGGTGGCGTCACGAATCATCTCAACAACTTTATCCCCATCACTTTACCCCTTTTACATTGACCGCCTGAGGCCACGGATCGGGTCACTGCCACTGTGACATCTCCCATTGAAATCAATGGGCCCGACTCCGAGTACTCCACGGCCTCTGGGGGCGAGTCAAGTACATGTAGAGATTAAATACATCTAATGATTAAGTATATATATAAAGATTAACTACATACAGTATACTTACATCATCACCAAGAGGCTTTTAAACATCATCCATCTGGAATATCAGAGAAGCAACACCAAGACCGAGAACCCCTGGGAGATTCAATACACTGCATGGGCATCCCCAATTATGCAGGTATGATCACACTGTACAGGTACCCCAGTTTTGGCATCTGTCTTTGTCATGTTCTCTGGTCTTATATAGTGATTTACACTATGTAGTAACTCAAGTTTCCCTCAGCCCTTCAAGTGGCCAGCTTTCAAGGTCAGATGAAACCCAGCCTATTAAAATTGGCCCACAGCTTTCTGCTTAACCTTTACTGATTATTAAGAAAATGGGACCCTATAAAAATGACATGCGATCTCTGCTATTTTTAATAACCAGCAAAGGCTAAGCAGACATCCACTGGCTGTTATTAATAGGCTGTGAAGGTTCATGGATATTGGTTCCTTCCCAGGCTAATTCGACTAGCCCTCAGACGCCCCAGAAATGACATCCATTAGATGCGTCACTTCTGGCACTTAGTCTCAGCTCTTTCCAGTTGTCCTGGTGCAATAGCAATCAGGGGAATGGTTTTGGTGTTGATGTCAGCTGTGTAATCCAGAGGAAGGCAAAAAAAACCCATGTGGCAACAGTAAGCTTCACATTGGGGAAAAAAATTCCTTCCCGACTCCACATACGCAATCAGACTAGCTCCCTGGATCAACGCAATATTAAGGAGACTAGAGTATATACCCTTTAATATTATACTTTTCAAGAAAGGCATCCAGTCCCTTCTTAAATTTTAGTAGTGAATCACTCATTACAACATCATATGGCAGAGAGTTCCATAGTCTCACTGCTCTTACAGTAAAGAATCCGCGTCTGTGAGTATGCTTAAACCTTCTTTCCTCCAGACGTAGAGGATGCCCCCTTGTCCCCGTCACAGGTCTAAGAGTAAAAAGATCATTAGAAAGGTCTTTGTATTGTCCCCACATATATTTATACATTGTAATAAGATCACCCCTAAGCCTTCGATTCTCCAAACTAAATAACACCAAGTGTAATAACCTGTCTTGGTATTGCAGACCCCCTAGTTCCCTAATAACCTTGGTCGCTCTTCTCTGCACCCGCTCCAGTTCAGCTATGTCTTTCTTATACACCGGAGACCAGAACTGTACACAGTATTCTAAGTGTGGTCGCACTAGTGACTTATATAGAGGTAAAATTATGTTCTCCTCATGAGCATCTATGCCTCTTTTAATGCATCCCATTATTTTATTTGCCTTTGCAGCAGCTGCTTGACTCTGGCCACTAAATGTGAGTTTGTCGTCCACCCATACACCCAGGTCTTTTTCAGTGACTGTTTTGCCCAGTGTTTTACAATTAAGCACATAATTATACAACTTGTTCGTTCTACCCAAGTGCATGACCTTACATTTATCCCCATTAAAGCTCATTTGCCATTTATCAGCCCAAGCTTCTAGTTTACATAAATCCTCCTGTAATATAAAATTGTCCTCCTCTGTATTAATTACCCTGCAGAGTTTAGTGTCATCTGCAAATATTGAAATTCTACTCTCTATGCCCCCTACAAGGTCATTAATAAATATGTTAAAAAGAAGCGGGTCCAAAACTGACCCCTGTGGTACCCCACTGCTAACCGTGACCCAGTCCGAGTGTGCTCCATTAATAACCACCCTTTGTTTCCTATCCCTGAGCCAGCTCTTAACCCACCTACACATATTTTCCCCTATCCCCATTGTTCTCATTTTATGTATCAACCTTTTGTGTGGCACCGTATCAAAAGCTTTTGAAAAGTCCATGTACACCACGTCCACTGCATTCCCTTGGTCCAGTCCGGAACTTGCCTCTTCATAAAAGCTTATCAGATTAGTCTGACAGGAACGGTCTCTTGTAAACCCATGTTGATATTGGGTCATAAGGTTATTCTTCTCCAGATACTCCAGTATAGTATCTCTTAGAAAACCCTCCAGGATTTTACCCACAGTTGAGGTTAAACTTACTGGCCTATAATTTCCAAGTTCAGTTTTTGTCCCCTTTTTGAATATTGGCACCACATTTGCTATACGCCAGTCCTGTGGTACAGACCCTGTTATTATGGAATCTTTAAAGATTAAAAATAGTGGTCTATCTATGACTGTGCTTAATTCCTGCAGTACTCGGGGGTGTATCCCATCCGGGCCCGGGGATTTGTCAATTTTAGTGATTTGTAGACGCCGCCGTACTTCCTGCTGGGTTAAGCAGGTGACATTTAATGGAGAATTTTTATCCCTGATCATGTTATCCGTCATGGGATTTTCTTGTGTAAATACTGTTGAAAAAAAGTCATTTAGCATATTGGCTTTTTCCTCATCCTCATCCACCATTTCACCCAGACTATTTTTAAGGGGACCAACACTATCATTTTTTAGCTTCTTACTATTTATGTAGTTAAAGAATATTTTGGGATTATTTTTACTTTCTCTGGCAATGAGTCTCTCTGTCTCAATCTTTGCTGTCTTGATTTGCTTTTTACAGAATTTATTTAATCTTCTGTATTTATTTAATGCCTCATCACTACCTACTTGCTTTAATTCTCTAAATGCTTTATTTTTGTCCCTTATTGCGCCCCTTACAGCTCTATTTAGCCATAGTGGTTTCCTCCTATTTCTCGCATGTTTATTCCCATACGGTATATATTGTGCACAGGTCCTATTCAGGATGCTAATAAACGCCTCCCATTTTCTTTGTGTATTTTTATGTCTCAGGATATCGTCCCAGTTAATTGCACCAAGATCATCTCTCATCCGTTGGAAATTTGCCTTCCTGAAGTTTAGTGTCCTTGTAACCCCTCTACTACACATCTTATTAAAGGATACATGAAAACTTATTAATTTGTGATCACTATTACCCAAGTGACCCCCAACCCTTACACTTGATATGCGGTCTGGCCTGTTGGTTAATATTAGGTCTAGCAGTGCCCCCCCTCTTGTTGGGTCCTGAACCAGTTGTGAAAGGTAATTGTCTCTCATAGTAGTCAAAAACCTATTACCCTTGCTGGAACTGCAGGCTTCCCCAATGTATTTCAGGGTAGTTGAAGTCCCCCATCATAATGACTTCTCCTTGAGTCGCTGCTTCATCTATTTGCTTTATGAGGATATTCTCTGCTGCTTCCATTATTTTTGGAGACTTATAACAAACCCCTATCAGTAATTTATTATTCTTCCCCCCTCCCCTTATCTCTACCCACAGGGACTCTACATTTTCATTAGATTCATATATATTATCACGAAGGATGGGTTTTAAGGATGATTTTACATATAAACACACGCCTCCCCCTCGCTTATTTGTACGGTCATTTCTGAACAGACTATAGCCCTGTAAAATAACCGTCCAGTCACGGCTCTCATCCAGCCATGTCTCAGATATCCCCACCATGTCATAATTATGTTCCAACAACATTAACTCCAATTCCTCCATCTTGTTGGCGAGACTTCTGGCATTAGTATACATGCACTTTATGTATCTCTCTGTACCTCTATTCTTTCTTAAATTATTAACTGTTCTAACCCCACCCCCCATGCCACCCCCACCCCCAATGTCATTAGTTACAGCTCTTGGAAGAAGGGGAGGAAAAAAAAAACCCTTTCCGACATTGGGCATAATAGTATGCTCACGTCACAATCCCTCCTTTTAATATGTGCTCCGGTGGTGAGCCCACATCTTTCCCGGCACATGTCAGCTGTTTTGAACAGCTGACATGTGCCCGGGACAGCTGCGTGTGGAATTGCGATCCACCCGTGGCTATTAACCCATTAAATGCTGCTGTCAAACTCTGACAGCAGCATTTAACATGCAATTGCGCCGGAAATCCGCCCATCAGTGACCCCCATCACGTGTTCGCATGGTCACCATGGGTTGGCATGACAACTGGAGATCTCAAGCAGACCTCTATGGTTGTCAGTGCCAGATTGCCCGGTGCTCATAGCAAGTGAGTAATCCTGCTATATAGAGGCGATCTGATCATATATAGAGCCGATCGAGTTATGGCAGCTTCTAGTCTCCTATGGAGGCTATTGAAGCATGACAAAAGTAAAAAAAAAGTTTTAAAAATATTAATTTTTTTTAAAAAATATAAAAGTTTAAATCACCCCCCTCTCGCCCCATTCAAAATAAAACAATAAAAAAAAAAATCAAACCTACACATATTAGTTATCGCCGCGTTCAGAATCTCCCAATCTATCAATATAAAAAGGATTAACCTGATCGCTAAACGGCGTAGCGGGAAAAAAAGTCAAAACACCAGAATTAGGTTTTTTTGGTCACCACAATTTTAAAATGCAATAATGGGCGATCAAAAGATCGTATCTGTAACAAGATGGTATCAATAAAATCGTCAGCTCGGCGCGCAAAAAATAAGCCCTCACCTGATCCGAGATCGCGAGGAATGGAGATGCTACGGGTCTCGGAAAATGGCGCTATTTTTTTTTTTAAACTTTGTATTTTTTTTTCCACCACTTAGATAAGAGAGAAGCGAGACATGTTTGGTGTCTGTGAACTCGTAATCACCTGGAGAATCATAATGGCCGGTGTCAGTTTTAGCCTTTAGTGAACCCAGCAAAAGAGCCAAACAAAAAACAAGTGTGGGATTGCACTTTTTTTTTGCAATTTCACCGCTCTTGGATTTTTTTTCCAACTTTCCAGTACACAACATGGTAAAACCAATGGTGTCGTTCAAAAGTACAACTCGTCCCGCAAAAAACAAGCCCTCACACGGCCATAGTGACGGAAAAATAAGAAAGTTATGGCTCTGGGAAGGAGGGGAGCGAAAAACGAAAACGCAAAATCGAAAATACCTCCGGTCGTGAAGGGGTTAAAGCGCAAAAAAATGAAAACAGGAGATTATTCAGGGTTCAGTGCAGCAATTCTGTCAGCCGCCAACTTGCTGATGGTTTCCAAGTAACCGGTAAAGATTTTTGCAGTGTGCCATTAGTCAGGCTCTATGCATTGCTCTCTACTGCTAGCTCTGCTGCCTGTCTCTCCTCTCCTTCATGGGCCTCTGCTTTCCTAATGCACAGATTATACAGGACAAGGGAGGAAGGCACCCAGAAGGCGCGTATAATCCAGACAATACGGCAGAGGCTGCGTCTCCTGCAGAGACATTACGGTAAGGTCACATGACTCGTGTAGGCGTGGTCTGGGTGGCAGCACGTGGTGCTTCCTGAGTGTCTCCATGGTTGAGGCTAAATCCAAGTCACCTAAAGGACCTGGTCCCTCCTCTAGGAAATAGCCGACTCAGTATAGAGAAAGCTAAATCCGAGTCAGCTAAAGGACCTGGTCCCTCCTCTAGGAAATAGCCGACTCAGTATAGAGAAAGCTAAATCCGAGTCAGCTAAAGGACCTGGTCCCTCCTCTAGGAAATAGCCGACTCAGTATAGAGAAAGCTAAATCCGAGTCAGCTAAAGGACCTGGTCCCTCCTCTAGGAAATAGCCGACTCAGTATAGAGAAAGCTAAATCCGAGTCAGCTAAAGGACCTGGTCCCTCCTCTAGGAAATAGCCGACTCAGTATAGAGAAAGCTAAATCCGAGTCAGCTAAAGGACCTGGTCCCTCCTCTAGGAAATAGCCGACTCAGTATAGAGAAAGCTAAATCCGAGTCAGCTAAAGGACCTGGTCCTTCTGTGCACTGGGATTTAGCTTTCTCACACAGAGTCGGCTATTTCCTAGCTGGCAGAGGGACCGGGCCCTTTAGCTGACTCGGATTTAGCCTGCTCTATATAAGAATGCTGAATCCCAGGAGACAGAAGGACACTTATTGTATATAGATAGATAGGAATCCTGTCATGTCATTTTTTGCAGTAATACTGAGCCGCAGACTGGATCTGACATCTGATTACACATTTATATATATGTGACATTTATACTCCAGAATTTTCCCCTTAATTCCAGTTTGTACAATATTCTGCGCCAATCTCATCCGCCTCCTGTTTTATTTACTGGTGATCATTTTTGTAGATCACACAACCACAGATTTTTTTTCCATGCATGCACCTAGTAGTGTTTTAACCCTCGTGCGATTTAACGTTTTGTTTTTTTTCCTTCCCATAACTTTTTTATTTTTCCATCCACATCACCGTTGGGATTTTTTTTTCTTTTCGCGGGACGTTCTTATTGATACCAGTTTGGCGCGGATGCCATGTTTTGATCACCTCTCGTTTCATTTTATTGCAATGTTGCGTCGACCAAAAAAATGTATTTATGGCTTTCGTTTTTTTCTCGTTATGCCGTTTACCGATCAGATTATTTTAGATTTTGATTAGCCAGACCTTTCTGAACACGTCAATTCCAAACTTGTGGGGTTTTTTTAATGGAGCAAAAAATACATAATTATGGCGTTTTATTCTTTTTCTCATTAAGGCCTGTTTCACACTTCAGTTGTTTGCCGTCAGTTGCAATCTGCCAAAGTGTGAAAAAACGGATCCGTTTCCGTTTTGCAATGAACGGATGCCACCGGATCCGTACTTGAAATTTAAAGGAACTGATAGAGAGAGAAAGAAAAAAAGCGTTACATTGTCCGTCTACTCCGGCCGGCGGACGCTAAAATTCAAACGGAACTGTCAAAAACCGGATGTGACGGACAACCATCAGTCAAAATCCACCGGTAATGCAAGTCTATGGGGGAAAAAAACGGATCCGCCAAAAAATGGCGGATCCGTTTTTTTATAAAAACGGCAGATTTTGACTGACGTCAAATAACTGAAGTGTGAAAAAGGCCTATGCCGTTTACCGATCAGATTATTTTAGATTTTCATTGATCAGACCTTTCTGAACACGTCAATTCTAAATTTGTGTATTTTTAAAATGGAGCAAAAGCGATTTTTTTTGTCTTATACCGGGTGAGTCATAAAGGACGGATGTATTTGAAGTGGCTATAACTCACCACCAGGTGGAGGTAGAGATGTGCGGGAGGCGGGGTTATGTTTGTGAGGTGAAAGCATTGTTTTTATTTTAGTTTCAGTTTAAGCTATGGTGCCGTGGATGATAGAACATCGCGTTTTTGCGTACGACAGTTTTGTCAAGAATAATGAGTGTATCACAGCCGTTCAGCGTGAGTTTCGGCGTCATTTCAATATTCACAGAAATCAAGCTGTTCCCGCTCGTAACACTATCCTACGTTGTGTTGAAGCACTCCGTACACGAGGTACACTAATGAACAAACGACCACCGGGGGCTCCACGAACGGCACGTACCCCTGAAAATGTGGAACGCGTCAGGCAAGCCATGCTGCGTAGTCCGAGTCGATCTGCTCGGAAACATTCTTTAGAACTTGCCCTCAGTAATCGTACAGTAAGGCGTATTTTGCATTTAGACCTGCATTTCCACCCCTATAAATTGGCCATTGTGCAACAGTTGGAGCGCGGGGATTACGCAGCGCGACTGAAGTTCGCACATGAGATGGAAGCAATTATTGAGCAAAACGACAACCTTATTTTATTCATGAGTGATGAAGCTCATTTCCATGTCAATGGCATGGTTAATCAGCAGAACTGCCGTTATTGGGCCTATGAAAATCCGAAAGAATTACATGAACGACCGCTGCACAGCCCTAAGGTAACGGTGTGGTGCGCTATGGGCAAATATGGCGTGATCGGTCCGTACTTTTTCGAAGGCGATAATGGCAATACTGTTACCGTGAACTCACAACGTTATATCGCCATGATAAATAACTTCTTTGTTCCTGAGTTACGACGGCAACATATCCCCATCTCTAGTGTGTGGTTTCAACAAGATGGGGCAACGGCCCACACAGCCGGAGCAACAATGAACGTTCTTCGCCCTCTCTTCCCTGGTCGCATCATTTCCAGGTTTGGCAATATTAATTGGCCTCCTAGGTCCCCAGACCTGTCCATGTGCGATTATTACTTATGGGGTCACCTCAAATCACGTGTATACAAGCTTAAGCCTCGATCATTACAAGAACTGAAGGAAGCTATTCGAGTGGAAGTTGCCCAAATCGACAGAGTTGTGTTGGAACGTGTTGATGCCAACTTCCAAGAACGCCTTTGGAAATGCATCACTGATAATGGCCACCACATGGCAGATGTTGTTTTCCACACTTGAATTTGTCAAATATTTGTCAGTATACGTAACCAAATCTGTGAATACATTTATATTTAAAAAATATTTAACGATTTTATGATTAGTTTAAAAACGTCCGTCCTTTATGACTCACCCGGTATTTTTATGATATATGACGTAACTGAATCATACGTTGTGAAGGGGTTGCTACTATAACTATTGGCCAAATGGACCAGGTCCTTCTGCCAACTTGAATTTAGCCTGCTCTCTGTGAGAAAGCTAAATCCCAGTTGGCTAAAGGACCAGGTCCTTCAACCAACTTGGGTTTAGCCTGCTCTCTGTGAGAAAGCTAAATCCCAGTTGGCTAAAGGACCAGGTCCTTCAGCCAACTTGGATTTAGCCTACTATCTGTAAGAAAGCTAAATCCTAGTTGGCTAAAGGACCAGGTCCCTGAGAGTGTTTTAATACTAGACCTGGCAGGCTAAAGGACCAGGTCCTGTGAGTGTTTTAAAACTAGACCTAGGAGGCTAAAGGACCAGGTCCTTCTGCCAACTTGAATTTAGCCTGCTCTCTGTGAGAAAGCTAAATCCCAGTTGGCTAAAGGACCATGTCCCTGTGAGTGTTTTAATATTAGATCTAGCAGATTAAAGGACCTGGTCCTTCTGCCAGCTTGGATTTAGCCTGCTCTCTGTGAGAAAGCTAAATCCTAGTTGACTAAAGGACCAGGTCCCTGTGAGGGTTTTAATATTAGATCTAGCAGGCTAAAGGACCAGATCCTTCAGCCAACTTGGATTTAGCCTGCTCTCTGTGAGAAAGCTAAATCCCAGTTGGCTAAAAGACCAGGTGCATGTGAGTGTTTTAATACTAGACCTGGCAGGCTAAAGGACCAGGTCCTGTGAGTGTTTTAAAACTAGACCTAAGAGGCTAAAGGACCAGGTCCTTCTGCCAACTTGAATTTAGCCTGCTCTCTGTGAGAAAGCTAAATCCCAGTTGCCTAAAGGACCAGGTCCTTCTGCCCACTTGAAATTAGCATGCTCTCTGTGAGAATGCTAAATCCGATTTGGCTAAAGGACCATGTCCCTGTGAGTGTTTTAATATTAGATCTAGCAGATTAAAGGACCAGGTCCTTCAACCAGCTTGGATTTAGCCTACTCTCTGTGAGAAAGCTAAATCATAGTTGGCTAAAGGACCAGGTCCTTGTGAGTGTTTTAATACTAGACCTAGTAGGCTAAAGGACCAGGTCCTTCTGCCAGCTTGGATTTAGCCTGCTCTCTGTGAGAAAGCTAAATCCCAGTTGGCTAAAGGACCAGGTCCCTGTGTTTTAATACTAGACCTAGCAGGCTAAAGAACCTGGTCCTTCTGCCAGCTTGGATTTAGCCTGCTCTCTTTGAGAAAGCTAAATCCCACTTGGCTAAAGGACCAGGTCCTTCAGCCAACTTGGATTTAGCCTGTTCTCTGTTAGAAACCAAAATCCCAGTCACCTAAAGGACCAGATACCTGTGAGTGTTTTAATACTAGACCTAGGAGGCTAAAGGACCAGGTCCTTCTGCCAACTTGAATATAGCCTGCTCTCTGTGAGAAAGCTAAATCCCAGTCGCCTAAAGGACCAGATCCTTCTGCCAACTTGAAATTAGCATGCTCTCTGTGAGAATGCTAAATCCCAGTTGGCTAAAGGACCATATCCCTGTGAGTGTTTTAATATTAGATCTAGCAGACTAAAAGACCAGATCCTTCAGCCAACTTGGATTTAGCCTGCTGTCTGTGATAAAGCTAAATCCCAGTTGGCTAAAGGACCAGGTCCCTGTGAGTGTTTTAATACTAGACCTAGCAGGCTAAAGAACCTGGTCCTTCTGCCAGCTTGGATTTAGCCTGCTCGCTTTGAGAAAGCTAAATCCCAGTTGGCTAAAGGACCAGGTCCTTCAGCCAACTTGGATTTAGCCTGCTCTCTGTGAGAAAGCAAAATCCCAGTCACCTAAAGGACCAGGTCCCTGTGAGTGTTTTAATACTAGACCTAGCAGGCTAAAGGACCAGGTCCTGTGAGTGTTTTAAAACTAGACCTTGGAGGCTAAAGGACCAGGTCCTTCTGCCAACTTGAATTTAGCCTGCTCTCTGTGAGAAAGCCAAATCTCAGTCGCCTAAAGGACCAGGTCCTTCTGCAAACTTGAAATTAGCATGCTCTCTGTGAGAATGCTATATCCCAGTTGGCTAAAGGACCATGTCCCTGTGAGTGTTTTAATATTAGATCTAGCAGACTAAAGGACCAGATCCTTCAGCCAACTTGGATTTAGCCTGCTGTCTGTGAGAAAGCTAAATCCCAGTTGGCTAAAGGGCCATGTCCCTGTGAGTGTTTTAATACTAGACCTAGCAGGCTAAAGGACCAGGTCTTTCTGCCAGCTTGGATTTAGCCTGCTCTCTGTGAGAAAACAAAATCCCAGTCACCTAAAGGACCAGGTCCCTGTGAGTGTTTTAATACTAGACCTAGCAGGCTAAAGGACCAGGTCCTGTGAGTGTTTTAAAACTAGACTTAGGAGGCTAAAGGACCAGGTCCTTCTGCCAACTTGAATTTAGCATGCTCTCTGTGAGAAAGCTAAATCCCAGTTGGCTAAAGGATCTTGTCCCTGTAAGTGTTTTACTATTAGATCTAGCAGACTAAAGGACCAGGTCCTTCAGCCAACTTGGAATTAGCCTGCTGTCTGTGATAAAGCTAAATCCCAGTTGGCTAAAGGACCAGGCCCCTGTGAGTGTTTTAATACTAGACCTAGCAGCCTAAAGGACCAGGTCCTTCAGCCAACTTGGATTTAGCCTGTTCTCTGTTAGAAACCAAAATCCCAGTCACCTAAAGGACCAGGTACCTGTGAGTGTTTTAATACTAGACCTAGGAGGCTAAAGGACCAGGTCCTTCTGCCAACTTGAATATAGCCTGCTCTCTGTGAGAAAGCTAAATCCCAGTCGCCTAAAGGACCAGATCCTTCTGCCAACTTGAAATTAGCATGCTCTCTGTGAGAATGCTAAATCCCAGTTGGCTAAAGGACCATATCCCTGTGAGTGTTTTAATATTAGATCTAGCAGACTAAAAGACCAGATCCTTCAGCCAACTTGGATTTAGCCTGCTGTCTGTGATAAAGCTAAATCCCAGTTGGCTAAAGGACCAGGTCCCTGTGAGTGTTTTAATACTAGACCTAGCAGGCTAAAGAACCTGGTCCTTCTGCCAGCTTGGATTTAGCCTGCTCGCTTTGAGAAAGCTAAATCCCAGTTGGCTAAAGGACCAGGTCCTTCAGCCAACTTGGATTTAGCCTGCTCTCTGTGAGAAAGCAAAATCCCAGTCACCTAAAGGACCAGGTCCCTGTGAGTGTTTTAATACTAGACCTAGCAGGCTAAAGGACCAGGTCCTGTGAGTGTTTTAAAACTAGACCTTGGAGGCTAAAGGACCAGGACCTTCTGCCAACTTGAATTTAGCCTGCTCTCTGTGAGAAAGCCAAATCTCAGTCGCCTAAAGGACCAGGTCCTTCTGCAAACTTGAAATTAGCATGCTCTCTGTGAGAATGCTATATCCCAGTTGGCTAAAGGACCATGTCCCTGTGAGTGTTTTAATATTAGATCTAGCAGACTAAAGGACCAGATCCTTCAGCCAACTTGGATTTAGCCTGCTGTCTGTGAGAAAGCTAAATCCCAGTTGGCTAAAGGACCATGTCCCTGTGAGTGTTTTAATACTAGACCTAGCAGGCTAAAGGACCAGGTCTTTCTGCCAGCTTGGATTTAGCCTGCTCTCTGTGAGAAAACAAAATCCCAGTCACCTAAAGGACCAGGTCCCTGTGAGTGTTTTAATACTAGACCTAGCAGGCTAAAGGACCAGGTCCTGTGAGTGTTTTAAAACTAGACTTAGGAGGCTAAAGGACCAGGTCCTTCTGCCAACTTGAATTTAGCATGCTCTCTGTGAGAAAGCTAAATCCCAGTTGGCTAAAGGATCTTGTCCCTGTAAGTGTTTTATTATTAGATCTAGCAGACTAAAGGACCAGGTCCTTCAGCTAACTTGGAATTAGCCTGCTGTCTGTGATAAAGCTAAATCCCAGTTGGCTAAAGGACCAGGCCCCTGTGATTGTTTTAATACTAGACCTAGCAGCCTAAAGGACCAGGTCCTTCAGCCAACTTGGATTTAGCCTGCTTGCTGTGAGAAAGCTAAATCCCAGTTGCCTAAAGGACCAGGTCCTTCTGCCAACTTGAATTTAGCCTGCTCTCTGTGAGAAAGCATAATTCCAGTCGCCTAAAGGACCATGTCCTTCTGCCAACTTGGATATAGCCTGCTCTCTGTGAGAAAGCTAAATCCCAGTCGCCTAAAGGACCAGGTCCTTCTGCCAACTTGAATTTAGTCTGCTCTCTGTGAGAAAGCTAAATCCCAGTTGGCTACCAGGTCCCTGTAAGTATTTTAATATTAGATCGAGCAGGCTAAAGGACCAGGTCCTTTTGACAACTTGAATTTAGCCTGCTCTCTGTGAGAAAGCTAAATCCCAGTCGCCTAAAGATCCAGGTCCTTCTGCAAACTTGGATTTAGCCTGCTCTCTGTGAGAAAGCTAAATCCCAGTTGGCTATAGGACCAGGTCCCTGTGAGTGTTTTAATACTAGAGCTAGCAGGCTAAAGGACCAGGTCCTTCAGCCAACTTGGATTTAGCCTGCTCTCTGTGAGAAAGCTAAATCCCAGTCGCCTAAAGGACCAGGTCCTTCTGCCAACTTGGATTTAGCCTGCTCTTCTGTGAGAAAGCTAAATCCCAGTTGGCTAAAGGATGAGGTCCCTGTGAGTGTTTTAATACTAGACTTAGCAGGCTAAAGGACCAGGTCCTTCTGCCAACATGGATTTAGCCTGCTCTCTGTGAGAAAGCTAAATCTCAGTTGGCTAAAGGACCAGGTCCCTTGGGGTAGTATAACACCAGACTTAGTAAGCTAAAAGACCTAGTCCTTCTGCCCACTTGGAAATAGCCTGCTCAAACTGAGAAAGCTTAATACAAGTGGTTTAAATTTTTAGGTCCCTCTGTCCACTGGGAAATAGCCGTTTCTCACTGAGAAAGCTAAATCCAAGTGGTTTAAAGGACCAGGTCCCTCTGGCCACTTGGATTTAGCTTTCTCACAGTGAGCAGGCTAAATCCAAGTGGGCAGAAGGACCTGGTCTTTTAGCTTACTAAATCTGGTATTAAACCTCTTCAAGGGACCTGGTCCTTTAACCCACTGGGATTAAGCTTTTCTTGGTGAGCAAGCTAAATCCAAGTGGGCAGAAGGACCTCTTCCTTTTGTCCACAAAGTCTGGTGTTAAACCACTCCAAGGGACCTGGTCCTTTAGCCCACTTGGATTTAGCTTTCTCAGTGAGAGTCGGCTATTTCCAAGTGGGCAGAAGGACCAGGTCCCTCTAGCCACTTGGTTTTAGCCTGCTCACTGTGAAAAGCTAAATCTCAGTGGGCTAAAGGACCAGGTCCCTTGGAGTGGTTTAATACCAGACTTAGTAAGCTAAAAGACCAGGTCCTTCTGCCCACTTGGATTTATCCTGCTCACCGTGAGAAAGCCAAATCCAAGTGGCTAGAGGGATCTGGTCTTTCTGCCCACTTTGAAATAGCTGGCTCACAATGAGAAAGTTAAATCCAAGTAGCCAGAGGGATCTCGTCCTTCTGCTCACTTGGAAATAGCCGGTTCACACTGAGAAAGCTAAATCCTAGTGAGTTAAAGGGTCAGGTCCTTTGGAGTAGTTTAATACCAGACTTAGGTGGTGGCTTCCATCCCACCCTTTGTGTGTGTACGGCAGACATGGGTAGAGGTCATGTTTTATGATGTCTCTGTGGCCTCTATGTATTGGAACCGGGGATCATCTTGGGACATTGATGTGGATTACGCAAGACCTTGTGAATTACATTGGACCTGCAGGTGTGGTTTTTGGGTAAATATATGGGTGAAAGATGGTGTCTGTTTTTATATTTAAAATCCTTGTTTTTTATCTGTGTGTTAATTTTTACTTACAGTGTTTCATAGACACCTCTCTTACTAACCCTAGGGTTGATGTAAGCTGTGATTTTTTACAAATAACAGCTGGAATTATACTTATAGATTACCCCAATTGTCACTGCACAAAAGCAATCAGGAAGAGCTGAGGTAAAGCACAAGAATCAGCACATCTAATAGATTATCCATTTATCATGCAGCTGAGGACTAGTTTTATTAGTGTGGGAAGGGGCCAATATCCAAGGCCCGTCACAGATTTTTAATATCAGCCCTTAGCTGTCTGTTTTGCCTTAGTTGTTTATTAAAAATGGAGGGAACCCTAATTAATTTTTTTGGGGAGTCCATTCATTTTTTAATAACCAGCAAATAAAAAGCAGACAGCTGTTGACTGATTAATAGGCTGAAAAGGTTCATGTTTATTGGGCCATTCCCAGCTTAATGAGACCAGATCTCAGCCAATAGAGGTTAACGTGGTCTCGAACTTTCGTGCTGCAAAATGGGGGTATCAAGGGGTAAAGCTGAAAAAGGGAACAACATGGGGGTAAGCAGGACAATAGCCCTGAAAACAAATGTGAATATTGAGATTACTTAAAATAACAGAGAATAGAATTTTTTTTTATAATTTAGAAAAAAAGGGGCGTAGGTCCAAATGTAGGAGAAGGTATAGTAGGTGGATAAGCTTGAGTTGGACGTGGCGATGAAGGTGGAAGAGGCAGGGGATGAGGTATCCAACACAGTTATTGTGTTGTTGTTTTTTTATTATTACTTTATCTATTAGGGGCAGCACTTAAAAGAACATAGTATAAAATAAAATAGAACAATGTAGATACAGTAGTCGGATGTCCAAGTGGAGGAGGAGGTGGTGTAGGTGGACCAGCAGTAGGTGGAAGAGGCAGGGCAGATGGTATCCAACATTATTTTTGTTGATTTTTTTTCTCTTCATTTTTGGTGAGGCCCTAAAATAAATTGAATGGCAAAGAGAGTATAACAATGTCTGGGTGCAGATGGTACATTTGTCTAGTCAACCAACAGTACAGACAAGTCCTGTGTGCTCCACTCCTGGTTTATTTTAGTGAATGCGAAAGTGCCCACGTTGGCTTTGGACAGGTGGATGCGCCTATGTGTGATTACATCCCCCGCTGTGATAAACACACGTTCCGACATTACACTTGCCATGGGGCTTGCCAGGACTTACAAGTAAAAAAAGGACAAGCCTAGGCCATGTGTCCAGTTTGGAAACCAACAAGTTAAATGGGCAGACCCATCACTTAGTACCTGCAGACATGTGGACATGGACAAGTACTCTTCCACCATGTTGTTATAATGCTGGCACCTGGTTGTACGGACACCGTATCAGATGGTGGTGGTGGATGTTGTGGCGTGCTGATGATTTTTTTTCATATTTCAGCCATGCTAAGCCTCCCTTCCAAGGTGGTTCCCCAGGTGCGTTGGCGACTTCCTCCTTCTCATGTGCCATGTGTTTCATCTGTCAGGTGGGAACGCCGTCAGTAGTGCCTCTACCAGCGTGTGCTTTCATTCACACATTTTGCCATCCCGCTCCATTGTTGGAAGTAATGATGGTATTTTGTCTTTGCAGCAGGGATCCAGCAGGGTGGCAACCCAGTAATCAGGAGGGGTATGATCGGGCAACTCTGCGGTCATTGCACAGGCACAGCAGCATGTATTGGCTCATTTGTGCCAGGCTGCCCAGAGGCAAAGACAAGCTGTTACTCTGTGGGAGGTGTTTGGTCTGTGTCCTATATCCTCCATGCCATGCTCCAGTGATGCTCGTGAGTGACTCTGAGGGCCACCTTGTTGTGTTCACTACATGATGGTGAAGTGGTGTTGTTCCGTAGAGCGACTCACCCGTGCGTGCTGCAGTTGACACTCCATTATTGCTTGCTTCTGCTCGCAGTGTCTACAGCGTATTCAACTCTTGACTTCCACCTTGTTGATACTTCGCATATGAGGCGCTGAGCAAGAAGGCAGAAGTGACGCTACAGGACAGACAGGTGAGCAGCTGCAGGATGTAAACGCCGTAAGTTTGCACAGACCTACAATTTCTGCAGCAGCTCTAACATATGGGTAATTTTTAATAAAGATTTGCACCACTAAATTTAACACATGTGGCAGGCAAGGGATGTACATAAAACAGGCTAGGCCTAGAGCTGCTATCAGATTTCACACATTATCACACACCACCAGGCCAAGACTTATGTTCAGCGGCCCCAACCATTCATTGGTCTCTTCTTTAACCCCTTTCTGCCATTAGACGTACTATCCCGTCCATGTGCCCTGGGACTTAATTGCCAAGGACGGGATAGTACGTCTAATGCGATCAGCGGCGCCCACTTGGTGAGCGCCGCTGATCGCGGCCGGGTGTCAGCTGATTATCACAGCTGACACCCGGCACAATGTGTCAGGGGTGGACACGGACCGCCCCCGACAAGTTAACCCCTTGTACACCGCAATCAAACACGATTGCGGTGTACCGGGGGTAAAAGGGAAGCATCGGCAGGGAGGGGGCTCCCTCCATGCTTCCCTGAGCCCCCCACGGCAGCGCAATGTGCAGCGCTGCTGCAGGGGACTCCTTCCCTACAGGCCCCCGGATCCAAGATGGCGACGGGAGCCTTCAGGGGCCTGTAGGGAGCTGACTTCCTCACTGCCTGCAAAGCGCAGGCATGAGGAAGTCTTCAGAACTGCCTGTGACAGATTGCTGATCTGTCACAGTGATCTGTAATGTGACAGATCGCTGATCTGTCACAGGACAGTGATGTCCCACCTGGGACTATGTAATAAAGTAAAAAAAAAAAAGTGTAAAAATAATTTTAAAAAAATCGCTAAATAAATTAGTAAAAATAATATATATATTCCCCAATAAATTCATTTTTTGAAAATAAAAAAAACAAACAATAAAAGTACACATGTTTGATATCGCCGCGTCCGTAGCGACCCGCCCTATAAAACTGACGCATTAGTTAACCCCTTTAGGGAACCCCTTAAAAAATAAAAAACGAAGCAAATAATAATGATTTATTATCACACCACCGAACAAAAAGTGCAATAACGCGCGATCAAAAAGACGCATATGAATATCCATGGTACCGCTGAAAACGTCATCTTGTTCCGTAAAAAATGAGCCGCCATACAGCATCATCCGCAAAAAAATAAAAAAGTTATAGCTCACAGAATAAAGCGATGCAAAAATAATTATTTTTTATATAAAATTGTTTTCATTGCAAAAAACCGACAAAACATAAAAAAAGACCTAAATGAGGTATCGCTGTAACCGTACCGACCCGAAGAATAAAACCGCTTTATCAATTTTACCGCACGCGGAACGGTGTAAACGCCCCCCCCCAAAAGAAATTCATGAAAGAAATTCATGAAACGCTGGTTTTTGTTCATTCTGTGTCCCAAAAATCGGAATAAAAAGCGATCAAAAAATGTCACGTGCACGAAAATGGTATCAATAAAAACGTCAACTCGTCTCGCAAAGAATAAGACCTCACATGACTCGGTGGGTCAAAATACGGAAAAATTATAGCTCTCAATATGTGGTGATGCAAAAACTATTTTTACAATAAAAAGCGTCTTTTAGCGTGCGACAGCTGCCAAACGTAAAAACCGCCATAAATAGTAAATCAAATCCCCCGTTATCACCCCCTAGGTTAGGGAAAAATAATAAAATAAATAAAATTGTATTTATTTCCATTTTCCCATTAGGGTTAGGGCTAGGGTTAGGGTTAAGGTTAGGGCTAGGGTTAGGGCTCAGATTAGGGTTAGGGGTGTGTTGGGGTTAGGGTTGGAGTTATAATTGGGGGGTTTCCACTGTTTGGGCACATCAGGTGCTCTCCAAATGCAACATGGCATCTGATCTCAATTCCAGCCAATTCTGCGTTGAAAAAGTCAAACGGTGCTCATTCCCTTCCAAGCTCTGCCATGCGCCCAAACAGTGTTTTACCCCCAAATATAGGGTATCAGCATACTCAGGACAAATTGCAAAACAACTTTTGGGGTCCAATTTCTCCTGTTACCCTTAGGAAAATAAAAAATTGGGGGCTAAAATATCATTTTTGTGGAAAAAATTATTTTTTTATTTTCACGCCCAGGCGTTATAAACTTCTGTGAAGCACTTGGGGGTTCAAAGTGCTCACCACACATCTAGATAAGTTCCGTGGGGGGTCTAGTTTCCAAAATGGGGTCACTTGTGGGGAGTTTCAATAGTTTAGGTACATCAGGGGCTCTCCAAATGCACATGACACCCGCAGACCAATCCATCAAAGTCTGCATTCCAAAACGTCACTACTTCCCTTCCGAGCCCCGACGTGTGCCCATACAGTAGTTTTCTCCCACATATGAGGTATCAGCGTACTCAGGACAAATTAGACAACAACTTTTGGGGTCCAATTTCTCCTGTTACCCTTGGGAAAATAAAAAAATTGGAGACTAATTGATCATGTTTGTGGAAAAAATATGATTTTATTATTTTCATGGCTGGGCATTATAAACTTTTGTGAAGCCCTTGGGGGTTCAAAGTTCTCACCACACATCTAGATAAGTTCCTTGGGGGGTCTAGTTTCCAAAATGGTGTCATTTGTGGGGGTTTTCCACTGTTTTGGTACATCAGGGGTTTTCCAATCGCAACATGGTGTCCGATCTCAATTCCAGCCAAAAACGTCAAATGGCGCTGCTTCCCTTCCGAGCTCTGCCATGCGCCCAAATAGTCATTTACACCCACATATGGGGTATCAGCGTACTCAGGACAAATTGCACAATAACTTTTAGAGTCCTGTTACCCTTGGGAAAATAAAAATTGGGGGTGAAAAGATCATTTTTGTGGAAAAAATATGATTTTTTAATTGTACCGCTGTACGTTATAAACTTCTGTGAAGCCCTTGTGGGTTCAAAGTTCTCACCACATATCTAGATAAGTTCCTTGGGGGGTCTAATTTCCAAAATGGGGTCACTTGGGGGGTTTCCACTGTTTAGGTACATCAGGGGCTCTCCAAACGCGACATGGCGTCCGATCTGAATTCCAGCCAATTTTGCATTGAAAAAGTCAAACGGCGCTCCTTCCCTGCTGAGGTCTGCCATGCGCCGAAACAGTGGTTTCCCCCCCACATATCAGGTATCAGCGTACTCAGGACAAATTGCACAATAATTTTTGCAGTCCAATTTCTCCTGTTACCCTTGGTAAAATAAAAAAAAATTAACCTGAAGTATTTTTTTAGTGAAAAAAAGTTAAATGTTCATTTTTTTTAAATATTCAAAAAATTCCTGTAACGCACCTAAAGGGTTAATAAACTTCTTGAATGTGGTTTTGAGCACCTTAAGGGGTGCAGTTTTTAGAATGGTGTCACTTTTGGGTATTTTCTATCATATAGACCCCTCAAAGTGGCTTCAAATGTGATGTGGTCCGTAAAAATAAAATGGTGTTGCAAAAATGAGAAATCGCTGGTCAAATTTTAACCCTTATAACTTCTTAACAAAAAAAAATGTAATTCCAAAATTGTGCTGATGTAAAGTAAACATGTGGGAAATGTTACTTATCAAGTTTTTTGTGTGCCGTATCTCTGTGATTTAAGGGCATAAAGATTCAAAGTTGGAAAATTGCGAAATTTTCAAAATTTTTGCCAAATTTCCATTTTTTTCACAAATAAACGCAAGTTATTTGAATGAAATTTTACCACTAACATGAAGTACAATATGTCACGAGAAAACATTGTCAGAATCACCGGGATCCATGGAAGCGTTTCAGAGTTATTACCTCATAAAGGTACAGTGGTCAGAATTGTAAAAATTGGCCTGGTCATTAACGTGCAAACCACCCTTGGTGCTTAAGGGGTTAGTCACTATCCACAGATCCTGTGCAGTAACGTCCCTTCCCGTGCTTACTGTTCCACGTATCGGTAGTTATCTGTACCTTGCCACTGATGGCGTTGCGCAGTGCACACCTGATTTTGGCTGCAAAATGTGTGTGCTGGACAGGGATGGCCCTGCATGAAAAATTAGTGGTGGATGGGAACCATGTACTGCACAACAGCCACCACCATCACTTTTTTAACACTGTTTTTCTCCAATAGATGCAGCGTTTCAAAAGCCATGAATTTGTAAATGCTGTTATTCAGGACCAGGGCCAGTGGGCGGGTGATGTATTTAATCTTTCTCTATAGGGTTTGGGTGATGGAGAGCTGAACACTTCCATGGGACGGGGTGGAGATGCTCGGTGACACTGCTGGTGGTGGTGCTGTTGTAAGGACGAAGACCGAGCTGTGGGTACCTGTACCGAGCCTGGTCCGGAACTGTTGAGGCTGCCTCCCATGTTGCATGGGGCAGTAATGAGGAGCCGGACCAACCTCATGATCCAGGGTGGCGGGGTAAGATAAAAAGAAAAGCGCGGGCTGCAGCAGTCAGTTTGGCGATAACCAGCAGCAGCGCACAGCTGAGAGAGCAACGAGCTCCATCCACCGAGCATCGGCACTGCGGCAGGCTGCGTTCGCTGTCTGCAGCGGGACCGCGGGAGATAAAGGTGCCTTGCGCCCCATGACAGAAACCGAGAAAGGTGCTGTGAAGAAACCAGAGTATATCTTAATTGCCCAGATGGCTATGTTTTTGCAGGCCTGGAGGAATTGACTTTGTATATTTGGCTTGTGGATTTAAGTGTGGATTCTGGTGGGTCAAGAAGACCGACTTGCACAAAGATATATCATGTAAAATAGTGTGTGCTTATCTGATGTTTGTTTATATTCTGGAATCAGTTTGTTAACTTTGAATGTAGATAGGGAAAGGATGTGAGGGTGTACTGAAGAACACTGGGTAGTTCTAAAAATAACTTATCTGCCTGAGATATAAAAAGACCCTGAGACAGAGAGTCGGGGTCTCATCTCATCACAAACAGCCACCAGCCGGACATTCTGCTAAACACTCAACGGACAAGAAACTCTTCAGGATCCCAGCTGAGGGTATGTCAGACTCGGCTGAAAGAACACAGGACTTCTTTCAGTTATCTCCCTACGCCTGTCGTGACCTCCTTTCTGTGCTATCACAGGTGGAATAGCAACCCTGAGAGCTCTGACATAACATCCACTAGCATCCCGGTGAGTCAGTGGAAGGGTGAGACCTTGTAATGTGCACCATCTTGGGGAAAGTGCTGGAATTGTTCTGTTTACTTGTGGGTGTTGTGGTTCAATAAAGCTTGGCCACACTATTTTACCCTAATCCTGCATTGTCTGTGTAGTGTTCTTCCCACAAACAGATAGAGCGGGGGTTCAGTGGTATGAGCCCTGGTCCATGCAGTCTTGCTAATGACAGCCGGGCCAGAGGGCATGAGCACCCACTAACCCCGTTTCTCCACAGGTGCTGTGCACTCCGTGACTGTGAATACCGCACACGTGCAGAGGAGAGAAAGCTGAGCACCGGACATACGCTTGCGGCCTTCCCTGCCAATCGCTGCACTGCCATTTACGCATCACTCTGGGAGTGCTGCATGTGTTTATGGACTAGACTAGAGGCTCAGCAGAAGGTACCGGAGACCGACCGCTGCTGCCAGAAGATGGACAATCGTTTAAAGGACCCCATGGAGTATGGAGTTTTGGAGATGTAAGATGGGGAAATTGTGTACTGAGGACATTACATGTCGGCCATCTACATGAATTTGTTGTACAACCCTGGATTTATGGAATAAAAATAGTTGAAGCGGTAACCTGCCTAGGTGATTATTACACCCCACAACCTCAGATCTTCACAGCGAGGATTTGTTCTCACTTCTCAATATTGTGCTAACCCAGTTTTTGTTAATCATGAGCTATTAATCTTTTACAGAACCATTTTCGTTTTCCATATTACAGAATTGTATCTTTATAAATGTCGCACTGATGGGCCGTATGGCATCCAATGTTTTCTGCTCAGACCCATCTGAGATCAGTCACATTGCAAGCGAGTCCAGATGAGAAAACCCCACAGATCTGCCCGGCCTGATAGAAGAACATTGCTCCGAGTGCAGGCCAATATGCAGAGAATTTCACTCATCTGATTATTATGCCAGCATGAGTGAGACACAAAATGTGAAGAGTCACATATTATACAGAACAGTACTGGCAGTAAAATAAGACAAGGGAAGCAGAACTATCTTTTCAACTCTGCAAGCTTATATCTGGTAACCACCTCTTTCAATCTCTGCTCTGAATCAACTCTTCCATTCAATGTCAGCATGCAGTTAATCCTGAAAGCTATATATGTCTTTTCAACTCTGCAATCTTATATCTGGTATATATTTATTTCAACTTACTCTGCTTGTCCTCTTTTGCTCTGAGGTCAAGAAACTTTTCAAAGGGCTTTATGATCCATGTAGGCCTGGACATTTGTTTGTCTGATAATTACCTTTATTGTGCCCTGCTGTCTTAGTTTAGTTTGATTGATTAACGAGAAGAGAGAGAGAAAAAAAAATCTAAGCCTTAGATTCATATATATTCAGACCTAGCTTGGGGGAGCTATTATGCAGGTGGCATTTATGCACACTTTATCGAAGTACAGTTTATCAAAGTACTGGCAGTTATAACATGGCAGTTAGACAGGGCAGGAGACAGGTAAGACATTTATATACATGTACTCCCTGTACATTTGGAGTACAACAAATATATACCATATGCATTTGGGTAATATATATCCTGGCCGCTGCATTCACACACATCCACCACCCTGGCATTAACTCTCTACACTCCATCCATATTGGCCCCTCACTCCTTTCCTCTACTATGTATAGCACTCACACGCTTTTCACATTGTTAAATTGCACTTATCCATTTAGTCCCACCATTCAACATAAGAGACGCTCCCACAAATCACTCAACTGTTGTGAGTTCATTTTCTGGTCTACCAATTGTGAGTTCTCCTTCCAGGCTCCCTCTGGTGGTAACAGGAGGCTGATTTAATCAGTAGAGATTTGCCACCTGATAAGGAGGATGACAATTGGACCTCAGGAATCTCAGACTGGATTTAAGACAGCCGACGCCCTAGTCTGGTGCTGGTGATTCCTTCTGGCTTGTCAAGTCTTGGTTCTCAGCTCTGTTCCAGTCAGCTCAAGCTAAGTTTTTCTGCTAAAGTTCACACTTGTTCTTGTTGGTCTATTCAGTTTTTTTGTGTGGTCAGCCAGTCCCGGCTGGGGCTGTGCTGAATTTTCACTCTTACTTATCTGTATTGGCCAATTTGCTTTTTGTCCCTTATTAGATTGGCCTCTTTTTGCGCTGCCTCAGAATATTTCAGAGTGCTGATATAGTGGGAGAAGTCTAGTGACTTCAGGGTTAATTTTGTTATCAGAAGTGTTGGACATTATTTTTGTAGGGTTTTGGGCAGATTGCAGTGTCTTTCCTTTCCTGTCCTTTCTGGTTAGTTTGGGCCCCATCTTTTGCTCAGCCTATTTTCCTGCCTGTGTTTGTGTTTTCATCTTGTTTCACCGTCAATACATGTGTGCGGGCTGTCTATTCCTTTGGGGTCTGCTCTGGGGCAGTTAGTTTTCCCCTTTCCTTGCTTTAGGCTTATTTAGTCCTCCGGCCGTGACAAGGCGTCTAGGTTAATCGTATGTATGCTCCAAGGCTGCTGCTAGCTGTGTGGTTAGGATCAGGGATCTGCAATCTGCATAGTTACCAACCTCTCTGGTTTCTCTGGGGCTTAGCTTGTTTAGGTTTTTCCTCCACGGTGACCCATTCATAACAGAATCACCAGCCATACCGCAGATTCTAGGGTACTCAAAAGCAGGAAAAGTTGTTAAAAAATGGAAAAAAAAGTGTCAGAATTTTTTTCTTTTTTTGTATTTTTTCCTCTTTTTCTCTGGGGCCGTAGGAGGATTTTTTTTTCCCTAATGGAGATTAAGCAATTGTCTGATTGTGTGGAGCAACTTGCTGCTGAAGTGCAGGGAATTTCCACCTACCTCAGTCACATGCTGCTGAACCTAAGATCCCTACTCCTGATGTGTTTTCTGGGGATCGGTCTAAATTTCTGAATTTTAAGAATAATTGCAAATTATTTCTTGCCTTGAAGCCTAACTCATCGGGGAGCTCTGCGCAACAGGTTAAAATTGTCATCTCCTTGCTGCGCGGCGATCCCCAGGATTGGTCTTTCTCTCTGACACCTGAAAATCCTATTCTGACTAATGTGGATGCATTTTTTCAAGCCTTGGGGTTGTTGTATGATGAACCTAATGCTGTTGATCAAGCTGAGAGAACTCTGTTGGCATTAAACCAGGGTCAGGATTCTGCAGAGTTGTACTGTCAAAAATTTCTTAAGTGGGCGGTCCTTACTACATGGAATGATAGTGCATTGGCTGCTCTCTTTCAGAAGGGTTTATCAGAGACGTAAAAGATGTTATGGTGGGATTTCCTGTTCCCTCTGGTCTGGATGATTCTATGTCATTAGCCATTCAAGTTGGTCAGCGTTTACGTGAACGTAAAACTGCACTGGAGGCGCTGCCACCTTTTGAACAAACGTCTGCACCTATGCAATGTGATGGGGTTTCGTCTAGGGCGCAACATCAAGGAGTTTAGAAGGCGTAATAAGCTGTGTTTTTTCTGTGGAGGCGCCTCTCATATTATTTCTGTCTGCCCTAAACGAGAAACGTTTTGCGCACACATTTGCTGTGGGCAGGGTACAGCCTAAGTTCCTTTTGGCAATTACTCTGATCTGCTCCTTATCCACGTTTTCCACTAAGGCTTTTGTGGATTCAGGAGCAGCTTTGAATCTGATGGATTTGGACTTTGCTAAACGTTGTGGTTTTTCTATGACGCACCTGCGGACGCCTATTCCTTTGAGGGGTATTGATGCTACTCCTTTGGCGGAGAATAAACCTCAGTTTTGGACCCAGGTGATAATGCGAGTTGCCCGAGACCACCAAGAAAATTGTAAATTTTTGGTGCTGCATAATTTGCATGATACTATTGTTCTGGGTTTTCCCTGGTTGCAAACTCATAATCCAGTTTTGAATTGGAAATCTGGGTCTGTGGTGAGTTGGGGTTGTCAGTGTGTGTTCTTAGGGACGCTCCTGTTTCCTCCACCTCTCCTCAGTCTCATGATATTCCTGATTATCTGGACGATTTTTCTGATGTATGTAGTGAGAGTAAGTCTGCGTCTTTGCCTCCTCATAGGAGTTATGACTGTGCAATTGAGTTGATGCCTGGGTGTAAATTTCCCAAGGGTCGGCTTTTCAACTTATCAGTACCCGAACATGATGCTATGCGATCCTATATTAAGGAATCGTTGGAGAAGGGTCATATTAGACCATCCTCGTCACCTTTAGGTGCTTTTTTTTTTTTGTGGCCAAGAAAGATGGTTCATTAAGACCGTGTATTGATTATCGTTCCCTTAACAAGATGGAGGTTAAATATCAGTACCCGTTACCTCTGATGTCTGATTTATTCTCCAGAGTTAAGAGTGCCTGCTGGTTTCCTAATCTTGACCTCAGGGGGGCGTATAATCTTATTCGCATCAAGCACGGGGATGAATGGAAGACGGCGTTTAATACTCCGGAGGGACATTTTGAGTACCTGGTGATGCCTTTTGGGCTCACTAATGCCCTTTCTGTCTTCCAGTCCTTTATGAATAATTTCCGTGACTTTGTGGATAAGTTTTTGATCATCTATCTGGATGATATTTTGATCTTTTCTAGTGATTGGGATTCTCATGTGGAACACGTCCGGACTGTGTTCCGGATTTTGAGGGAGAATTCCCTGTTTGTTAAGGGATCGAAATGCCACTTTGATGTCACCCTTTTTCTGTAATTTTGGGTTTCATCCTCGATTCTCTTCAGGGCAAGTGGAATCTTCATCCTGCCCAGGTGTGGACACTGTGGTTGAGAGAATGCAGCAGATATGGGACCTAGTGGTGGATAACTTGTCACTCTCTCAGGAAAAGGTCCAGTGATTTTCCAACCGGCATAGGACCATTGGTCCCCGGTTTAAAGTGGGTGATATGGTTTGATTGTCGTCTAAGAATATTCCTATGAAGGTTGCATCTCCAAAATTTAAGCCAAGATTTATTGGACCTTATAAGATTTTGGAGATTCTAAATCCTGTTTCTTTTCGATTGGCTCTTCCAGTTACGTTCAAGATCCATAACGTATTTCATAAATCTCTGTTGAAGAGGTTTGTTGAGCCAGTGGTTCCTATGGCAGCACCTCCTGACCCTGTGTTGGTTGAAGGCAATATGGAATATGAGGTAGAGAAAATATTGGATTCTCGTTTGGTTAGACGGAGACTCCAGTATTTGGTCAAATGGAAGGGTTATGGCCAGGAGGATAATTCTTGGGTCTCTGCCTCTGATATTCATGCCAATAGATTGGTTCGTGCTTTTCACCGGGCCCATCCTGATCGGCCTGGTGGCGTGGATGAGGGTTCGGTGACCCCTCCTCAAGGGGGGGGTACTGTTGTGAGTTCATTTTCTGGTCTACCAGTTGTGAGTTCTCCTTCCTGGCTCCCTCTTGTGGTAACAGGAGGTAGTGAGGCTGATTTAATCAGTAGAGATTTGCCACCTGATAAGGAGGATGACGATTGGACCTCAGGAATCTCAGACTGGATTTAAGACAGCCGACGCCCTAGTCTGGTGCTGGTGATTCCTTCTGGCTTGTCAAGTCTTGGTTCTCAGCTCTGTTCCAGTCAGCTCAAGCTAAGTTTTTCTGCTAATGTTCACACTTGATTTTGTTGGTCTATTCAGTTCTTTGTGTAGTCAGCCAGCCCCGGCTGGGGCTGTGCCGAATTTCCACTCTTACTTATCTGTATTGGCCAATTTGCTTTTTTTCCCTTATTAGATTGGCCTCTTTTTGCGCTGCCTCAGAATATTTCAGAGTGCTGATATAGTGGGAGAAGTCTAGTGACTTCAGGGTTAATTTTGTTATCAGAAGTGTTGGACATTATTTTTGTAAGGTTTTTGGCAGATTGCAGACAGTGTCTTTCCTTTCCTTTCTGGTTAGTTTGGGACCCATCGTTTGCTCATCCTATTTTCCTGCCTGTTTGTGTTTTCATCTTGTTTCACCGTCAATACATGTGTGGGGGCTGTCTATTCCTTTGGGGTCTGCTCTGGGGCAGTTAGTTTTCCCCTTTCCTTGCTTTAGGCTTATTTAGTCCTCCGGCCGTGACAAGGCGTCTAGGTTCATCGTAGGTACGCTCCACGGCTGCTGATAGTTGTGTGGTTAGGATCAGGGATCTGCAATCTGCATAGTTACCAACCTCTCTGGTTTTTCTGGGACTTAGCTTGTTTAGGTTTTTCCTTCACGGTGACCCATTCATAACACTCAACCATCTGCTCACTCTTTCTATCCTCCTTCTCCTAGTCGCAGCACACATTGCTCCCAACCCTGGTCCCCCCTGTTATAGAAAGTCAAACCCCCCAACTGCTACACTCAGAAACCCCTCTAATCTTATTAATATTCCCTGCATTCCTTCTGTCTCTCTTAATTGTGCCCTTTGGAATTCTCGCTCAGTGTGTAATAAACTCTCCTTCATCCATGACTTCTTCCTTTCTAATTCTCTTAACCTCCTGGCTCTTACTGAAACCTGGATCCAGCAGTCAGACACTACCGCTGCTGCTGCTCTTTCATATGGGGATTACACTTCTCTCATACCCCAAGATCAGACAAAAGAGCAGGTGGAGGCGTTGGTCTGCTTCTATCACCAAAATGTACCTTTCAGGTTATCCCTCAAGTATCCTCACTAGTCTTCCCTTCTTTTGAGGTCCATGCTGTCAGACTCTACACCCCCTTCTCCATGCGAGTGGCGGAAGTGTATCATCCTCCCGGCCCCTCCCATCAGTTCCTGGATCATTTTGCCACTTGGCTTCCACATTTTCTCTCCTGTGACATCCCTACCCTCATCCTGGGAGATTTCAACATGCCCATTGCTCTTCCCCTCTCTCCATCTGCTACTCACCTTTTATCTCTAACCTCCTCGTTTGGCCTGTCACAGCTTACTAATTCTCCAACGCATGAAGACGGAAACTCCCTCGACTTGGTCTTCTCTCGGCTTTGTGCAGTGGATGATTTCACAAACTCCCCTCTCCCGCTCTCTGATCACAACTTTCTTTCATTCTCCATCAAGAACTGCCAGGCCGCTCAGGTCACCCCCACTGTCCATACTTATAGAAACATACAGGCCATTAACACCCAGAAACTTACAATGAACTTGCGGTCTTCATTGGCCCCTATCTCCTCCCTCTCATGTCCTGATTCTGCACTGAAGCATTACAATGAAACACTTCAAAGTGCCCTGGATGATTTTGCACCCCCTATAAATAGAACACCACAACACAGACGGCGACAACCCTGGCACACCCTGCAACCACGTTTCCAGCAGCGGTGCTCCAGGTGTGCTGAACGTCTATGGAGAAAATCCAATCTATACGAAGATTTCATCCATTATAAGTTCATGCTTAGAACATACAACACTACCCTTCACCTCTCCAAACAAACCTATTTCAACACCCTCATCACCTCACTGTCCAATAACCCAAAACGTCTCTTTGACACTTTTCATTCCCTGCTCAACCCAAGAGTGCAGGCCCCAACCACAGAGCTTTGAGCTGACGATCTGGCCCATTACTTCAAAGAAAAAAAATTGATCATATCCGACAGGAAATTATCTCCCAATCATCTCATACCATGCACCGTCCTCCCTCCCCCACTGCATCTAGCTCACTCTGAGTTTGAACCAGTCACAGAAGAAGTAAGCAGGCTCCTTGCATCTTTCCCTCCTTATTTAAGCATGCCATCATACATCCACTACTTAAAAAACCATCCCTCGACTAAAACTGTACCGCTAAGTATACACCTGTTTCTAATCTTCCCTTCATCTCTAAACTCCTGGAACGCCTGGTCCACTCCCGTCTGATCCGCTATCTCTCTGATAATTCTCTTCTCGACCCTCTCCAATCCGGTTTCCGCTCTCTACACTCTACTGAAACTGCCCTCACTAATGTCTCTAATGATCTACTAAGAACTAAATCTAACGGTCACTACTCCATGCTAATTCTCTTGGATCTCTCTGCAGCATTCGACACAGTGGATCATCAGCTCCTCCTCACTATGCTCCGTTCCATTGGCCTCAAGGACACCGTTCTCTCCTGGTTCTCCTCCTATCTCTCTGACCGCTCCTTTACTGTATCTTTGGCTGGCTTCTCCTCCTCTCATCTTCCCCTTACTGTTGGGGTTCCTCAAGGATCGGTTCTAGGCCCCCTCCTCTTCTCTTTGTGCACTGCCCCTATTGGTAAAACAATCAGTAGATTTGGGTTCCAGTACCATCTCTATGCTGATGACACCCAATTATACGCTTCTTCTCCTGACATCAAGCCAGCCTTTTTAGAAAACACCCGTGATTGTCTAAATGCTGTGTCTAACATCATGTCCTCACTATATCCGAAACGTAACCTGTGAAACACTGAACTCCTTGTGTTTCCTCCGTCTACTAATACACCTATACCCGACACTGTCATTTCCGTGTGTAGTTCCACTATTACTCCCTAGCAACATGCCCGCTGTCTTGGGGTCATACTTGACTCCGAGCTTTCATTCACCCCCCACATCCAATCACTGGCTCGCTCTTGTTATCTGCATCTCAAAAACATTTCTAGAATTTGACCTTTTCTTACCTTTGACTCTGCAAAAACTCTTACTGTTTCTCTTATTCATTCTCGTCTGGACTATTGTAAGTCTCTTCTAATCGGTCTCCCTCTTACCAAACTTTCCCCCCTCCAATTTGTCTTGAATGCTGCAGCCAGGATCATATTCCTCGCCAATCGTTACACCGATGCCTCTACCTTGTGCCAGTCCTTACACTGGCTACCCATCCACTCCAGAATCCAGTACAAACTTATTACCCTCACCCACAAAGCGCTCCATGGCTCAGCACCACCTTACATCTCCTCCCTTGCTTCACTCTACCACCCTACCCGTGCCCTCCGTTCTGCTGATGACTTGAGGTTAGCATCCTTGATAATCAGAACCTCCCACTCCTGTCTCCAAGACTATACACGTGCTCTGCCAGTTCTTTGGAATGCACTTCCCAGGTCAATACAAGTAGTCCCCAATCCCTGCAATTTTAAGCGTGCCCTGAAAACTCATTTATTCAGACTGGCCTACCGCCTCAACACATTAACCTAACTATCCCTGTGTGGCACAGTCAAAAGTTTTACCATAACCAGGTTCCCCCCATCATGTTCCCACATGCTTTATTCATCTATTAGCCCTCTGTGTCCGTACTGTTACACACTTAACATTATGACTGGTCCAAACAATCAGGGCAATTGTTACCTCCCACCTTTCGTGTCACCCCTTTTTCCCTCATAGACTATGTTTGCGAGCAGGGCCCTCATTCCTCTTGGTATTTGTTATAATCTATGTGATTATTGTTATGCTGTAATGTCTATCGTCTGTACAAGTCCCCTCTGAAATGTAAAGTGCTGCGGAATATGTCGGCGCTATAGAAATAAAAATTATTATTATTAACTATCAATATGGGAGAGTGATAGTGGTGGCCATAAATATTGGGGCAGTTCATAGATAAGGAGTGAGGTTTTAGGGTCTGTGCACACGCTGCAGATTTCCTGCAGATCCACAAGTGATTTACAGTACAATGTTATTCTATGGAGAAAAAAAAACCGCTGTGCGCATGCTGCAGAAAAATCTGCGCGGAACCGCAGCGGGTTTTTTTCCGCAGCATGTCAATTCTTTGTGCGGATTCCGCAGCGTTTTTACATCCATTCCATTATAGGAATCCGCAAGTGAAAAAACGTAGGCCAAATCCACACTAAATCGGCATAAAAACGTGAGGATTTTGCCCTGCAGATTCTGCCAAAAGATGCGGAAAATTCCGCCCAGCAATCTGCAACGTGTGCACATACCCTTATTGTCCTGTAATTTTAGGTCTGATCCAGGGCTATGAAGTCTCCAGGAGGTCTGAGGAGCACATTCCTTCATTGATGTAGCAAGACATAAATCCATGCGACACATTCATTCCAGCTCTGTCACAGGTCGTCAGAATTTTGTAAACCATTAGTATCCAAAAAATAAAATGTGAATATTGCCTAACATTACAAAGATATTTTTTCCTCTGGAAAATCTGCCATAGCCTGTCCCATCAGTGGTGACAGCAGCAGTCAGACCCTCAGCGAGAAGCAGCTTATGTATTTTTAAGATAAAACAATTATGGACTAAAAAAAAAAACAAAAAAAAAACATACAACTGGTCCGGCTGTATGGGCTCCATGGAAGTGCGGGTCTGGTCTACTGGTGAGGACTTCCCTGCAGATAGTTCCCCCAATAAACCACAATGTGTGGACACAGCCCGATACAGATCCAAATGCAGTTACTGTATTTTTCGGAGAAAAATAAGAAAAACATTTTTTTAATTAAACGGTGGTGCTTTTTATAATCCATGCATCTTATTGCTTAGCCGGGGGTCGTGGCTGCGGTGAAGCGGTGTCCCAGGGTCGCTGCTGGAGGAGGCAAGAGTGGGGTGATTCTGCAGGTCGCAGGTAGGGATGAGGGGGTGCTCTGATGTGCAGCGCGCTGGTGTGGGGGCCTTTGGCGGTTGCTGGCCGCTGCTGCTGGTCTCTCCGGTGCCCAGCGGTGCTGCGTGGGTGCCCGGCCCTGCCCGGGGCTCTGCCGACATTTTACGACATGCCAGAGCCCCAATACTTCCACGTTTCCCTGTGCGTGTGCAGTGGACTCCGATAATTTGTTCACCCACGCAGCACCGCTAGGCACTGGAGACACCCGCAGCAGCGGCCAGCAACCGCCGGGCACCCGCACCCCCCCCCCCATCCCTCGGCCTACACCCACAGTATCAGTAAGGCATGTACGCTTTATAAGACGCACCTGAATTTTCACAACTTTGGAGGAAAAAAGTGCGTCTTACAAAGCGAAAAATACGGAAATCCACTAATGTCACACCGAGCTTTATCATTCTAGAAATGAAAATTCAACTCATATCTGTCAAACTATTTTATTACAAGTCAAATAGAACTAAAATATATAAATATATGTATACATACAAATGAATGATGAGTTTTAGAAATCAAAACAATGAATTAAGGCACATTAAAGATTAATGAAAAAAAACAAAAACATTTTGTACCAAAGTCCCCAGCGCTTCAGCTGCAAAAAATAGGGATTTTTGTGTATTCACCGAAAAATCCTTTTCTCCAAGCCAATCATTGGGGGACACAGACAGTGGGTGTTATGCTGCTTGCCACTAGGAGGACACTAAGTAAACCAGAAAAAAAGTTAGCTCCTCCCCTGCAGTATACACCCTCTCGCTGGATGAGATTTCTCCAGTTCAGTGAAAAAAGCAGTAGGAGCATAAACAGTGAACAATAACCATAACTATGTCAAAACCTAAGGATGCTACAGTGAGCCAATAGGCTAAACAGGGTGGGTGCTGTGTCCCAAATGATTGGCTCAGAGAAATGGATTTTACGGCGAGTACACAAAAATCCCTATTTCTCCTATGCCTCATTGGGGACACAGACAGCAGGACGTCCTAAAGCAGTCCCTGGGCGGGGAGCATACATCTGCTAATACCCCATGTACCACTGAGTCAACAATGTGGTACTGCCGATTGCAGGATGCATCTGCCGAGAGCTGCATCTGCAGAGGCCTGAGAATGAATTTGGTAATCTTTTGTAAAAGTATGCAGACTGGACCAAGTCGCAGCCTTGCAGACCTGTTCTGCCGAGGCCTGGTGCCGAATGGCCCAAGAGGCGCCCACTGAGTGGGTAGAGTGTACCTTAATCCCTGCTGGGACAGGCACGTTCCTGACGGTAGGATTCCTGAATTGCCAAGCAAATACACCTGGCTAGGATTGCTTTTGAAGCGGCTAGACCCTTGCTATACCCCTCTGGAAGTATGAACAGGGCATCTGACTTGCGGAATGGAGCTGTCCGCGAGATGTACCGTCTCAGAGCCCTATCCACATCCGGGGTGTGGAGGGCCTTCTCAATGCGATGGACTGGTGCCGGACAAAAGGAAGGCAAAACAATTTCCTCATTGATATGGAAAGAGGAGACGACTTTGGGCAGGAAGGACGGGGACTTCCTGAGAACTGCCTTGTCCTGATGAAAATTCAGGAACGGAGGACGGCAGGACAGGGCCGCCAATGCCGAAACTCGTCTAATTGATGTAATTGCCACTAGAAAAACCACCTTCCAAGAGAGAACGGTAAGTGGCACGTCCTGCAGCGGTTTGAAAGGAGCCTCCTGTAAGAACCAGGTTAAGGTCCCATGATTACAATGGCCTTCTATAAGGAGGCCCCACATGGGAAATTCCCTGAATGAACGTCTTGACCTGAAGTTTGGTGGCAATTTTGCGTTGGAATAGCACTAACAAGGCCGAAATTTGGCCTTTGAGCGAGCTAAGTGTGAGGCCTCACTTTCATAGAATCGTAGAGTTGGAAGGGACCTCCTGGGCCATCTGGTCCAACCCCTGCTCAAAGCAGGATTCGCTAAATCATCCCAGTCAGATGTCTGTCCAGCCTCTGTTTGAAGACTTCCATTAAAGGAGAACTCACCACTTCTCGTGGCAGCTTGTTCCACTCATTGATCACTCTGTCAAAAAGTTTTTTCTAATATCTAATCTGTGTCTCCTCCCATTCAGTTTCATCCCATTGCTTCTAGTCTTTCCTTGTGCAAATGAGAATAAAGTTGATCCTTCTACAATGTGACAGCCCTTTAGATATTTGTAGACAGCTATTAAGTCTCCTCTCAGTCTTCTCTTTTGCAAACTAAACATTCCCAAATCCTGCAACCTTTCCTCATAAGACAGGGTTTGCAGACCGGTCACCATTCTGGTCGCTCTTTTCTGAACTTGCTCCAGTTTGTTGATGTCTTTTTTAAAATGTGGTGCCCAAAACTGGACACAATATTCCAAATGAGGTCTGACCAAAGAGGAGTAGAGGGAAATAATGACTTCATGTGATCTAGACTGTATGCTTGTTAATACATCCTAGAATTGCATTTGCCTTTTTTGCTGCTGCATCACACTGTTGACTCATATTCAGTCTGTGATCTATTAGTATACCCAAATCTTTTTCACATGTGTTGTTGCTTAGCCCTATTCCTTCCATTCTGTATATGCTTTTTTCATTTTTATTGCCCAGATGTAGTCCTTTGCATTTTTCCCTGTTAAAATCCATTCTGTTATTTGCTGCCCCCTTCTCCAGTTTATTTATATCTTTTTGAATCCTCTCTCTCTCTCTTCTCTAGTATTAGCTATCCCTCCTAGCTTTGTGTCATCAGCAAATTTAATCAGTTTATCAACGATTTAGATGAAGGAATTGAGGGTAAAGATGTTGAACAATACAGGGCCCAGGACAGAGCCCTGTGCTACCCCACTTGAGACATTCTTCCAACTGGATGTGCAGCCATTTACGACCACTCTTTGGATCCGATCGCTAAGCCAGTTATGAATCCACCTAACAGTTGCCTTGTCCATTCCATACTTGGTCATTTTTTCAATAAGGATTGTATGAGATACTTCGTCAAATGCTTTGCTGAAGTCAAGATATACTATATCTACAGCATTTCCTTGATCCACCCAATCAGTGATTCCATCATAGAAGGAAATTAAGTTAGTCTGACATGACTTATTAGACTTTAATACGGATTGAAGGAATTCCAATATGGCCGGAATGGAAAACACCAGAGGGGGATCGACCATGATCCTTGCACCACGAAAAGAAGGTTTTCCAGGTGCAGTGATAGATGCGCATGGACACAGGCTTCCTAGCACTAATCATGGTGGAAATCACATCATGAGAGAACCCAAAAGTTTCACCATAACCAGGTTCCCCGCATCATGATCCCACATGCTTTATGCATCCATTAGCCCTCTGTGTCTGTACTGTCACACGCTTAACATTATGGCTGGTCCATACAATCAGGGCAACTGTTACCACCCACCTTTCATGTCTACCTCTTTCCTCATAGACTGTAAGCTTGCGAGCAGGGCCCTCATTCCTCTTGGTATTTGTTATAATCTATGTGATTATTGTTATGCTGTAATGTCTACTGTCTCTACAAATCCCCTCTGAAATGTAAAGTGCTGTGGAATATGTCGGCGCTATAGAAATAAAAAATATATTTTTATTATAACCCAGCCTGTGCTAAAATCTAAGATTCAACGGCCACGCCGTCAAAGACAGGTCCCCGTACTCCTGGTGGTAAATCAGGCCCTGTGAGAGTAGATCCATGCGATCTGGAAGTCGCCAGGGTACGTCGGCGACTAGTTGTATTAGTTCTGCGTACAATGCTCGGCCAATCTGGCGCGACTAGGATCACTGGTACTCTTTCCATTCTGATGACCCTCGGAAGCAAGGGAAGAGGGGGAAAGATGTACGGGAACCGGTGCCACGGCAGAACTAGGGCATCCGCACCGATGGCGCATGGATCACGCGATCGGGCAATGAATTGAGGAACCTTGTTGTTTAGTCTTGAGGCCATGATATCCACATCCGGAGTCCCCCAACGATGACAAATCTGCTGAAAGACTTCCGGATGAAGAGACCACTCTCCCGCGGCAAGGCCTTGGTGACTGAGAAAATCTGCCGCCCAATTCTTTACGCCCAGGATGTGGATTGCTGAGATGGGCGAATGGTTGGTCTCGGCCCAATGGAGGATGTGACTCACTTCGTGCATGGCCATCCTGCTCAGAGTACCTCCCTGGCGGTTGATATACGCTACAGTCTTGGCGTTGTCGGATTGGATCCTGATGGGTTGACCTGCGAGGAGATGGTGGAAACTCCATAGAGCTAACCTGATCGCTCGTATCTCCAAAATGTTGATGGGGAGACGTGACTCTCGAGTTGACCAACAACCCTGTGCCGTGTGGTGACGAAAGACCACACCCCAGCCTAGAAGACTTACGTCGGTGGTTACTACTAACCATCTTACTGGGAAAAAAAGACCTCCCTTGATTTAGGGAGGACTTCAGTGTCCACCACTTGAGCGCTTATGTGACCCGCAGGGACAGAAAGAAGGAACCGACGGTCCAGGGAGAACGGGTTCTTGTCCCAAGCTAACCGCAACGCATATTGTAAGGGACGGAGATGGAACTGTGCGATTGGGACTGCTTCAATCGCTGCCACCAGCTTTCTGAGAACTCTCATGCTGAAACGAATGGTATGAGAAGTCGGTCGGGAAAAAGTCTGCGCTGCCTGTTGTAAGGCTAGGGTCTTTTCTGGAGGGAGAATGACCAACCCGCGGGAAGTGTTCAAGATCATTCCTAAAAAGGAAATCTGTTGAGCCGGTTTTGGGAAAGACTTTTTTTATCTGCCATCCCAGGCGAGAAAGTGTATTTACTGTTATATCCACGGATTCCTTGCAGGCTGGAAGGGACAGACCCTTGATGAGCAGGTTGTCCAGGTATGGTAACACCACCACTCCCCGAGTGTGGAGAATGGCCATGACAGTCGCCATGACCTTGGTAATGACCCTGGAGGTGGTGGCGAGTCCGAAGGGCAAGGCAACGAACTGGAAGTGTTCCTTATGAATTGCAAAATGCAGGAAATGTTGGTGGGAAGGGCAGATCGGAATGTGAAGGTAAGCGTCCTTGATGTCGATGGATGCTAGGAACTCTCCTTATTCCATGGAAGCGACAACTGATCAGAGAGATTCCATTCGGAATCTCCGTACCTTGACAAACTGACTTAACAGTTTGAGATCCAGAATGGGCCGCATCGTCCCGTCCTTCTTTGAAACCACAAAAAGGTTTGAATAAAAACCCCTGAACCTTTCGTGCTGAGGGACCGGAATGATGATTCCGTTCCTTTGCAGAGCCCGAACAGCCCGAAGGAATGCTCTTAGAATTTTCTTCTCCCCCCCCCCAAGAAAAAGACATCTCGTATCCGGAGGCCACCAGCTCCCTAACCCACTTGTTGTTGACGACCGCGAGCCAGGTGTGACTGAAGGAAAGTAGACGACCGCCTATTTTGTCGGTGTCCGCCGGATACTGCAAGTCATTGCGTAGAAGATCTACGAGATCTGGCTCCTCTAGATCCAGATGCCCTAGGCCTGGGCTTCCAAGAGCGGTTAGGTCTGGGATCCTCTGTCTCCTCGCGGGGACCGACCTGAACCGGAAGAGACTGTAGAAGAGGACCAACTGGAGTTGTTGCGAAGAGATCGAAAGCGCGTCGGCTGTTGGTTCCGAAATGGCCGAACAGCCTTTTGTTGAGGAAGGAATTTACTTTTTCCCCCGGTAGTATCAGAAATGAGCTGGTCCAGTTTCTCTCCAAAAAGACGACCAGTTTGATAGGGCAGAGAAGTAAACGATCTTTTAGATGTGGCATCTGCCCGCCAGTCGCTGAGCCATAGGGCTCTTCTAATGAAGATCGCATTAGCGGCAGTTTGAGCAGCGCAATTGGCGGCATCTAAAGAAGCGTGCACTACAAAGTCCGCTGCGTGAATTATCTGCCTGGCGACACCAGGAAGACTGGTGCCCTGGAAGGCTGTAATTAAGACTTATGCCCAAGCGGCTAATTGCCTTAGTGACCCAAGTCGCCGCGAAAGATGAAAAAAGCGCCACTCCTGAAGGTTCAAAAACTGAGCGGGCAAGGTAGTCAATTTGACGATCGGAGGGGTTTCTGAGGAGCCCTCACAAACGGATAGGAGCGTTTTAAAAGCAAGACGCGATACAGGAGGGTCCACCAAAGGGGACTGTAACCAATCCTTCATTAGGTCTGGAACAAAAGGGTATTTTGCCTCAGTAGACTTTTGCCCTGTGAACCGCTTATGTGGCCGATCCCTATGTTTCTGGACAATGTCCTTAAACTCCGGATGGCTGGTAAATAACCTGTATACACGTTTGGTTCTCTTAAATGAGATAGCGTGTGCTGGAGCGGGAATATTTTCCTTATCCAACTCCAGAATCCTGTTGACTGATTCTATAAGAGAATCAAGCGACTCTTGGTCATTTGGGGGATTCTGAGGGGCTGACGTTTCAGATTCGAATTCAGAGTCGTGCTCGCCGCGAACATTAGGAGAGGGAGAGCGAGAGACAGAACTCGCCGATGCTGAAGCGTGACTAGAGGACGCGTCATGGGTCCGCTTTCTAGAGACCTGACCATCCCTTGAACGAGTACGGCCCCTGCTGGTGGACAGTTCCCGGCCGTCGCCAGAGCCCTCCTCGGGAGGTAAAGACGCTTTCTGCCTTAAAGAGGTCTCCCTAAGTGAGTCTATAGCCTGGGTCAGTGACTCCACCGACCGTGACAGGGACGTAGCCCACTCAGGGGATTAAACGCAGGAAATCCGTCAGCAGCGGTGGCGGCGAGGGACGTTTGAGCGCAAGCCGGGTCACAGCCCGTGCATAAGGGATTAGTCTGGGCACTGGGCAAGGCAGTCTTGCAAGTGGTACACAAGGTAAAAAACGCGGCGTTCTTCTTAGCAGCCCGTTTAGCCTCCTTAGATTGAGACATAGCGCTCCTGAAAGGGTTAAAAGCAGAGTCTGGTCTGCAGTTGCAGGGAATGTGCCGAGAAGGGGTTAAGCTTTGTTCCTATGCGGTGTCCCCGGGAGGAATAGCGGTGGCCCTGTGGTGTCACCCGATATCCAGCAGAGTGCGCGCCACACATTCCGAGTCCAGAGAAGGCTGAAGTAAATGACATGGCCCCCGAGACTAGGATTGCGCGTCTCGTAAGGGATCGAGAGGCGCCAAGGAGGGGGGACAGCGGCGCAAGCGTGTGCGGCGTTATTCAAATTGCGGTCTAGTAGGCCGGAAAAGCCGGGTACTACATTTTTGGCCTACCCACGGTAAGCGCCGGGTTTGGGGGGGCGCCTGTGCACCTCCGCTGAGACAAAGTCAGCACCTCTCCCATGAAACAGGACCCGACCCCATACCTCTACTCCAGTGCTCAGGCCGGCCACGCTGTCCGGGGCCATCCATGCAGGTCTTCTCATCCTCCTGGGCTGATGTAGCAGAGCTGGAGGCGTTCTTAAAGGGGTATGCTCAATCGATCCTCCCTATGGGCAGGGGGATGGAGAGCTATGGGGTTGATTTAGGGCATTCGGAAGCGCTGTTCCAGTCTTTTCCATTGCACTCCATGCTTCGTCTGTCGCGCTCCAGAGCCCTCCTCGTGCCCTCGTATCTGTGGATTACCGGGACCGTAAAGGAAGCATCGCCAGAGGAATCAGCCCCGTTTGTCGCAGGAAAGTGTACGGGGAGGTATACTCCGCGTGCTTGCCTGTTGCTGGTTCAGGGGAGAGCGGGCCGTAGAAAGGAACAGTCGCCCCCTTCACTCCGTTAATTAAAAAATTACAGAAAAATCAAAAAGGAAAAAACGGTGGGGTCTGAAGCCAGATCCAAGTGCCTCCTACAGACACTAAGCAAGAACTGGAGAAATCTCCTCCAGCGAGAGGGTGTATACTGCAGGGGAGGAGTTACATTTTTTTCTGGTTTACTTAGTGTCTTCCTAGTGGCAAGCAGCATAACACCCACTGTCTGTGTCCCCCAATGAGGCGTAGGAGAAATTGTATTGCATTACTTAACACAAAATTAATTTCTCATTGAATACACTATAGGACATGAAAATGAGTAAAGGGAAGGGGATCTAGGTGGACCCTATGCCATAGATAACACGTCCTAGGATGACCCATAAAACAAAACAAAAAAAAAAAACATAAAACAAAGCCCCAAAAAAAGACATAGAGAAGCATCAAAGTACAGACAGTGTAAGGCAACTATGGTAAAGGTGAGAACTAAATATTGGACAAAGGAAATGAAAAGGTGGTAGACCCCCACAGGACCAACCCTAGCAAGCCGTCGGAAGAGGGGAGGATAATTTCAGAGATCTTAGACTCCTCAATTGGACATCAGAGTGGCGCTGGGTCACACCTATTTTGGCAGAACATGGATGGTGGAGGCACCAGCACTCCACTTGGTGGAGAGATGACAAATGATGAATTGGCATCCAAAGAGGTTACTGTGGAGGGCACGGCGAGAGAAGATGGAGGAAACCCACAACACCTAGAAGAAAATAAAGACATTTATGTAAGTAAAATCTTGCCTAAGGTACAAAAAGCCACGGCCGCCCCTCCCAATATTCACACCGTGATCTAATGCCAATCAGCTAAAATGTACAACCTGAACATGAGGTTATTACTTTACATTCTGATCAGACTGTATGAAGCCCACTACCACGTCACAGCGACCAAAACAGGGGGGCCCTAGCCTTAAAGGTGCAGCGCCGGGGGAAAACCTTGGTTACAGCGGCAGAGCGAGCGGCAGCGTACTTCCTTCCCTAGGCAGACCCCGAGCACGAAGTCCCATGCAACCTACACCCACTTCCCCAGTCAGACTCCCAGCATGCAGTCCCATGCAAGCATCATCCCCTTCTTCCCAGGCAGACCCCCCCTTCAGCATGCGCACGCAGCCCCAAGCAAGCAACATCACCCCCTTCTTCCCAGGCAGACCCCCCTTCAGCATGCGCACGTAGCCCCAAGCAAGCAACATCACCCTCTTCTCCCCAGGCAGACCCCCCTCCAGTATGAACATGCAGCCCCATGCAAGCAACATCACCCTCTTCTCCCCAGGCAGACCCCCCTCCAGTATGAACATGCAGCCCCATGCAAGCAACATCACCCTCTTCTCCCCAGGCACACCCCCCTCCAGCATGCACATGCAGCCCCATGCAAGCATCATCACCCTCTTCTCCCCAGGCAGACCCCCCTCCAGCATGCACATGCAGCCCCATGCAAGCATCACCCCATTCTCCCCACGCAGACTCCCCTCCAGCATGCACATGCAGCCCCATGCAAGCATCACCCCCTTCTCCAAGGCAGACCCCCTGCAGTATGCAGCCACATGCAAGCATCATCACCCCGTTCTCCCCAGGCAGACCGCCCTCCAGCATGCACATGCAGCCCCATGCAAGCAACATCACCGCCTTCTCCCAGGCAGATCGGCTCCAGCATCCAGCCCCATTCAAGCATCATCACTCCCTTCTCCCCAGGCAGACCACCCCCCATAACGCACATGCAGCCCCATGCAAGCAACATCACCCCCTTCTGCCCAGGCAGACTCCCCCCCAGCATGCACATGCAGCCCCATGCAAGCAACACCACCCCCTTCTCCCAGGCAGACCCCCTCCAGAATGCACATGCAGCCCCATGCAAGCAACATCACCCCCTTCTCCCAGGCAGACCCCCTCCAGCATGCAGCCCCATGCAAGCATCATCACCCAGCTCTCCCCAGGCAGCCCGCCCTCCAGCATGCACATGCAGCACCATGCAAGCAACATCACTCCTTCTCCCCAGGCAGACCACCCAGAAAGCACATGCAGCCGCATGCAAGCAACATCACCCCCTTCTTCCAGGTAGACCCCCTCCAGCATGCACATGAAGCCCCATGCAAGATTCATCACTCCCTTCTCGCCAGGCAGACCCCCCTCCAGCATGCACATGCAGCGCCATGCAAGCATCATCACTCCCTTCTCCCTAGCCAGACCCCCCCCTCCAGCATGCACATGCAGCGCCATGCAAGCATCATCACTCCCTTATCCCTAGCCAGACCCCCCTCCAGCATGCACAAGCAGCCCCATGCAAGCAACATCACCCCCTTCTCCCCAGACAGACCCCCCCTCCAACATGCATATGCAGCCCCATGCAAGCATCACCCACTTCTCCCCAGGCAGACCCCCCCCTCCAGCATGCACATGCAGCCCCATACAAGCAACATCACCCCCTTCTCCCCAGACAGACCCCCCCTCCAACATGCATATGCAGCCCCATGCAAGCATCACCCACTTCTCCCCAGGCAGACCCCCCCTCACGCATGCACATGTAGCCCCATGCAAGCAACATCACCCCCTTCTCCCAAAGCATCCCCCCCTCCAGCATGCAGCCCCATGCAAGCACCATCACCCCGTTCTCCCAAAGCATTCCCCCCTCCAGCATGCACATGCAGCCCCATCACTCCTTCTCCCCAGGCAGACCACCCAGAAAGCACATGCTGGGTGGTCTGCCTGGGGAGAAGCAACATCACCCCCTTCTCCCAGTCAGACCCCCCCGTCCAGCATGCACATGACGCCCCATGCAAGATTCATAACTCCCTTCTCCCCAGGCAGACCCCCCTCCAGCATGCACATGCAGCCCCATGCAAGCAACATCACCCCCTTCTCCCCAGGCAGACTCCCTCCAGCATGCACATGAAGCCCCATGGAAGATTGATCACTCCCTTCTCCCCAGGCAGACCCCCCCAACATGCACATGCAGCGCCATGCAAGCATCATCACTCCCTTCTCCCTAGCCAGACCCCCCTCCAGTATGCACATGCAGCCCCATGCAAGCATCATCACTCCCTTCCCCCTAGCCAGACCCCCCGTCCAGCATGCACACGCAGCCCCATGCAAGCAACATCACCCCCTTCTCCCATGGCAGACCCCCCTCCAGCATGCACATGCAGCGCCATGCAAACATCATCACTCCCTTCTCACTAGCCAGACACCCCCTCCAGCATGCACAAGCAGCCCCATGCAAGCAACGTCACCCCCTTCTCCCCAGGCAGACCCCCTTCCAGCATGCACATGCAGCCCCATGCAAGCAACATCACCCCCTTCTCCCCAGGCAGACCCCCCCCTCAAGCAAGCACATGCAGCCCCATCACCCCCTTCTCCCCAGGCAGGCACCCCCTCACGCATGCACATGCAGCCCCATGAAAGCAACATCACCCTTTTATCCCCAAGCAGACCCCCCCAGCATGCACATGCAGCCCCATGCAAGCAACATCACCCCTTTGTGCCCAGGCAGACCCCCTCCAGCATGCACATGCAACCCCATGAAAGCAACATCACCCCCTTCTCCCCAGGCAGGCCCCCTCTCCAGCATGCACATGCAACCCCATACAAGCAACATCACCCCCTTCTCCCCAGGCAGACCCCCCCCCCCTCAAGCAAGCACATGAAGCCCCATGCAAGCAACATCACCCCCTTCTCCCCAGGCAGGCACCCCCTCAAGCATGCACATGCAGCCCCATGCAAGAAACAGCACCCCTTTTTCCCCATGCAGACCCCCCCAGCATGCACATGCAGCCGCATGCAAGCAACATCACCCCCTGGTGCCCAGGCAGACCCCCCCAGCATGCACATGCAGCCCCATGCAAGCAACATCACCCCCTTCTCCACAGGCAAACGCAGCCCCATGCAAGCAACATCACCCCCTTCTCCCCAGGCAGACACGCCTCCAGCATGCAGCCCCATTCAAGCAACAACACGCGCTTCTCCCCAGGCAGACCCCCCCTCCAGCATACACACGCAGTCCCATGCAAGCAACAAAACCCCCTTCTCCCCAGGCAGACCACCCAGCATGCAGCCCCATGCAAGCAACATCACCCTTCTCCCCAAGCAGACCGCCTTCCAGCATGCACGCAACATCACCCCTTTCTCCCCAGGCAGACCACCCAGCATGCACATGCAGCCCCATGCAAGCAACATCACCCTTCACCCCAAGCAGACCCCCTCCAGCATGCACATGCAGCCCCATGCAAGCAACATCACCCCCTTCTCCCTAGCCAGACCACCCCACCAGCATGCACATGCAGCCCCATGCAAGCAACATCACCCCCTTCTCCCAGGCAGACCCCCTCCAGCATGCATCCCCATGCAAACATCATCACCCCATTCTCCCCAGGCATCCCGCCCTCCAGCAAGCACATGCAGCCCCATGCAAGCAACATTACCCCCTTCTCCCCAGGCAGACCCCCCCTCCAGCATGCACATGCAGCCCCATGCAAGCAACATCACCCCCTTCTCCCCAGGCAGACCCCCCCTCAAGCATGCACATGCAGCCCCATGCAAGCAACATTACCCCCTTCTCCCAGGCAGACCCCCCCCCTCCAGCATGCACATGCAGCCCCATGCAAGCAACATCACCCCCTTCTCCCCAGGCAGACCCCCCTCAAGCATGCACATGCAGCCCCATGCAAGCAACATTACCCCCTTCTCCCAGGCAGACCCCCCCTCCAGCATGCACATGCAGCCCCATGCAAGCAACATTACCCCCTTCTCCCAGGCAGACCCCCCCCTCCAGCATGCACATGCAGCCCCATGCAAGCAACATCACCCCCTTCTCCCAGGCAGACCCCCGCTCAAGCATGCACATGCAGCCCCATGCAAGCAACATCACCCCCTTCTCCCAGGCAGACCCCCCCTCAAGCATGCACATGCAGCCCCATGAAAGCAACATCACCCCCTTCTCCCAGGCAGACCCCCGCTCAAGCATGCACATGCAGCCCCATGCAAGCAACATCACCCCCTTCTCCCAGGCAGACCCCCCCTCAAGCATGCACATGCAGCCCCGTGAAAGCAACATCACCCCCTTCTCCCCAGGCAGACCCCCCTCAAGCATGCACATGCAGCCCCATGCAAGCAACATTACCCCCTTCTCCCAGGCAGACCCCCCCCTCCAGCATGCACATGCAGCCCCATGCAAGCAACATCACCCCCTTCTCCCAGGCAGACCCCCGCTCAAGCATGCACATGCAGCCCCATGCAAGCAACATCACCCCCTTCTCCCAGGCAGACCCCCCCTCAAGCATGCACATGCAGCCCCATGAAAGCAACATCACCCCCTTCTCCCAGGCAGACCCCCGCTCAAGCATGCACATGCAGCCCCATGCAAGCAACATCACCCCCTTCTCCCAGGCAGACCCCCCCTCAAGCATGCACATGCAGCCCCATGAAAGCAACATCACCCCCTTCTCCCAGGCAGACCCCCGCTCAAGCATGCACATGCAGCCCCATGAAAGCAACATCACCCCCTTCTCCCAGGCAGACCCCCGCTCAAGCATGCACATGCAGCCCCATGCAAGCAACATCACCCCCTTCTCCCAGGCAGACCCCCCCTCAAGCATGCACATGCAGCCCCATGAAAGCAACATCACCCCCTTCTCCCAGGCAGCCCCCCGCTCAAGCATGCACATGCAGCCCCATGCAAGCAACATCACCCCCTTCTCCCAGGCAGACCCCCCCTCAAGCATGCACATGCAGCCCCGTGAAAGCAACATCACCCCCTTCTCCCAGGCAGACCCCCCCTCAAGCATGCACATGCAGCCCCGTGAAAGCAACATCACCCCCTTCTCCCAGGCAGACCCCCCCTCAAGCATGCACATGCAGCCCCGTGAAAGCAACATCACCCCCTTCTCCCAGGCAGACCCCCGCTCAAGCATGCACATGCAGCCCCATGCAAGCAACATCACCCCCTTCTCCCAGGCAGACCCCCGCTCAAGCATGCACATGCAGCCCCATGCAAGCAACATCACCCCCTTCTCCCAGGCAGACCCCCGCTCAAGCATGCACATGCAGCCCCATGAAAGCAACATTACCCCCTTCTCCCAGGCAGACCCCCCCTCAAGCATGCACATGCAGCCCCATGAAAGCAACATCACCCCCTTCTCCCCAGGCAGACTCCCAGCTCTTGCATGAACATCCACCTACCTGATCTGTGACCCCAAAACACTCCAAATCCCGCTATGACACGTGCTCTATGGAGAATGACCCCAAACCACTCCAAATACCGCACAAAATGCTCCAATTCCCACCATGACATCCGCAGCTTCCTCTGTCTGCTCTGCTGCTCTATGTGGAGGAAGAGGCCCCGCCCCTTGTGGTCACATGGGCATGACGTCAGCAGAGGTCCTTTAGCCGACTTGGATTTAGCCTCTACCGTGATCTCTGGGGAAAGTGGTTGTCACGTGGTGCAGTGCGCATGCGGAGTTGTGTATGAGACGAAGTGGGGCCGTGCGTGCGTAACGTGGGTACAGCGGAGCCGTGCGTGCGTAACGTGGGTACGGCGGAGCCGTGTGTGTAACGTGGGTACAGCGGAGCCGTGCGTGCGTAACGTGGGTACGGCGGAGCCGTGTGCGTGCGTAACGTGTGTACAGCGGAGCCGTGTGTGTAACGTGGGTACGGCGGAGCCGTGCGTGCGTAACGTGTGTACAGCGGAGCCGTGCGTGCGTAACGTGTGTACAGCGGAGCCGTGCGTGCGTAACGTGGGTACAGCGGAGCCGTGCGTGCGTAACGTGGGTACAGCGGAGCCATGTGTGTGTGTAACGTGGGTACGGCGGAGCCGTGCGTGCGTAACGTGGGTACAGCGGAGCCGTGCGTGCGTAACGTGGGTACAGCGGAGCTGTGCGTGCGTAACGTGTGTACAGCGGAGCCGTGCGTGCGTAACGTGTGTACAGCGGAGCCGTGCGTGCGTAACGTGGGTACAGCGGAGCCATGTGTGTGTGTAACGTGGATACAGCGGAGCCGTGTGCGTGTGTAACGTGGGTACAGCGGAGCCGTGTGTGTAACGTGGGTACGGCGGAGCCGTGCGTGCGTAACGTGGGTACTGCGGAGCCGTGCGTGCGTAACGTGTGTACAGCGGAGCCGTGTGTGTGTGTAACGTGGGTACAGCGGAGCCGTGCGTGCGTAACGTGGGTACAGCGGAGCCGTGCGTGCGTAACGTGGGTACGGCGGAGCCGTGCGTGCGTAACGTGTGTACGGCGGAGCCGTGTGTGTAACGTGGGTACGGCGGAGCCGTGCGTGCGTAACGTGGGTACGGCGGAGCCGTGCGTGCGTAACGTGTGTACGGCGGAGCCGTGTGTGTGTGTAACGTGGGTACAGCGGAGTCGTGTGCGTGCGTAACGTGGGTACAGCGGAGCCGTGCGTGCGTAACGTGGGTACAGCGGAGCCGTGCGTGCGTAACGTGTGTACAGCGGAGCCGTGCGTGCGTAACGTGGGTACAGCGGAGCCGTGTGCGTGCGTAACGTGGATACAGCGGAGCCGTGTGCGTGTGTAACGTGGGTACAGCGGAGCCGTGTGCGTGCGTAACGTGGGTACAGCGGAGCCGTGTGTGCGTAACGTGTGTACAGCGGAGCCGTGTGTGTGTGTAACGTGGGTGCAGCGGAGCCGTGTGCGTGCGTAACGTGTGTACAGCGGAGCCGTGCGTGCGTAACGTGTGTACAGCGGAGCCGTGCGTGCGTAACGTGGGTACAGCGGAGCCATGTGTGTGCGTAACGTGGATACAGCGGAGCCGTGTGCGTGTGTAACGTGGGTACAGCGGAGCCGTGCGTGCGTAACGTGGGTACAGCGGAGCCGTGCGTGCGTAACGTGTGTACAGCGGAGCCGTGCGTAACGTGGGTACAGCGGAGCCGTGCGTGTGTGTAACGTGGGTACAGCGGAGCCGTGTGTAACGTGGGTACAGCGGAGCCGTGCGTGCGTAACGTGTGTACAGCGGAGCCGTGTGTGTAACGTGGGTACAGCGGAGCCGTGCGTGCGTAACGTGTGTACAGCGGAGCCGTGTGTGTAACGTGGGTACGGCGGAGCCGTGCGTGCGTAACGTGGGTACGGTGGAGCCGTGCGTGCGTAACGTGGGTACAGCGGAGCCGTGTGTGTGTGTGTGTAACGTGGGTACAGCGGAGTCGTGTGCGTGCGTAACGTGGGTACAGCGGAGCCGTGCGTGCGTAACGTGTGTACAGCGGAGCCGTGCGTGCGTAACGTGGGTACAGCGGAGCCATGTGTGTGTGTAACGTGGGTACAGCTGAGCCGTGTGTGCGTAACGTGGGTACAGCGGAGCCGTGCGTGCATAACGTGTGTACAGCGGAGCCGTGCGTGCGTAACGTGGGTACAGCGGAGCCGTGCGTGTGTGTAACGTGGGTACAGCGGAGCCGTGTGTAACGTGGGTACAGTGGAGCCGTGCGTGTGTGACTTGTGTACAGCGGAGCCGTGCGTGCGTAACGTGGATACAGCGGAGCCGTGCGTGTGTAACGTGTGTACGTAACCTGTGTACAGCAGAGCCGTGTGTGTGTAATGTGGGTACAGCAGAGCCGTGCGTGTGTGTAACGTGGGTACAGCGGGGCCGTGCGTGTGTGTAACGTGGGTACAGCGGGGCTGTGTGTGTGTAACGTGGGTACAGCGGGGCCGTGTGTGTAACGTGGGTATAGCGGAGCCGTGTGCGTGCGTAACGTGGATACAGCGGAGCCGTGTGCGTGTGTAACGTGGGTACAGCGGAGCCGTGTGCGTGCGTAACGTGGGTACAGCGGAGCCGTGTGTGCGTAACGTGTGTACAGCGGAGCCGTGCGTGCGTAACGTGTGTACAGCGGAGCCGTGTGTGTGTGTAACGTGGGTACAGCGGAGCCGTGTGCGTGCGTAACGTGTGTACAGCGGAGCCGTGCGTGCGAAACGTGTGTACAGCGGAGCCGTGCGTGCGTAACGTGGGTACAGCGGAGCCATGTGTGTGCGTAACGTGGATACAGCGGAGCCGTGTGCGTGTGTAACGTGGGTACAGCGGAGCCGTGCGTGCGTAACGTGGGTACAGCGGAGCCGTGCGTGCGTAACGTGTGTACAGCGGAGCCGTGCGTGCGTAACGTGGGTACAGCGGAGCCGTGCGTGTGTGTAACGTGGGTACAGCGGAGCCGTGTGTAACGTGGGTACAGCGGAGCCGTGCGTGCGTAACGTGTGTACAGCGGAGCCGTGTGTGTAACGTGGGTACAGCGGAGCCGTGCGTGCGTAACGTGTGTACAGCGGAGCCGTGTGTGTAACGTGGGTACGGCGGAGCCGTGCGTGCGTAACGTGGGTACGGTGGAGCCGTGCGTGCGTAACGTGGGTACAGCGGAGCCGTGTGTGTGTGTGTGTAACGTGGGTACAGCGGAGTCGTGTGCGTGCGTAACGTGGGTACAGCGGAGCCGTGCGTGCGTAACGTGTGTACAGCGGAGCCGTGCGTGCGTAACGTGGGTACAGCGGAGCCATGTGTGTGTGTAACGTGGGTACAGCTGAGCCGTGTGTGCGTAACGTGGGTACAGCGGAGCCGTGCGTGCGTAACGTGTGTACAGCGGAGCCGTGCGTGCGTAACGTGGGTACAGCGGAGCCGTGCGTGTGTGTAACGTGGGTACAGCGGAGCCGTGTGTAACGTGGGTACAGTGGAGCCGTGCGTGTGTGACTTGTGTACAGCGGAGCCGTGCGTGCGTAACGTGGATACAGCGGAGCCGTGCGTGCGTAACGTGTGTACGTAACCTGTGTACAGCAGAGCCGTGTGTGTGTAATGTGGGTACAGCAGAGCCGTGCGTGTGTGTAACGTGGGTACAGCGGGGCCGTGCGTGTGTGTAACGTGGGTACAGCGGGGCTGTGTGTGTGTAACGTGGGTACAGCGGGGCCGTGTGTGTAACGTGGGTATAGCGGAGCCGTGCGTGTGTGTAACGTGTGTACAGCGGAGCCGTGCGTGTGTGTAACGTGGGTACAGCGGGGCCGTGCATGCGTAACGTGTGTACGTAACCTGTGTACAGCGGAGCCGTGTGTGTGTAACGTGGGTACAGCGGAGCCGTGTGCGTGCGTAACGTGTGTACAGCGGAGCCGTGCGTGCGTAACGTGTGTACAGCGGAGCCGTGCGTGCGTAACGTGGGTACAGCGGAGCCATGTGTGTGTGTAACGTGGGTACAGCGGAGCCGTGTGTGCGTAACGTGGGTACAGCGGAGCCTTGCGTGTGTACAGCGGAGCCGTGCGTGCGTAACGTGGGTACAGCGGAGCCGTGCGTGTGTGTAACGTGGGTACAGCGGAGCCGTGTGTAACGTGGGTACAGTGGAGCCATGCGTGTGTGACTTGTGTACAGCGGAGCCGTGCGTGCGTAACGTGGATACAGCGGAGCCGTGCGTGCGTAACGTGTGTACGTAACCTGTGTACAGCGGAGCCGTGTGTGTGTAATGTGGGTACAGCAGAGCCGTGCGTGTGTGTAACGTGGGTACAGCGGGGCCCTGCGTGTGTGTAACGTGGGTACAGCGGGGCCGTGCGTGTGTAACGTGGGTACAGCGGGGCTGTGTGTGTGTAACGTGGGTACAGCAGGGCCGTGTGTGTAACGTGGGTATAGCGGAGCCGTGCGTGTGTGTAACGTGTGTACAGCGGAGCCGTGCGTGTGTGTAACGTGGGTACAGCGGGGCCGTGCGTGCGTAACGTGGGTACAGCGGAGCCGTGTGTGTAACGCGGGGCCGTGTCTGTGTGTAACGTGGGTACAGCGGAGCCGTGTGTGTAACGCGGGGCCGTGTCTGTGTGTAACGTGGGTACAGCGGAGCCGTGTGTGTAACACGGGGCCGTGTGTGTGTGTAACGTGGGTACAGCGGGGCCATGTGTGTAACGTGGGTACAGCGGAGCCGTGCGTGCGTAACGGTACAGCGGAGCTGTGCGTGTAACGCGGGGCCGTGTGTGTGTGTGTAACGTGGGTACAGCGGGGCCGTGTGTGTGTGTGTGTAACGTGGGTACAGCGGAGCCGTGCGTGCGTAACGTGGATACAGCGGAGCCGTGTGTGTAACGCGGGGCCGTGTCTGTGTGTAACGTGGATACAGCGGAGCCGTGCGTGTGTAACGTGGATACGGCTGAGCCGTGCATGTGTAACATTGATGTGATGCTGAGCTGCTTGCAGACACGTGATATAGGTATAGTGGAGCTGAGTTTGTGTTTATGTATATAGTACAGCAGCGCATTAAACCGTTGGTCGTCAAGAGGCCTTATTCCAGATCGCTGTTTTAAAACTATGATCAGCAATAAGTGAATAGTGCCCCCCGCAGGCGACAGCTGCATATTATGTCGGCCCCAACTGATTTTGGAGCCGATCGGGGTTGATTGGACCCTTAAATAATAAGGGTCTAGGCATCTATGTGGCTAAGAGGGGGTTAAAAGGACCCCCATTGTGCGGTCCAGTTCCACCTATTAGCCTTGTATAACTGACAAATTTGAGGCAAATTACATTTTTACCACTAAAAAGTACTTAACCCCTTAACGACCATGGGGTATTTTTGGTTTTGCATTTTCATTTTTCCCTCCCCTTCTTTCCAGAGCCATAACTTTTTTATTTTTCCGTCACTATGGCCATGTGAGGGCTTATTTTTTGCGGGACGAGTTGTACTTTTAAATGACACCATTGGTTTTACCATGTTGTGTACTCGAAAACGGGAAAAAAATTCCAAGTGCGGTGAAATTGCCAAAAAAGTGCAATCCCACACTTGTTTTTTGCTAAGGCCTCTTTCACACTTCAGTTATTTGCATCAGTCAAAATCCGCCAAAAGGGCGGAAAAGCGGATCCGTCTGTAACTGATGTGAACGGATGCAATAGGATCCGTTTTATGACGGATCCGCAGAATGAAGAATTTTAAAGGAGCCACTGGCCGGGAAGGGGAGACAGAGAAGAGAGAGAGATTTTGGTTTTTTTGTCCGGCACCCAGACAGAATTTCGGGTTAAATCAGTGTGTGGAGGATCCGCTGGCCAAAAAAACGTTGCAAGCTCCGTTTGGAAGTCTTTGAGGATGTTGACGTACAGTAACATTTTGGCGGATTCGAACAAAAACGGATGCAACGGACGGCAATCCGTCAAGATCCGCCATTAATGAAAGTCAATGGGTAAAAAAACGGATCCGCAAAGAAAAATAGCGGATCCATTTTTTTTCCAAATCGGCGGATCTTGACTGATTGTCAAAAACGGAAGTGTGAAAGAGGCCCAAGTTCACTAGATGCTAAATCTGACCTGCCATTATGATTCTCCTGGTCATTACGAGTTCATAGACACCAAACATGTCTATGTTCTCTTTTATCTAAGTGGTGAAAAAAAATTCCAAAGTTTGCTAAAAAAAAAAAACTTGCGCAATTTTCCGAGACCCGTAGCGTCTCCATTTTTCATGACCTGGGGTCGGGTGACAGCTTATTTTTTCCGTGCCGGGCTGACGTTTTTAATGATACCACTTTTGTGCAGATATGTTCTTTTGCTCGCCCGTTATTGCATTTTAATGCAATGTCTTGACGACCAAAAAAACGTAATTCTGGCGTTTTTAATTTTTTTCTCACTACACCGTTCAGCGATTGGGTTAATGCTTTTTTTTTTTATTGATAGATTGGGCGATTCTGAACGCGGCGATACCTAATATGTGTATGTGGGATTTTTTTTTTACTGTTTTATTTTGATTGGGGCGAAAGGGGGGTGATTTGAACTTTTAGGTTTCTTTAATTTTTTTTTTAAACATTTTTTTTTTTTTTTACTTTTGGCATGCTTCAATAGCCTCCGAAGGAGGTTAGAAGCATGCGCAACCCGATCGGCTCTGCTACATATGGGCGATGAGCAGATCGCCCATATGTAGCAGATTTACTGCTGTGCTTTCAGCGCCGACCACCGGGTGGCACTGAAAGCCATATGCCTGGAACAACCATAGAGGTCTCATAGAGACCTCTGGTTGTCCATGCAACATGACGCTGACCCCCGATCACGTGACGGGGGTCGGCGATGACATCATTTCCGGCCCGGCGGCCGGAAATGCTATTTAAATGCCCGCTGTCAGCTTTGACAGCGGGATTTAACTAGTTAATAGGCGCGGGCGGACGGCGATTCCGCTCGCGCCTATTGCGGGCACATGTCAGCTGTTCATGACAGCTGACATGTCCCGGCTTTGATGCGGACTGTGTCCGTCATTAGACATTAAGGGGTTAAAGGAAATCTGTCACCTATCAGCTGCCGACACTGACATCAGGGGCTTATCTACAGTATTCTGTAATGCTGTAGCTAAGCCCCCAGTGTAACCTGAAAGATAAGAAAAAAGAGTTAGATTATACTCACCGGGGGGCGGTCCGGTCTTGGTCCGATGGGCTTTGTGGTCCGGCGCCTCCCTTCTAACAGTGACTTCTTTGCTGCCTGTTGTGGCTCCTGCGCAGGCGCACTGCTCTGCCTTGTTGAGGGCAGAGCAGAATACTGCAGTGCGCAGGCGCCGGACCTATCCTGGTGCCTGCGCACTGCAGGACTCTGCTCTCAACAGGGCAGAGCAGTGCACCTGTGCAGGAGCCACGACAGGCAGCAAAGAAGAGGACGTCACCGTTAGAAGATGGGAGGTGCCGGACTGGACGGCGACACCCATCGGACCGGACCCAACGCCGGGGTGAGTATAATCTAACTCTTTTTTTTTTTTCTTTCAGGTTACATCGGGAGTTCTTTTTCTGGTAATCCATGGTTTATGTAGAGTATTTCGTTGTTTAACCATGCTGTTTTCATTGATCCTGAATCCCAGCTGTGTTTTCATCTGCCCTCAACAGAGCAGAAAATTACGCCTGTGCAGGAGCCGCGACAGAAGCAAGGATGAGGACGTCATCACTAGAAGATGGGAGGCACCAGAGCCGCGACACCCATCGGACCCGGCCGCACCAGACCGCCCCCGGTGAGTAGAATATAACTCGTTTTTTTCAGGTTACATCGGGGGCTTATCTACAGCATTACAGAATGCTGTAGATAAGCCCCTGATGGCGATTGCCGCATCTCATAGGGAAAAAAAATAGGTGACAGATTCCCTTTAATTTACTGAGGTAATCTGGAGAAATTCACCCCATGCTTCCAGAATCCCCTCCCACAGGTTGGCTTGGCTTGATGTGCACTTTTTGCGTACTATACGGTCAAGCTGCTCCCACAACAGCTCAATGAGGTTGAGATCTGGTGACTGCGCTGGCCACTCCATTACAAATAGAATACAAGCTGCCTGCTTCTTCCCTAAATAGTTCATGCATAATTTGGAGGTGTGCTTTGGGTTATTGTACTGTTGTAGGATGAAATTGGCTCCAATCAAGCGCTGTCCGCAGGGTATGGCGTTGCAAAATGGAGTGTTAGATGTTGGGTTCCTGTCGCTGCACAGCAGGAATCCCGAGCTTTGCCTTCGGCGGTCTCCCATTCCTCTCCGACCACAGTGGAGCCTGCTCAGCAGACTCGTCGATCCCAGCGCTCTGCTCACACCAGCATTGTAGGTTTGGTTGCTGCTGCCACCTCTGGCTCAGCTATAGCAACGCATGCTGGTCAGCAGCGATCTACTCCAGGGACCAAGTCCTCCTGTCAGTCCACTGAGCATGCCCGTGGGACGATCTCTCATTGGAGATCGGAAGTCACATGCTCAGGTCCTTCTCCAGCTCGGATTGGACCATCAGGAAGGTCCCGGAAGGACGCTGCTATAAAAGGTTCGCATGGCCGCTCGGCCATGTGCTAAGATAGACTTTTGTTGAGACTTGTGTGAGTGATGATGGATGCATGTAACTGGTGACTGACTCATTAACCCCTTCCTTTGATACGTATGTGTTAGGGTTAGTTCAGCCTGAGTCAGCGCCTCATGGTGGCAAAGCATGTGCCACAGTGCTCCAGTCTAGCACAAAGGTTAGCGCCATAGTGCCGCCATATCTCCCATGCCTCTGGGTGGTAGGAGTCTATCCGCTGCACTCTGTGACAGCTAACAGGGCACAGCACTTTCCTAGCGTCACTCTTTAGCGCCGCTGCAGCGGCTCTGAGCACAAGTGGTTCTAGAAGGACTCTGACTCCATGCCTCTGGGCAGAGTTCTGTGACCACATCGCTTGCGCTCACATTATATTAGTGCGACCTTGTGAAGTAACAGGGTTCGCCTCGCACACTCCGGGTGAGGTAACCCGAGCGTGCTATTATCCGCCATTGTCTAGCAGCAGTTTCCATCGTTGCACGGTGAACCCCAGGCTGCGAACGCACCTCATTAACATCTATATTACTTGGTGCGTTCCGCCAGCCTAAAATGGAGTGATAACCTTCCGTATTCAAAATCCCTTTTACCTTGTACAAATCTCCTACTTTACCAGCAGCTAAGCAACCCCAGACCATCACATTACCTCCACCATGCTTGACAGATGGTGTTGGGCACTCTTCCATCATCTTTTCAGTTGTTCTGTGTCTCACAAATATTCTTCTGTGTGATCCAAACACCTCAAACTTGGATTCGTCTGTCCATAACACTTTTTGCAATCTTCCTCTGTCCAATGTCTGTGTTCTTTTGCCCATATTAATCTTTCCCTTTTATTTGCCAGTCTCAGATATGGCTTTTTCTTTGCCACTCTGCCCTGAAGGCCAGCATCCCGGAGTCGCCTCTTCACTGTAGACGTTGACACTGGCGTTGTGTGTACTATTTAATGAAGCTGCCAGTTGAGGACCTGTGAGGCGTCGATTTCTCAAACTACAGACTCTAATGTACTTGACGTGTTGCTCAGTTGTGCAGCGCGGCCTCCCACTTGTCTTTCTACTCTGGATAGAGCCTGTTTGTGCTCTCCTCCGAAGGGAGTAGTACACACCGTTGTAGGAAATCTTCAGTTTCTTGGCAATTTCCCGCATGGAATAGCCTTCATTTTTAAGAACAAGAATAGACTGTCGAGTTTCACATGAAAGTTCTTTTTTTCTGGCCATTTTGAAAGTTTAATGGAACCAACAAATGTAATGCTCCAGATTCTCAACTAGCTCAAAAGAAGGTCAGGTTTATAGCTTCTCTAATCAGCCAAACTGTTTTCAGCTGTGCTAACATACCCTTGTGCAAGTATTCTAACCATCCATTAGCCTTCTTACACAGCAAACACAAAGTACCATAAGAACACTGGAGTGATGGTTGTTGGAAAAGGGCCTCTATACACCTATGAAGACATTGCATTACAAACCAGATGTTTGCAGCTAGAATAGTCATTTACCACATTAACAATGTATAGAGTGTATTTCTGTATAATTTAATGTTAGCTTAATTGGCAAAAACAGCTTTTCTTTCAAAATAAGGGAATTTATAAGTGACCCTAAACTTTTGAACGGCAGTGTGTATGTATGTATGTGTGTGTGTGTATATATATATATATATATATATATATATATATATATATACATGCACACACAGCTGTGGCAAAAATTAAGAGACAACTGCACAGTTTTATAAAAATCAGCTTCTCTACATGTCTCACAGTCATTCCATTCCAGTGTCACTTGAATTCCAACCAGACTACACCTCATTCTACTCAATGTGCTTCTGATTAGGTGATCACCTGAACCAAATCTTATTTAACAAAGGAAAGTATAAAAACCCTGCTGCGGTGTTCACAATCCTTTTGCAATAGGACAAGCTGGATGGCAAAACAAGTGCTAGTAATATCCCAAAATTAATAGGAATGAAAAAATAACTTTTAATCATGCCGAAGGAGTTGAAAAGACAAGTCTTGAGTGAGGAAAAGAAGAGCTCAATTCTGGCTTTACTAGCAGAGGGATTTATTCCCTGACTCACCTCCTGGGGAGGGGGTTGGGTGTTTAGCTCAGGGCTAAACAGGAGATAGGGACAGGTTGGGGACTTGGGCCTCCCTACCATCAAGTGTATCCCCAAGTTAAGGAGAGCCAGGGCACCCCCTTTAGCCTGAGGGGCAGTTCAGGGGCCCTGGTTCCACGTCTCCTGTTTCCCCGCAACTGCCCCATGACATTATTACCAGCACCCATTTTTTTTCTGGTGAGCCATGGCCCTAATGCAGACCTATCTCCAATTGCTGCAGACCCTCACTGAGGAGCGTGGGGTGCTGCACGGTGTGGTGGAGCTGCAGCAGTTTGTGGGGTTCAGGGCCTCAGCTCAGGTTCAGGCTCAACCAGAACCCAAGTTATCTCTCCCAGACAGGTTTTCTGGAGGGAGAGATAATTTTTTGTTTTTTTCAGGAGGCCTGCAAGCTACACTTCAGGCTCCGCCCTCGTTCATTAGGGAGTGAGGAACAGCGGGTGGGATTCATCATATCTCTCCTTAAAGTTGTTCCCCTATCCTGAGCCTTCTCCCTGCCGGCCGATTCATCATCTCTACGGTCGGTGGACGAGTTTTTTGCGGCTTTGGCGAATTTGCCCCCTGTAGTCCTTGCTAGGGAGGAGGACTCAATGGTGCAGTCGGACGAGCCCAGGCAGGTGGGAGGAGTTTGTTCCCCAATGGTGCTGCCTGCGGCTTGTCATGGTTTGGGGGCATGTTTTAGCTGTGAGCAGACTGGTCATTTTATCAGGGTCTGCTCAGCTTGCGCCAAACTTCCGTACCACCTAAGAAGCCGCGTCCCCCTGGTCGTGTGGAGGGAGGCGACCAGGGAGTGTATATTTCCTCCATTTTGCCCACTCTGTGTACTTTGTCAGCAGAAGTGGTGGTTGGCAGGGTACCTGAGGGCATACCGGTGTTTGTGGAGTCAATCTGCTGGATGCTCACTTTGTCCAGACCCATGGCCTGAGGTGTAGGACGCTGGCCAAACCCCTTAGCGTCCAGACCATTGACTCTGTCCCACTGAGCCAGGGGAGGTTGACCCAAGTCATGGAAAAAATACATTTGCGTATAGGGACATATCATGTAGAGTCCCTGTCATGCTACGTCTTGGGGGTGAATTCCATCAACCATCGTTTTAGGCCTCCCTTGGTTGGAAAAACACAACCCAATCATAGATTGGCAGTCTAGGGAAGTAGTCAGCTGGGATCAGTCGTGTGAGGGTTGCTGCCTGGGGGCTACTGTCTCTGCCATCTTTCTACAACCGTCCCCTTCTTCTCCAGTGGGGGCAGCAGAGGTGCTGCCAGGGAGTAGGGGCAAGTCTCTACCCTCACCACATGCTAACTCTGGGTGTCGGAGTCCTCTTAGGAGGAGGCGTCAGAGGAGTCAGTCATCTGTGTCAGAGTCCGGATGCTCTGATATAAACGTTTTTCCTTTCAGGCCATCGGGAGTTAATATTAGTTTTTCCCTCCAGTGACAGCTGGTGTTACTACAACTGTAGTTGGTCGGCTGCTGGGTTATCCTCACCCCGGTGGCTGCTGGTGTTACTACATGTTTAGTTAGTCAGCAGGTGGTGACTACTCCCACTTCCCTTTATAAGGCCACCTGGTGCTGCAATTCACTGTTGGTAATACTGGTCATTTGCTAACCAACCTTGGTGAAGACTGGGACCTGCCTGGTGCAGAGGGGGTTCAGCTTGTCTTGAGCAGTTTTGATGCTGCTGGATGCTGATCGGGTGCCTTACTCTGCTGGTGGGAGCATTGGCAGCAGATAAAGCTAAGCTTTGGTTTTTAGTTGCTTTAACCCCGTGGTGTCTGTTTTATATTTCCTTTCGTGTTATTGGTGCGGTGCAGTTCACTTCCCTGTCTTACTTCCTGGGGAGGGGGTTGGGTGTTTAGCTCAGGGCTAAACAGGGGACTTGGGACTCCCTACCATCAAGTGTACCCCCAAGTTAAGGAGAGTCAGGGCACCCCCTTTAGCCTGAGGGGCAGTTCAGGCAGGGGACCTGGTTCCACGTCTCCTGTTTCCCCGCAACTGCCCCGTGACAAGGATTGGACCATAGAGGACTGGAGTAAGGTAATCTTCTCTGATGAGTCTAATTTTCAGCTTTGCCCAACACCTGGTCGTGTAATGGTTTAGATGGAGACCTGGAGAGGCGTACAAGCCACAGTGTCTTGCACCCACTGTGAAATTTGGTGGAGGATCAGTGATGATCTGGGGATGCTTCAGCAAGGCTGGAATTGGGCAGGTTTTTCTTTGTGAAGGACGGATTAATCAAGCCGCATACAAGGTTATCCTGGAAACACAGTTGATTCCTTCTGCTCAGGCAATGTTTTCCGACTCTGAGGACTGTTTTTCCAGCAGGGCAATGCGCCATGCCACACAGCAAGGTCAATCAATGTGTGGATGAAGGACCACCACATCAAATCCCTGACATGGCCAGCCCGGTCTCCAGACCTGAACCCCATTGAAAACCTCTGGAATGTAATCACGAGGAAGATGGATAGTCACAAGCCATCAAACAAAGAACAACTGCTTAAATTTTTGTACCAGGAGTGGCAAAAGGTCACCCAAAAGCAGCGTGAAAGACTGGAGGAAAGCAGCCCAGACACATGAAAGCTGTGATTAAAAATCATGGTTATTCCACAAAATAGTGATTTCTGAACTCTTCCTGAGTTTAAACAGTTGTTTCTAAATGAACTTGTTTTCTTAGCATTATTTGAGGTCTTCAAGCACTGCATTTTTTGTTATTTTGAGCATTTCTCATTTTCAGAAAATAAATACAAAATTTAGTGCTTGGAAATTCGAAGCTATGTTGTCAGTAGTTTATAGAATAAAAGAGCAATTTACATTTTACTCAAAAATATACCTATAAAGGGAAAAATCCAACAAACTGAAAATTTTGCTGTAGTCTCTTAAATTTTGCCAGAGCTGTATTAGGGCAGTAAAAAATTGCTGAGTTAGTAAAGTGACATGGTAAAGTTTTAAAAAAAAATGTCATCCACAGTGGAGGCCTTCTCAATATCCAACACGTGCTCCCTCACTCTAAATTTAAGTTCCCTTGTGGTCAGCCCGACATATACTTTCCCACACAGGCATTCAGCGTGATATATCACCCCCTTGGAACTACATGTGAGGTGTTTCCGAATATCGTAAAGACGTGATCCATCAAAATTTTTGCATTTCTTGGATTTGTTCAGAGTCAAACAAGCCTTACATAGGCCACATGGGAAGAACCCTGGGCCTAGGGACCTACTGCTGGAGACTCTTGGGGGATTGTAGTGACTATGCACCAAAAGATCTTTAAAATTGGCCGAACGTCGAGCTACACACTGGGGGGAAGGAGGTAAAGCCCTTTTCAAAATGGGGTCCGTAAGGAGGACATTCCAATGTTTATTGATGAATTTTTCTATGTTATGCCACTAACTATTAAAGGTGGAGATAAATCTTACCTGTTTGTTGTTCTCTTTATCTGCAATTTGGTAACTATATAGCAGTTCATTCCTAGATGTTGCAACCGCTCTTTTGTACCCCCTCCTGATCATCCTTCGACTGTAGCACCTATCCTCAAATCTCCTGGTCAGTTCTGCTCACTGTTTCTCAAACCTTATTGAATCCGAACAAAATCTCTTAGCATGTAAAAACCGACCTATAGGGATACTACGGATGATGCTTGCTGGGTGGGCAGAGCCTGCTTGTAAACACGAGTTTGTGGCTGTCGGCTTCCTGTATACATCTGTATGGATCATCCCATCATTGGAAGCTTCAATCCAGATGTCAAGGAACTGCAGGGGCGTGTTTTACTGAATATAAGTAAGGCTGTACCTTTGTTTTTAATATCCAGAGCGGTTTATGTCATTTTAATAAACTCGCTTGGATATTTCCACAATACTGCTTCCTATGCCTACCTCAACAGCAGCCTAACGTCTTCCACAAATCTCTACTGAAACCTTTTGAAGCAGTCCGGGGAGACTCCGAGTCTGCTGCTTCTCCTGTTTTGGTCGAGGGGCAGGTGGAGTACGAGGTTGGTCATATCGTAGATTCCAGGTTGGTACGGCGGTCGGTACAGTACCTGGTTCATTGGAAGGGGGTATGGACCGAAAAACAGGTCCTGGGTACCGGCCCGGTTGATGCATGCTGATCGCCTGGTGCGGACTTTCCACGCTAAGTACCCGGGCAAGCCTGGGGGTACAGAGGTCCCCCCGTTGAGAGGGGGGTACTGTCATGATCTCAGTGCGGGTTTGACTCGCACACGTGGGGTTAATGTCTGGAACCAGTGCTGATGACTCGCATTTCTGGGGTTAAAGGTTGTGATCCCGGTGCAGGCTTACCTGCACACCTGGGGCTATGATTGTGGCCTCTCCCTGGTTTTGGGAGAGGCTTCTTATAGCCTCAGGACGCTCCCATCCCTGTCAGTTATACTCTTGCCCTTGGCATAGTGTGGTGACCCCTGAGAGTGTTAGTGCTGTGTTCTGGTTGCTTGATAATCTGTGTATGACTCGGTCTGTTCTCTGGATATTGCTTTGGATTCTGCTTGGTACCTTCTATGTCTGTTTGGTTTTGACTGCTGCTTGGCCCTGACTATCCACTCTGTCTCATCCTTGGTACGTTACGGCTATCTCTGTGTGTGAAACCCGTTTTGCCTGACTCTGAGTAATTCTGTATAGTGTCTTTCCATCTCACTAAGCAGGATGCTAAGCCCCGTCCCCTTGCAGTCACATGACCGTAGGTCCCGTGTCTGCTTGCTAAATTTCAGCATCCACAGGTCCTGTGCATCGGTACTTTCTGGCTGTACCTGACCCCGGTACCCCTACAGTGCGGGTGAGTCCCTGCTCAGCGGAGGCTGCACGCCGGGGCTGACAGGATCCTGACACTCAGTGAGCAAGTACAGTGCGGTGTTCCTGACAGGTATGTTTTTTGGTGCATCGGGAAAAATGGCATGAAACTCTGACAACATTGTTTAAAGCTGTGAACTAGGTATCAGGAATGCTTCCAGGAGCGATCCCCATGATGTCCCTGTGTCATTTGAGCAGTGTTTCCATCATTTTCTGACGTTTTTAGATGTTAAAAGGACCCAAGGGGGGATTGCGGTAAAAATGCTCGGGTCACCCATAGACATTACATTGGGCTCGTTGTTCTGTCCGAGTACCCGAGTATTCCAATTTGCTCGAATCGACCAATGAGCACCCGAGCATATTGATTATCAGATATCAACCAAAGTGCAGTGTACACAGAAGTCTGTCAATCAGTGGTTTAGGCAGAGCTCAGCATTCAGATAACTGTTAGAGCTCCATCAGATGAGACAGTGATTTTATCAAAATAACAGCAAGAAATCCAGTGAGTGGCATATTGCTGGAATAAGGGTCTCTGCCCCTGCATTATGCTGCTTTCAGATGGGGTAGAAAAAAACTGGCAACAGATTTCCTTTAAAAAGGGGTTGTCCAGTAGTGGAAACAATCTTTAAAGCTATAGCCTTATTTGAAACTGCAAGGTAGCTAGAGCCCTCGTAAAGTAAAAACACTCGTCCATATATACTGTATATTTATTTTAGTTTTATTTTTGTGAGGGATATTGTGTACCTGATTATTTTTTTTACCAATATTCAATCTATATTTGTCATGATCCCAGTGCAGGTTTTTGAGCGGCACGTCAGGGGTTAGTATCTGGAGCTCAGTGCAGGTTTTGACCTGCACACCTGAGGTTAATGATTGTGGCCTCTCTTTGGTTCTGGGAGAGCTTCTTAAACCCCTGGGAAGCTCCAATCCCTGCCAGTTATACTTTTGCCTTTGGCCGAGTGTGGTGACCTCTGTGTGCCTGTTCGTTGTTATAGCTTGTTTATATGGTTCTGACCCGGTTCTGTTCCCCGTTGTGAGTTTGCCTGTTGATTCTGTACTGCGCTACCCTCTCTGTGTATGACTCATTGCCTGTGATCTGACTACGCTCTGCTCGCCCCTCTTGTACCTTGCAGCTATCTCTGTGTATGACTCATTGGCTACGTCCTGACTATCCTCCCTGTCTATGCCCCTTGGTAACTTTGTCTCGCAGTTACCCTGCTAGGAGTTCTCTTGCAGCTCCTAGCTCTCTGGAGCTTAGGCCACGCCCCTAGTAGTCACGTGCTTCAGGTCCTGCTGTTCTGAAGTACGCATCTACTCGGCTGCTGCCCGCTCCACAGGTATGTTTGAGCACAGTTCGCTTTACTCAGGACTCGCGCACTGGCTCAGTGAGCAAGTTCAGTGCGGTGTTCCTGACAATATTCATGTTTAAATGTAAAATTCTTAATTTGTAAAACTATCATTTTGAAGAGGTATGGGGGAGAAGCTGCCCGAGAGAATTTGTTTGCTTAGTGTACAAGTCTGATTAGCCAAATAAGTCACCTTAAGTGTAAATTATATATCAACACCCAAAATTTCTCTTCTCATAGCGATATAAGATTTCTCAGTCTTTTGCATAGTGTAAGATTTTTATCCCTTTGAGAAAGAGTTTTAATCATTCAAAAGGGGATAATCAGAATAAGTCCTGACAATACTCAGACGTTTTGTTGGTGATTCTTTTTTCTGCTGTTTTCCTTGAGAAGATCTTCTCTGTCTTTAAGAAAGTCTGATGCTTGTTCTGCTGCTGAAAATGTTTGTGTTCTTCCTCCAGGTAAAAACACTTTAAGATTCGCCGAGAATTGTAATGAGACGCGGGTTTTCTTCTATACTAGCTCAGTGCATATTCCACTAAAGACGCGTCTTTCTTTGTTACTTCCACCGAGTAGTCACTGAAAATTAACACTCTACGTCCATCGAGCACCAGGGGTGGAGAGGATTTTCTGTACCGTTGTAAGATGTCCACTTTGTCTGCATAGCTCAGGTATTTCGCAGTACCAGGCCCGGGCTTATAAGCAGGGGATTCTTGTGGAGGTGGTGGTGGTGGGCCGACTCTGTGAGCGCATTTCACCTTCAATGGTGTATTAAGGCCCAGAGCGTTTGGTAGGTCTAGTGTGCATATACTTGTAAGCTGGCTACGGGTCATAGATTCTGGTAAACCCATGATCACAAGATTGCTTCTATTCTCCAGATCATCATATGCAGCAAGATCACATCTTTAATATGCATTTAATTCATTTATTTGCTGATATATATTTATTCAGATGAAAGTAAAATTCTCTCTCAAATTGGCACCGGCCGCGCCTGCGCAGTAGCATCTATTGGATCACCAATCTTGGAGGAGACAATTTTTTTTTCTCTAACAAACCGCCGGCGCCTGCCTGCTGAATGTGATTTTTTTTTCAAAACATATAGTCAGTGTGTAAAATAGGGGGCAGATCACTGAGGGTAAGAAAAGCTAAGAAGAGCACCACATGAAGCCTCCCCACAGGCCCGCCCCGGAGTGGAAAGAGATGAAAACATTCTCCACAAGAATTGGCCTGTACTAAAAACAGACCCAATTCTGGCAGCACAATTACCAAAAAATCCCCTTATAACGGCCAGGAGGGGTAGGAGTCTGAAGGACATGTTACTGAGGAGCCACTATACTGCCAAGGTGTCCAATCCCTTCACCTCTTCTGAAAGTAAACCGAGACGGGCTGGTACCCCTTTAGTGACTGTCGGGCCTGTGAAAATATCATCAGGAGTACAGAATTTATGTCCTCTGATGGGTCGTTATCTTGACATTTTAAGGTTTTTCATGGATGTGATACGAAAACTCTAACGGTAAGGGGGATTGATTGTGTTAATGGGGGAATTAGGGGTTGTGATTTAAAACAGATATTGGCACAATTAGAATGCCAATGGATCAGTCATTTGGAATCCATGGCCCCCCAAATGCTTAACTGAAAAATGAAGCTTTCTCCCATTTCTTTGAATAATCCATTAACATCAACAATGTCCATTGTATAGGGAATATTCAAGGTTCCTGATATCTCTGCGCTTTTATTTTAATTGTGTGTTTTTTGTCTGTTTGTAGCTGATACATTATTGAAGATTTATCTTTTCCTTATGGCTATTCATGAAATGTATGTGTGATATGGGATTCTTGTGTGACCATCATATGAGGACCCCTCTGGTGTCAGGATGAACACTTCTGAACACTTCATCTTGAACGCCATGTTATTGGTTGACACAGTAATGATAGTGTTGTTCATGTACTCTTGTATATATAGCTATTTACATTTTTGCACATATGCACCTTAATTATATATTTTTTTAAATGCCGCACTTTATAATGCTATGGTATATTAGTAGATTCCAATGCAATAATGTTGTTTTCTCTATTTGAGTATATTAAGCACATGTGCACTTTATTATACCTAATATTACCCATTGTGTGACATACTTTCATTAATGTGACTAGTGGTTATGATTTTACACTGGCACTTGTAATATCTGTTGTTTTCATTATCTAATATGGTGATTTATTTTACCCCACTAATAATGGTAGACTCCATGGGACTCCTTAAACATGTCCGCCGGCTGAGAGTGCACTCCTGAACGCTGGTCCGTCCTTCCTGGAATCCAACTTGACAACGCACCTGTCTGTGACGCCATCGGGGGATTTCCCCGGACGTGCACTTTAGATATATCCATATGAGCCACCATTACACATTACCTCTCTTAGGATAAGTATATATAGAGAAGCTATGGATGTACTTGACTCATACTGATAACTTTTTGTCTGCTGTGATTATTTTCCTGTCTTTTGAGGTGATATATGTTTATCTGCTGGATTTATAATATCCTTTATATACTTTCAATTGTTCCTCTGTTCTATGAGAGCCCAAGTCTGTGAGTGCTCCCCAGGTGACACTTGTTGTTTCTTTCTTGATGTACAGCCTGTATATATTTTCTTTATTACTGATTTTGATTAAATAAGAAACATATATTTGTTTATATTTATGAAGTCAGCATTCAATTTTTTCTTCAGTTTCATTTATTATACCCTGGAGACGAGTGAACAAAAGCACAAGAGGGAGGACACAGACTGAGTCTGGGCCCTCCCTCTTGTGCTTCTGCTCACTGGATCCCTCTCAACAGTGAGGACAGTAATGCTCTGATGGCGGTCCTGTCCACACATAAAAGTATAAAATAAAGACTCTGACACATCATGGAAAGTTTAAATAGTGGGAAGTTTATTATATGCTTTATTATATATTATTTATTATATTTATATATTATCTATTTATATATTATCTATTTATTATATATTTAATATATTATATTTATATTATATATTTATTATATTATATTAAATTATATTATTATTTATTATATATATATATATATATATTAATCTATTATATATTTAACATATTATATTTATATTATATATTTATTATATTATTTTAAATTATATTATTATTTATTATATATATTTTAATATATATTTAACATGTTATATTTATATTATATATTTATTATATTATATATTATATTTTACTATATATTTATTATATTAAATTATATTATTATTAATTATATATTTATTATATTATATATATTAATATATTATATATTTAACATATTTATATTCTATATTTATTATATTATATTAAATTATATTATTATTTATTATATTATATATATTTATTTTATATATATTAATATATTATATATTTAACATGTTATATTTATAGTATTTGAGGTTGAAGGGAGACATTAAGTCCATCTAGTTCAACCTATAGCCTAACATGTTGATCCAGAGGAAGGCAAAAAAAACCCATGTGGCAAACAGTGCCACATTGGGGAAAAAAATTCCTTCCTGACTCCACATACGGCAATCAGACTAGTTCCCTGGATCAACGCCCTATCAAGGAATCTAGTCTATATCCCCTGTACACCATACCAGCATACTTCTCTACTTTCTCCAATTCTTCATCCGTCACGTCTTCTATCTGTTCTTCTAGGACCGTCAGCCATGTTTCTCTTCCAGCCATGTTCTTCTCCTTGTAGGTCCTGCAGCTCTGTTTCCAGGCATCAGTGGATATTCCTCTCCCTCTTCCATGCCCAGTGGTCAGGGTCTTCTGCCATGATCTAGAATAAAATAAGTGATTATAATCAGAGTGTAAAGGGCATATGTCACCATTAGTGTTGAGCATTCCGATACCGCAAGTATCGGGTATCGGCCGATACTTGCTGTATCGGAATTCCGATACCGACTTCCGATATTTTTTCAATATCGGAAGTCGGCATCGGAATCGGAAGTTCAAAGTTGATTGACAGCCTGACATCATCATGATGCGCGGTGTGTGCGCATCATGATGCGCCGTCATTTCGGGCCTTCCGGGGGTCTCTGCCGGCCTGCCGGGGGGCTGTGTGGACTGCCCGGGGTCTGTACCGGCCTGCCGGGGGGCTGTGCCGGCCTGCCGGTGGTCTGTGCACCCTGTGGGGGTCTGTGCCGGCCTGCCAGTGGTCTGTGCACCCTGTGGGGGTCTGTACCGGCCTGCCGGGGGGCTGTGCCGGCCTGCCGGTGGTCTGTGCACCCTGTGGGGGTCTGTACCGGCCTGCCGGGGGGCTGTGCCGGCCTGCCGGGGGGCTGTGCTGATGTCCGGGGGTCTGTGCAAGCATCGTCCGATGGGACTACAAGTCCCATCTGGCGATGCCTGCTACCATGACAGTGATTGACACATTAGCCAATGATGGGACAGTAGTAGTCCCATCATCCGGCTAATGTGTTAAATGTTAAAAGAAAAAAAAAATACTACATACATACTACATACATACTACATGCATGCTACATACATACTACATGCTACATACATACTACATATATACTACATACATACTACATACATGCTACATACATACTGCATGCTACATACATACTACATACATACTACATGCATGCTACATGCATGCTACATACATACTACATAGATACTACATGCATGCTACATACATACTACATGCATGCTACATACATACTACATGCATGCTACATACCACATGCATGCTACATACATACCACATACATACTACATACATACTACATACATACTACATGCTACTTACATACTACATATATACCTTATGCATGCTACATACATACTACATGCTACATACATACTACATACATGCTACATACATACTACATACATTCTACATACATACTACATGCATGCTACATACATACTACATACATACTACATACATACTACATGCATGCTACATACATACTACATGCATGCTACATGCATGCTACATACATACTACATGCTACATACATACCACATACATACTACATACATACTACATACATACTACATACATGCTACATACATACTACATATATACTACATGCATGCTACATACATACTACATGCTACATACATACCACATACATACTACATACATGCTACATACATACTACATATATACTACATGCATGCTACATACATACTACATATATACTACATGCATGCTACATACATACTGCATGCTACATGCATGCTACATACATACTACATACATACTACATGCTACATACATACCACATATATACTACATACATACAATACATTCATACAATACATACATAGACATACAGTACATATAACATAGAGTAACATACTTACCAATACGTGTCACATTGTTCCCCGAAGCCATTGTCTTTTCCGGAATAAATATTAACATAACAAACCACAAAAATACTCACCCACGATCCGAAGCAGTCCACGAGTGTGTCCCACGACGATCTTGGGTAGAGAACTGCAGCATCAGATGATGCTGCCGTTCTCTACGGGCTGCAGGAATCCAATGACGGAAGGTAGGTATCCTTCCGCACTGTATTCCTCCGCCACTTAAAAAAAAAAAAGTCCCTAGTCTCACTTTATGCCATTGCTGCGTGGGAAATTCCCACACAGCAATGGCATAAAGTGAGACTAGGGACTTTTTTTTTTTTTAAGTGGCGGAGGAATACAGTGCGGAAGGATACCTACCTTCCGTCATTGGATTCCTGCAGCCCGTAGAGAATGGCAGCATCAGCTGATGCTGCAGTTCTCTACCCAAGATCGTCGTGGGACACACTCGTGGACTGCTTCGGATCGTGGGTGAGTATTTTTGTGGTTTGTTATGTTAATATTTATTCTGGAAAAGACAATGGCTTCGGGGAACAATGTGACAAGTATTGGTAAGTATGTTACTCTATGTTATATGTACTGTATGTCTATGTATGTATTGTATGAATGTATTGTATGTATGTAGTATATATGTGGTATGTATGTAGCATGTAGTATGTATGTAGTATGTATGTAGCATGCATGTAGCATGCAGTATGTATGTAGCATGCATGTAGTATATATGTAGTATGTATGTATCATGTAGTATGTATGTAGTATGCATGTAGTATATATGTAGCATGTAGTATGTATGTAGTATGCATGTAGTATGTATGTAGTATGTATGTAGCATGCATGTAGTATATATGTAGTATGTATGTAGCATGTATTATGTATGTAGCATGCATGTAGTATATATGTAGTATGTATGTAGCATGTAGTATGTATGTAGTATGCATGTAGTATATATGTAGAATGTATGTAGCATGTAGTATGTATGTAGCATGCATGTAGTATATATGTAGTATGTATGTAGCATGTAGTATGTATGTAGCATGCATGTAGTATGTATGTAGCATGCATGTAGTATATATGTAGTATGTATGTAGCATGTAGTATGTATGTAGCATGTAGTATGTATGTAGCATGCATGTAGTATATATGTAGTATGTATGTAGCATGTAGTATGTATGTAGTATGCATGTAGTATATATGTAGTATGTATGTAGCATGTAGTATGTATGTAGCATGTAGTATATATGTAGTATGTATGTAGCATGTAGTATGTATGTAGCATGCATGTAGTATATATGTAGTATGTATGTAGCATGTAGTATGTATGTAGCATGCATGTAGTATATATGTAGTATGTAGCATGTAGTATGTATGTAGCATGCATGTAGTATGTATGTGGTATGTATGTAGCATGTAGTATGTATGTAGCATGCATGTAGTATATATGTGTTATGTATGTAGCATGTAGCATGCATGTAGCATGCATGTAGTATGTATGTAGTATGTATGTGGTATGTATGTAGCATGCATGTAGTATGTATGTAGTATATATGTGGTATGTATGTAGCATGTAGTATGTATGTAGCATGTAGTATGTATGTAGCATGCAGTATGTATGTAGCATGCATGTAGTATATATGTAGTATGTATGTAGTATATATGTAGTATGTATGTTGCATGTAGTATTTATGTAGTATGAATGTAGCATGTATGTAGTATGCATGTTGTATGTATGTAGCATGTATGTAGCATGTAATTTTTTTTTTTTTTTTTTTTTTACATTCAACACATTAGCCGGATGATGGGACTACTACTGTCCCATCATTGGCTAATCTGTCAATCACTGTCATGGTAGCAGGCATCGCCCGATGGGACTTGTAGTCCCATCGGACGATGCCTGCACAGACCCCCGAAGCCTGCACAGACCACCGGCAGGCCGGCACAGCCCCCCGGCAGGCCGGCACAGCCCCCCGGAGCCTGCACAGACCACCGGCAGGCCGGCACAGCCCCCCGGCAGGCCGGCACAGCCCCCCGGAGCCTGCACAGCCCCCCGGCAGGCCGGCACAGCCCCCCGGCAGGCCGGCACAGCCCACCGGAGCCTGCACAGACCACCGGCAGGCCGGCACAGCCCCCCGGCAGGCCGGCACAGCCCACCGGAGCCTGCACAGACCACCGGCAGGCCGGCACAGCCCCCCGGCAGGCCGGCACAGACCACCGGAGCCTGCACAGACCCCCTGGCAGGCCGGCACAGCCCCCCGAAAGGCCCGTACAGACCCCAGAGAGGCTGTACAAGGCAAAAACAGGGTTTTTCTTATTCCGATACCGGAAGTCCCATAGACTTGAATGGGACTTCCGGTATCGGAATCGGCGATACCGATACTTTTTTTAAAGATCGGCCGATCCATTCCGATCCGATACTTTGAAGTATCGGACGGTATCGCTCAACTCTAGTCACCATTAATCATAATCTAATTTGCATATATTTTAGGCCTGATGATACTGGTGTGTGATGACTGAAAATCCATGGCAGAATGACTTTATAATCACTTATTAAAGTTTTCTTGCTTGACATTAAAGCAAGCATGTCATGAGTCCAGCTATGGCTGCAGTCATAAAATGCTCTGCCTAATATCAGGATTACATGACCATTTTGACGTGGCTTTACAGAGTAAGTACAAGTGCCTCATCAGGTCTAAGGGATTTACTTAAGCATACTATTTATATTGTGATCTCTATTTACAGATCAGCTTTATATTATTACTGTCTATATTACTCACCAGATCACATGTGTCCCGATCCACCCAAGCCCGGAATCCCATCCTGGTGAGCAGAACATTGCGGCATTGTAGCAGTCGGTCCTTCTTCATCCTCCACTTCCGTCCAAGGGCCCAGCGGTAGATCTTCTGTCGATATCGCACCTCTTCTTGCTCAAACTGGTTGGCTAAAAACCTTGGAGGGAAGAGAAATGAAACGAAATAAATTACAATCCACTTCAGGAGAAAATACAGACAACAACAACAAATGCCATTATCATGTATTTAGCCGAGTGGCCGAAAAGAGATTTTGGTTTTACAATAAAATAAAACAATGTTATTTATAGACGTGAATGTGTAATAATAAAAGAGACTCACAGAGCTGGAAAGAAGAAGGTTCCATATTCTGAAGATGGCAGTCCTGCTCTCCTGAAGTAAGCGACGACCATGGCGAGGAGATACTGGAGGGAGGAGAAGCCGAGTTAAGGTCCTGTCACACTAAGCGATATCGCTAGCAATATCTCTATAACTTGTGACGTTATAGCGATATTGCTAGCGACATCGCGGTGTGTGATACTTACCTACGACCCGCTCTCCCGCTGGTTATCGCTGATCGCGCGAGAACATCCAGGACTGTTTCTCGTCGTCAGCTTCCTGCGGCGCTTCCTGTGGAGAGACGAGCGTGGAGCCGGGCGGGAGGAAGCAGGATCGCCTAGTGTGACAGGTAAGTAGCGACCCCCGTCCCCAGCGATGTCACTGGTGAGATCTGCCTGTGTGACAGCTCACTAGCCACCACTTAGCGATGTACCAGCGATCCTGACCGCGTCATATCGCTGGTCGGAATCGCTGGTACATCGCTAAGTGTGACAGTACCTTTAGAGGGATATATAACACAGCACATATCTGTCAGTAGATTCCTAGGTTTGGTCATATCTGGCCACTATTACATAAGAATAAGCCCTTTTTTTCCCTATGATGGATCTTCTCAGATCTGGAGGATTTCTTATCCTTCACTACAATAATACCTTGTCCGAAATCTTTAGACAGCTGTCCCTGGCTAGAAAACATCTGATGTGTTCTTCTTCTACAAAAATGAGGAAAATAGAATTATTTCACTATGAACTTTGTAATGAAATCCTGTTTAATGCTATTATTTCTAAATTAATGGGGTTGTAGGGCTCCTCATCAAATGATGGATTATCCTCAGGATCGCTCATCAGTGTCAGATTGGTGGAGATTTGGCGCCTGACACCCACTGATCAGATACTGAAGAATTGTCCTAAAGACATGCCATCAGTATTGAGGAGACACCAAAGCCCCGACACTGCTCACCACATAGTGTCTGCTGTATCATACTAGGTGTGACTATAAGAGGAGGAGGGAGAACACTTCCCTACATGTTTCTCCACCATAATACACATAAAATAGATTATATGACATGTATTTTATATTAATCTAACACTTTGGGTCTGGAAACCTTGGAAGGTGCAATGAGTCTTACCAAGGAGTGCGGTGAAAGCTGCCCGCTCTTCCGGCTGGGGGATGTCCTCTTCTGTCTTCCTCCTCTTGGCCTCTTCCTGGGCGGCAGACCGTGAGCTGAAATAGAAGAGGTAGATATTATAGTATTAGGCCTCACGCGCATGGCCGTACTGTGGCTACACATAACTCACATCCTGATGGGTGTTCTCCTCATGGGGATCTGACATTAGTTTGGAGCTGTACATGGGATAAATATGTGTAGTGGTGGTGTGTAATGGTCACTATGGACTTTCCGGTGTAAGTGTATGGATTGTGATGACCGCAGTGATGGAACCTCATCTACTTACCACTCCTCTTCATACTGGGCGATCAGTTCTCTCTTCCGCTTCCTCATGGCCATTCTTACTCTTCTTCCTGGAAACTACCATACAGCAAAAAGGAAAACCTGAGTATGCAGAGGATGGCGCTTTCTATAGGATCTCTAGTAGAGTAATGCTATCAACCTAATGTGTAACCAAAAACATAACTACCACGGCCTGCATTACATGTGTTCCAGTATTGCAGCTTTATTGCCTCGATTGGTATTTAGTTGTAATACCCAACATGACCCACTGACAGAAGTGGCGCTGTAGCTAGTAAACAAAGCAAACCCTATTTTCTACTTAAAGCGCCACTCCAGTGTTTTGTTTTGTTTGTACTGCTGAAGAGGCGATTTAAATGTAAGCCCCCCTTATACCGACGGTGCTCCGCTGCTGTGATGCCATCTCGTGCCCGTAACTTCTGACTGGCTGCAAATGAGAAGTTACGTCACAAGATCTCAATGCAAGTCTATGAGCGCCAGAACTAGGCTCTCATACAGATGTATTGAAAAGTGACCCCTGCGCCGCTCCATGAAACACTGGAGCTGATGGTAGGTTACTTTTCACCAGAGACTGATAGAAGCAACACTGGAAAAGGATTAAAGTAGCGACAGATGAGGATGAGGCAGGGGCCAGGAGAATCACATATAAGGCACCACTCCTGCGGTGCACTAAAGAGAACCGCTGGAGTGGTGCTTTAAAAAAAAAATATATATATAATGTATATATATAATCGGTTATCTATGTCTAACCAGATTGATTTTATGTCCTATGGTAAGAGAAGACTACACATATCTACACTATACTGACTGCACTGTGACCCGCCATATAAACCTCTGCATATATCCGCTACCTCCCTGTATAGTAACTGATGAGCCAGTAACATATTCTTCATATCTCCACTATATGTATTATATAACTATTATATACAGGCTAATAATGGCCATGCACTTCTAAATATTGGATCTGGGAATTTCTAGGAGAAATATGTGGCCCCGTATTTTTCAGATTAATCTTTACACATCATTATCCACATTGTAAATATTTTCTCAGAATCCCCATATTTTATCCCATTTATCCGTTATCACCCCGTTATCTATATTTGGGTCTTTATGGTGAAATCATTTCCTTTTTTCTATGTGTTGCTTCCAGTATAGATCCCAACTCTCAGTATCCGGGATGAGATAAGTCGGCAGTTTACTCCTCACACAATGATTCTCACCTCTGTAGAGCGGCCGGTGGCGGCTGTCTCTCCCAATCAGCAGGTAACGATCCGGGTATCAATGCAAAAAGTGTCGCTTCTAGGAATCAATAAGGAGCCGGTCTCTTCTCTAATAGAGCAATCGCAGACTGGCACCAACTGACGTTTTTTTTCTTTCTTTGAATTCAAATCCTGCGATGTGATTGGTTGATGGTTGAGACACATGATGCATGCGGCGCTAAATTTAAAGGGACAGCGCATTCTAGTAATGTTATAAGCTGATGCAGTGTATGACTTTTATCTCTGTCTTTGTAGTTTCCCTCTTTACTCCAGTGAGTGTTATTTGGGGAAGTTGTCATGTTATTCCATTTATTAACTGATGTTTGGGAAATGGCAGCAGTGAAAACCCCATGTAATAATGATGATACTAAAGTCATGTGATGAGAGAAGTGTGATGTGTAACATGTTCACTAGATCGTCCAATGGAAGAGAGTAATTGTCATCTGCTTTCTTGCTCCCTGTAAAGTCATTATTTAAGCCCCTTAATGACAAGGTCAATTTTCATTTTTGCGTCTTTGTTTCTTCCTCTTCTTTTCCAAAACTCATAACTTTTTTTATTTTTCTGTCCACATAGCCCTATGACTGCTTCTTTATTGGGGGGAGAAGTTGTACTTTTGAATGACACCATTCATTTCACCACATAGTGTACAGGAAAACATAAAAAAATTCCAAGCAAGGAGAAATTGTAAAAGCAAAAAATAAATTCTCACATTGCTTTTAGAACTGTAGGATGCATTATACTGTATTAACTGTTGGGTGCATTATACTGTATGGACTATAGGGTGCATTATATTGTGTGGATAACTATGTGGTGAATTATACTATGGAAAAGACACCAGGCTGCATTATACTGCATGGATTATTGGGTGCATCATGCTTTATGGACCATCTGGTGCTTTATGCTGTATGGATTATGGGGTGCATTATACTGTATGGATGACTATGGGGTGCACTATACTATGCAGAGGACAATGGGGTACATTATACTATATGGATTATTGGGTGCATTATTTTGTATAGACTATGGGATGCATTATACTTTGTGGACTATGGGGTGCATTATAATATACAGAGGACAGTTAGAGTGATCAATGAGTGGAACAGGCTGCCACGAGAAGTGGTGAGTTTTACTTCAATGGAAGTCTTCAAACAGAGGCTGGACAGATATCTGTCTGGAATGATTTAGCGAATCCTGCTTTGAGCAGGGGGTTGGACCAGATGGCCCAGGAGGTCCCTTCCAACTCTGCGATTCTATGATTCTATGACTAATGGGGTGCATTATATTATACAGAGGACTATGGGTGCATCATACTATACAGATGACTATGGGTGCATTATGTTGTATAAACTATGGGGTGCATTATGATGTATGGACCATGTATTGCATTATGTTGTATGGACTATGGGGTGCATTATGCTGTATGAACTATGGGATGCATTATACTATACAGAAGACTTTGGGGTGCATTATACTGTATAGAGTATGGGGAGCATTATACTATACATAGGACAATGGAATGCATTATGCTGTATGGAGTACGGGGTCCATTATACTATACAGAGGACTATGGAATGCTTTATGCAGTATGAAGTATGGGGTGCATTATACTATACCGAGGACTATGGGGTGCATTATACTCTAGGGAGCATGTGGTGCATTCAATTATGAAGAGGACAAAGTGATGCATTATACTGTGTGATCATTGTGTGAGGGTCACAGGTGATCATACAATGTAGGGGACATCATACTTTTCTGGGTGAGTTGTGGGGTGGGGTGCAGTAGGGTCATCATACTGTGCGTGTGGACGGTACTGTGGAGGAATTCACTGTGGTGGCATCTTACAGTGCCTGTGGGACACTTTTTTGACATCATACTTTGAGTGCAATGATAGGGCTCCAGTACGAGGAATATTAGGGGACACACAGTACCAAACAGGTGCAGAAATAGGGACACATACGGCAGCAGTGGCTCAGCATTGGGTTATCAGCAGGATAAGGAGTTTGTGCAGGTCCGGGTTAGATGTGGATGGTGCCTGAAATGTGAGAAATCATATGTATTTTTGTTGTAATCTCTGCAGCCGAGTCCTGGCTGGAGCAGTTGTCATGTCGGTCTGGGCCCGATGAAAAAGACGGGAAAAGTAAATGACTCCAGCTGAAAGAAAGTCAGCTGTAACTCAGCATCCATAACTGTACTGTAATCCCTTATATGTTCTGCAGGACTGGTACTGGTATCTACCACTATATACAGTGGTGGAAATAAGTATTTGCCCCCTTGCTGATTTTGTAAGTTTGCCCACTGACAAAGACATGAACAGTCTGTATTTTTAAGGGTCGGTTAATTTTAACACTGAGAGATAGAATATCAAAAATAAAATCCAGAAAATCACATTGTATAAATTACATAATTTTATTTGCATTTTGCAGTGAGAAATAAGTATTTGATTCCTACCACCCATTAAGAGTTCTGGCTATTACAGACCTGTTAAACGCTCCAAATCAACATCGTCACTTGCATTAAAGACAGCTGTCTTACATAGTCACCTTTATAAAAGACTCCTGTCCACAGACTCAATCAGTCAGACTTTAACCTCTACAACATGGGCAACACCAAAGAGCTTTATAAGGATGTCAGGGACAAGATCATAGGCCTGAAAAAAGCTGGAATGGGCTAAAAAACCATAAGTAAGACACTGATTGAGCAGGACACAACTGTTGGTGCAATAGTAAGAAAATGGAAGAAATACAAAGTCACCGTCAATCGACATCGATTTAGAGCACCATGCAAAGTCTCACCTTGTGGGGTATCCTTAATCATAAGGAAGGTGAGAGATCAGCCTAAAACTACATGGAGGGGAACTTGTTATTGATCTCAATGCAGCTGGGACCACAGTCACCAAGAAAACCATTGGTAACACATTACGCCATAAAGATTTCAAATCCTGCAGTGCAGGCAATGTCCCCCTGCTTAAGAAGGCACATGTGCAGGCCTGTCTGAAGTTTGCCAACGAACACCTGGATGCTTCTATGAGTGATTGGGAGAAGGTGCTGTGGTCAGACGAGACAAAAAATGAGGTCTTTGACTAACTCAACTCACGGTGTTTGGAGGAAGAGAAATGCAGCCTATGACCCAAAGAACATACTGTCAAGCATGGAGGTGGAAACATTATGTTTTGGAGGTGTTTCTCTGCTAAGGGCAAAGGACTACTTCACTGCATCAGTGGGAGAATGGATGGAGCCATGTACCGTAAAATCCTGAGTGACAACCTCCTTCCCTCTGCCAGGACATTAAACATGGGTCGCGGCTGGGTCTTCCAGAAAGACAATGACCCAAAACATAGAGCCAAGGCAACAAAGGAGTGGCTGAAAACGAAGCACAATAAGGTCATGGAGTGGCCTAGCCAGTCTCCAGACATTAATCCCATAGAAAACTTATTGAGGGAGTGAAGCTCTGAGTTGTCAAGTGACAGCCTCAAAATCTTAATGATTTAGAGATGATCTGCAAAGAGGAGTGGACCAAAATTCCTGCTGACATGTGCGCAAACCTCATCATCAACTACAAAAAACTTCTGACTGCTGTGCTTGCCATCTAGGATTTTGCCACCAAGTATTGTCTTGTTTACCAGAGGGATCAAATACTTATTTCTCACTGCAAATTGCAAATAAATTTATATAATTTATATAATGTGATTTTCTGGATTTTATTTTTGATATACTATCTCTCAATGCTAAAATTAACGTACCCTTAAAATTATAAACTGTTTATGTCTTTGTGAGTAGGCAAACTTACAAAATCAGTAAGGGATCAAATACTTATTTCCCTTGTGGTACTCGCAGGTTCCCAGGATGCAGTGACGAGGCGCAAGACGGTTTAGTGCTTTTAGTATTAACGTTTATAGGCCTAGAGGTAACTGTCCTCAGTTGTAGCCTAACCAACCAAAGAGGTAACAAGAATTGCCCTCGTAGGGGCTCTATACAAGCAAACACAAACGGGGTAGAACACGACTACGTCCGGCAAGAGCCGGTCACTATAGGGCTGCGGTATGGCCGACTACGGGTCCTTAATTATATAGCCAACTTAGCCGTCCAGATGTCCCTCGCCGTTCGGGATGGTGGTCTTTCAGCGTAGCAGTCGCTGGGCCCAGTTGCTGAAGCGTTGACAAATTCTTCGAGCGCTCCGGCGCTCCAATGACACTGGAGCACCACAGGCCCCAGAGGAGTCCTTGGGCGGATGGGCCACAGCCCCCGGACTGGGGTAAGCGGCAGCGATGTGGGGTGGCGTGGGGCAGGCAACATGCACAGCTACGACGGAGAATCTGCGGCGAGCAACGGCCCCGCCCTTGCCGCGAACCGTAGCGGGACAGTGGTGGCCGGCGGTGGCACTGGACTTGCCGCAGCCACGGGTAAGAGCAGGGCGGCCGCGGGTGGCGGGGCACAGGCCGCAGCCGCGGGCCGGAGCGAGGCGACAACGGCCGTGAGCGACCGCGGGCGGGCCGCAAACAGAGGCGAGGCGGCAGCAGCCACGAGCGACCGTGGGCAGGCCGCAGCCACGGGCAGAGGCGAGGCGGCCGCGGGCAGAGGCGAGGCGGCCGCGGCCAGAAGCGGGGTAGCGGCTCTCGGACGGTCATCTGGGCGCTGTCCCTCTGATGTCTTCCTGGAGCGTCTCTCCTGGCTCTGATAAGTCGCTCTGGTTCTCTGTCGCTCCCACGGTCTCCTGCTGCTTCTGTCCCAGTCTACTGACTCACGGTGACTAGGTTCCCCGCCCCTTTTATACTGGCTCCTCCCCCAGCCCATCTGTCCATCTCAATGGTCCGTCCCTGAACTCTGTCCCCCAGGAACAATTTCCCCCGGAACCTAGGTGACGGTCCCCTTGGTTCCGGCCTGGACACTCGGCAGGGGCCATTCTTCCCACACCCTCACTGTAGTCATCATATGACGGTACTATCTGTGTTGGTCTTTGTATAGAGTCTTTTTTTTTAGTAGTAGTAGGGTCATCTACTGAGGTTCTCTTACATCCACTATTAATGTACGCCACCATAGTTGTAATCAGGGTTTCCTGGTTAGGGGCAACCTCCGAAGTTTCTTCCACCATGAATCAAACCCCTAGCTACGCCTCTGGTTTAAACTGATAGTATTCCTTTGAGTACTAGTGTAACTTGTCTAAAAGGCAAAACAAAAGCTGTTTAGTAGCTGTTTGATAATTAAATACTGATCCCTTGGTTGTTGCTCAGTCCCAGTCTGGCACCAGCCCTCCCAATGGCCCGGCGGAGGTTGGCATTTCCTTTCCTTTACGCCAATAAAAGAACTAAAAGAAAAAATATCAAGGCTATCATGTGATACCAATAATAATACACCGTTCTACAGCCAAATTGGTTCAGGGACAACATAGGTGAACCTAACTAATTTTGTACTGCTGAAAACGAATATGATGCTTAAATGTACTGATTGACTCTAATTTCCAAGATCCAGAGGAGATTGTAATTACTTATGACATCTTTCATGCAGGCTTATTGAAAATTTGTGTCTTTATTTGTTCATCATCATTATTGCATTGTTAGTAACTCGTCTATCACATCATCTACTTAGTCTATTGCGCATTCAATATTCTATCATCTTAGGGTGACCTATCAAAAACGCCAACTCAGCTCTGATGACATAATCCTAATCACAGTTCCATCACCTACTTTTATAAATGCTCTCTGTGTAAGGTATACAGTTTTATGATTTCTTAGCTCAGTTTCTTAGCATATTGCGGAGAAATCACTTTTGTGTCACAAAGATGAAACTTGACTGCCATGATATGGCTGCCGAATAGATTTAGACAAGTAATAAAAGAATATGCACAAAGGCGCAAAGTGCTACGTACTAATACCTGCAGCTGCAAATATAGACAAAAACCACCCTATTTGTCCTACAATAAACGTCAATATATACAAATTAGTTATTTGCGCTAGCAGGTTAAATACTAAACAAAACATAAAAAATAAATATGTAAACTAAGTACACTCTTTCCTTCTCCCACACAGGATAATGCCGTTAGAAATTGACCATAGTCAAGCTGGTTCAAAAAACTTGCATAGCAATACTTTCGATCTAGTAGGTTATGAGCTAGTGAAGGGATCCGTGCTGGAGCGGTGTCTCCTTACAGGAATGGCGGTTCAGTCAGTGGTAACGATAAGGGTACAAGTCTTCAAATTGTTGACCCTCAGGTGGAGACCGTAGGTACGGGACGCTGTTCCGGCCGGTAAAAGACGTCCGTCTAGTCGCGTGACCGCCGCCGCTGCCCGGCGAAAGTACCGCGCGAATAGATTCAAAGCCAGCAAGGTAGCAGAACCTGCAGGACCTTGCGTGACGTCACGGTCACGTGGAGAGCCACGTGACTGGCTAGTGAGCGCAAGTTTGACCAAAAAGCTGTCTTACGCGTTTCGGAATCACCGGATTCCTTCCTCAGAGATGGTCTATAGGAATCAAATAGGCGCTTATATACCCACAGTGTCCAGCCTCTATATTCATTAATTAAAAGCAAACAATTCAATCTCACTATTCAAGCCATTAGGGACCAATGTGTTCATTTCAAAGATCAATCTGCTTTCTTCCCTTGACATTTGTTGGATAAAGTTCCCTTTCCGCCAGCTTTTTTTAACCACTCTAATGCCGGTAAATTTAACGTTCTTAATAGAGCCCCCATGATAATTACTAAAATGGTGTGAAAGTGGGTGACCCGTAAATCTATTTCTAATATTTCGCAGATGTTCGGCTATCCGGACATGCATTGGACGTATTGTGCGTCCTATATACAATTTCCCACAGGGACATGTGATACCATATATGACCCCTGTAGTTTCACATGTTATAAAGTCTTTAATTTGTACCTCCGCAGATTTATTTGTGATCACTACTTGTTTTTTAGAGGTCAATTTTTTACAGGGGCCACACTTTCTACAAGGAAAAAACCCCACTGGTAGTTTTTCTAAATTTGATGTACCATTACTTAGAGGCTTGGATATAGAGGGAGCTATCAAATTACCCAAATTCTGAGCCTTCCTGAAGATGAACCTGGGGTATAGTGGTAAAGATTCCCCTATAACCTTATCATTTCTCAAGATGTTCCAATGTCTCCTAACAATTTTTTTTAAGAATTATACTGTTGGCATTGTATTGTGTGATTATGGGGACTTCTTCCATAAGGGGATTGCCCTTTTTACTCTTCCGTTGTTCCAGTAATTGATCCCTTGGAATCTTCTCCACTAATTGTTTCGCTTTTAATAGAGACATTGAATCATAACCTTTATTAGAGAACATCTTCATCATTATCTCTGCCTCTTTATTAAAATCCTCCCTTTTCGAACAGTTACGATGAGCTCTAATTAGTTGACTTTTTGGAACATTTAGCAGCCAGCTAGGTAAATGGCAACTATCAAGTGAAATGAAATTATTAGAATCAGTAGGCTTATGATATAGTTGTGAGCCAATAGTGTTATTTTCTACAAAAAATTTTAAGTCTAAAAAGTTTATTTCTTTTGAACTGGTGGTCATCTCAAGGATAGCACCCATATTTTGGGTATTTTAAAGAACATAAAATGGTGTGACCATTATATTATGGGCACACTTGATATCACTTCTTTGTATACAGTTATCCAGCATAAAAAGGGCTGTGAAGCAGTGGAACACTTCTTGAGGATGGATGGTTTATTACCGTGTGATCAAATTGAATATCTTCTTGAATGTATAAATTTTATTTTAACTCATAACTTCTTCCGTTATGGGATGAACTACTACTCCCAGCAGTGGGGTACAGCCATGGGCACGAGGTTCGCTCCTAGCTACGCAAATCTTTACGTGGGGAGATGGGAGCAGGAAACCATCTATCCCGACGGCAGGCTACTAGCTAACCTAGTGCTATGGCATCGATTCATAGATGACATTGTTTTTATATGGTCTGGTGGTCCTCTTTTATTGGAACAATTTTTTTTTTTGAACCAAAGATTTTTTATTATATTCAAATGCCGTTTACATTACATGCAGGCAAAAGCCTATGCAAAATCCAGAACATATACAAAAAAAAATATACGACATTCGAGTTACCCCCCTCATAAGAAAGCCCCCCCTCCTCCCTCCTCCCTCGCCCCCCCAGCCTAATTGCCATAAGACATTCTCAATAAGGTTGACTCTACTGCAACCACTTAGACCAAAGTTTTTCAAAATGCACCTCTTTGTGTTGTCGTCTATAAACTCTTTCTTCTAACCGAACTACATTGTTCACTCGTACAATAAATTCCCCAACCGTCGGGGGCTCGGCATCGATCCATTTTTGTGCGATCAGTTTACGGGCAACATATAAAAGTTTTGCTATAATTGGCTTATATGCATTTCCCACAGACACTTCCTCCACATACCCCAACACACACGTTATGGGGTCCCTTCCCACTCCACATTGGTATATCTTCTCAATTTGTTCAATAACCTCCCCCCAATATGAGGAGAGTCTTGGGCAGGACCAGAGCATGTGTAACATTCCCGCGGGCTCAACTCTACATCTTGGACATTCCGCATTGTCCCTCAGGCCCATTTTTTCCATAAGTTCTGGGGTTTTATACGTTCTATGTATGATGTACAGCTGCGATATCCTACCCGGTTCACTCAATGAAAGTTTGGGTATATATTCTAATATAGTGTCCCATATTTCATCTTCTATCTGTCCCACTTCCCTCTCCCATTTAGCTTTTGCCTTTAGGGGAAACCTAATCATGTGGGAGTACAATAGGTCCCGGTAAATGGTGGAAATAACTCCACTCGTACCCCCAGACGCGCACACATAATCCAACACAACATCTTTTTGTACCGTCATATGTGTCATATGTTTCTGTGCCTGGAATGCATGCCTGAGACCGAGGTATCGAAACTCCCCGCTGCTCGAGAGCCCAAACTCCTCTTTTAATACAGAAAATGGCTTGATTTCCGTCCCCTCCAGTAACTGCCACATATATTGCAATCCTTTCCTCTCCCAATCACCAAAATCCTTCAATTTACACAGTTCTGATAGGCTTGCATTATCCCAAATAGGCGTGTATATCGTCAATTCCCCAATTCCTCTGAGACTCTTAATATTTTGCCATATTTTATGCATTAACCTAAAAGTAGGTAGTCCTTTTCCATGACTCACAAAGCATCCCGCCTCCAGACTCTGTATTAATATTTTTTTATTGGTCAGTTGGGCCAAAATTTTTCCCATAACATTTAAATTTCCCTCCTCTTGCCAACCTCTGAAGTGCTGCCCTTGCATTGCTATAAAGTATATCCATGGGTTTGGTGCCGCCAGCCCTCCTTCCTCCTTCCCCCTTTGGAGCACTTCCAGTTTAAGTTTTGCTTGTTTTTTCCCCCAAATTAGTTCCCTAAAAATAGTATTAATTTTATAAAATCTTCTCTTTGGGATCCACACTGGGGTATTATGGAGAATATACACCAACTGAGGCATCATTATCATTTTAAGTAGGTTTGTCCTCCCTACTATTGACAATACTAGTTTACACCATGCTGTCATCTTGGCTTTAAGTTTAACTAATAAAGGATCCAGGTTTAATTCGAGAAATCTAGATATAGGCATTGATACCCATATTCTGAGGTATTTAAATTCATTAACTACTTTCAGCTGTCCATCCACCCCACCTATATGTGGACATCCCAATTCCCGGTCAATCCCCATGATACATGATTTGTCCCAATTAGTTCTCAATCTGGAAAAGGATCCAAATCTTTCTATAAGGGCCATAACCTTAGTCAACGAATCTCCCCCATCTTGCAGAAAAAGGAGTATGTCATCTGCATATAGGGCAATCTTTTCCTCCAGATTCCCATATCTGAAGCCCTGTATTTCTGTGGAGTTACGAATTTTAATCGCTAATGGCTCCATCGCCACCGCAAATAGCAACGGCGATAAGGGGCATCCCTGACGAGTTCCTCTGAACAACCCAAACGACTCCGAGGTCTCCCCGTTAATCCTAATGTACCCCTTTGGATCCGCGTATAATAATTTAATCCAGGAAAAAAATCTATGTCCGAATCCCATTAACTTCAATACTGCCCATAGATAATTCCACTCTACCCTATCAAATGCCTTTCGTGCATCCAGCGAGGCCACCACCCTTTCCCCTACATTATCTGCCGGGAGTTGTATATTAAGAAAGAGTCTACGTAGGTTAATGGTGGTAGATCTATTTTGTAAAAAACCCGATTGGTCTGGATGTATCAATTTTTGAACAACCCCAGACATTCTTATCGCCAACATTTTAGCTAATATTTTAACGTCTGACGTCAATAACGAGATGGGTCTATAGGATTCAACGGATGAGGCATCTTTCCCCTCCTTAGGAATAACCACAATTACGGCCTCCCTCATAGACCTCGGCAAAGCCCCTCTCTCCGCTGCATCTTCAAATACCTCCTTAAGTTTAGGTGCTACGACCTCTATTAGTTCCTTATATGCTTCTCCCGGGATACCGTCAGAGCCAGGTGACCTATTATTTGCCAATGACAGAATAGCCTTCTCCACTTCCTCTACAGTAAATAATTCTTCCAGATTCTGTTTATCAGTATCATCTAACTTAGGTATCTCTATCTCTTGTAAATATCTATCCATTTCTTGTTCTCTAACCCCCAATTCTGAGGTATATAATTTTACATTGTATTCCCGGAAACATTCCAATATCCCAGAGGTGGCTTTATGAGTTACCCCATCCTCCTTGACAATTTTATATATCTGTGTGGACCCTTTCTGCGCCGCAGATATCACTGACAGTAAGTGTCCCACCTTTTCCCCTTCGTCATAGAACAGTGCTCTCTGGAATGCCCTTTTCTTGTCTATCCCTTTTAAATATAACTTATTTACTTCTTCTTGTGCTTCTTTTAATGCCTTTTTAGTGGCGATACTGGGCCTACGTATCATTTCCTCCTCTGCCCTGCTCAATCTGTATTGGAACAATTTTTTAATTCATTAAATAAAAATTCTTATTTTTTAAAATTTTCTATGACCACCAGTTCAAAAGAAATAAACTTTTTAGACTTAAAAATTTTTGTAGAAAATAACACTATTGGCTCACAACTATATCATAAGCCTACTGATTCTAATAATTTCATTTCACTTGATAGTTGCCATTTACCTAGCTGGCTGCTAAATGTTCCAAAAAGTCAACTAATTAGAGCTCATCGTAACTGTTCGAAAAGGGAGGATTTTAATAAAGAGGCAGAGATAATGATGAAGATGTTCTCTAATAAAGGTTATGATTCAATGTCTCTATTAAAAACGAAACAATTAGTGGAGAAGATTCCAAGGGATCAATTACTGGAACAACGGAAGAGTAAAAAGGGCAATCCCCTTATGGAAGAAATCCCCATAATCACACAATACAATGCCAACAGTATAATTCTTAAAAAAATTGTTAGGAGACATTGGAACATCTTGAGAAATGATAAGGTTATAGGGGAATCTTTACCACTATACCCCAGGTTCATCTTCAGGAAGGCTCAGAATTTGGGCAATTTGATAGCTCCCTCTATATCCAAGCCTCTAAGTAATGGTACATCAAATTTAGAAAAACTACCAGTGGGGTTTTTTCCTTGTAGAAAGTGTGGCCCCTGTAAAAAATTGACCTCTAAAAAACAAGTAGTGATCACAAATAAATCTGCGGAGGTACAAATTAAAGACTTTATAACATGTGAAACTACAGGGGTCATATATGGTATCACATGTCCCTGTGGGAAATTGTATATAGGACGCACAATACGTCCAATGCATGTCCGGATAGCCGAACATCTGCGAAATATTAGAAATAGATTTACGGGTCACCCACTTTCACACCATTTTAGTAATTATCATGGGGGCTCTATTAAGAACGTTAAATTTACCGGCATTAGAGTGGTTAAAAAAAGCTGGCGGAAAGGGAACTTTATCCAACAAATGTCAAGGGAAGAAAGCAGATTGATCTTCGAAATGAACACATTGGTCCCTAATGGCTTGAATAGTGAGATTGAATTGTTTGCTTTTAATTAATGAATATAGAGGCTGGACACTGTGGGTATATAAGCGCCTATTTGATTCCTATAGACCATCTCTGAGGAAGGAATCCGGTGATTCCGAAACGCGTAAGACAGCTTTTTGGTCAAACTTGCGCTCACTAGCCAGTCACGTGGCTCTCCACGTGACCGTGACGTCACGCAAGGTCCTGCAGGTTCTGCTACCTTGCTGGCTTTGAATCTATTCGCGCGGTACTTTCGCCGGGCAGCGGCGGCGGTCACGCGACTAGACGGACATCTGTTACCGGCCGGAACAGCGTCCAGTACCTACGGTCTCCACCTGAGCCTCAACAATTTGAAGACTTGTACCCTTATCGTTACCACTGACTAAACCGCCATTCCTGTAAGGAGACACCGCTCCAGCACGGATCCCTTCACTAGCTCATAACCTACTAGATCGAAGGTATTGCTATGCAAGTTTTTTGAACCAGCTTGACTATGGTCAATTTCTAACGGCATTATCCTGTGTGGGAGAAGGAAAGAGTGTACTTAGTTTACATATTTATTTTTTATGTTTTGTTTAGTATTTAACCTGCTAGCGCAAATAACTAATTTGTATAGATTTAGACAAGTGTTGGGCTCCACACTCCATGCTGCAATAGATGTATGTGGGTAGAGGCAATCTATGCCTTTTGCAGTCCTAATGATCTGGAGAGAGCCAACCGATCACACTACCAATTGCTATTTCTGCTTGGTGTCCTCCATTAGGAAATCAGTTTCATGGAAGAAGACATGGACTTCACAGTATAATGGCAATGCACTAGGTCCAGTTCCAGTTAGTTGTGCAGTCCATATGAAATAAACCTATGACCACATGAAACAGCTGATGAGGTGCCTGAACTATGACCAGCATTTGTGGCTCCTCTGTGATGACATAAAGTTGATTGCCCTCTTACTTGGTTTCCAGGGCGGATACACAAAGCACTGCTGCTTTCTGTGTGAGTGGGATAGTCGTACAACCGAATATCACTACATTGAAAGAGACTGACCTCTCTGACATTCACTTTAGCCAGGGAGTAGAAATGTCCTGCATTTGACCCACATGAGATTTTGTTACCACCGTTGCACATCAAGTTGGGTTTAATGAAGAACTTTGTAAAGGCAATGGATAAAAATGCAAAAGCATTCAAGCGTCTCACTGATAAATTTCCAAGGTTGAATGAAGCAATGATAAAGGAGGGAGTCTTTATTGGAGCTCAGATTCATAAGCTTCTTCAAGCTGAGGAGTTTCTCCATTCATTGTAGGAAAGACTGCATGGGTAGCATTCGCATTAGTGGTAACTAATTTTTTGGGAAATACAAGAGCAGATAACTGTGAAAAATTGGTAGAAAACACATAAGGATCTTGGCTGTAACTTGTCCTTCAAGATTATTGTCTTACTTTAGCATCTAGACATTTTTCCACCAAGCAGTGAGCGATGAGCACAGTAACAGATTTCACCAAGATATTGCGGCTATGGAGAAAAGATGTCAAGGAAAATGAAATCCATCAATGCTTGCAGATTACTGTTGGACGAATGTAAGAGATGATCTGCTGCAGGAGTACAAGAGACAAGCAAAAAATTGTCACTAAATGAAGACCAAATTTGTGGTGCAATTTCTGTAACTGTGTAGAATTCGCAGCAGGGTTTACACAGGTTTTAGTCATTTGAAATGTTGCCGAGATTCCTCAGAATAAATAACACAAAAGTGGCATAACAATCTTTATATTTGCAAAAATAATAATGTTTCAAAGTAATTAAACTTTTCTGCATTAATGATATGTAGCAGTAAAGGGAAGACTCTTTGATACAGAAAAAAAAGCCAACTAAAAATTTTTATAGTCAGATTTTCATTCAGGATGTCAAAATTATTAAGAAATGGCTCATCTCATCACTGAACCTGACAAGTTTTGAAAATATGAAGAACATAATCAATGGGGCCTCTGCACAAGTGATGAAAATGTAGACTTGAATTCTGTTTCTTTCTCTAAATGTGACAGGCAAATGGAATATACAGAAATGTGAACATGGCCTTACTTTAATAAATCAATATTTTCTTTAAATACAACCCATGTTCATAGGGACTAAGGGTTTCAAGCGTTGGATTCGTGGAAGGGATATGAGACAGGTTAGGGGTGCAGAATACTTGCCAAGCCCCATGCGCTAGCAACCCACACTAGGTCACTGATGTCATCTCCCTATTATCTATGGACCTTACACAAGCCTGACCTTGTTACAAATATCTCCAGTCCAACCTTCTCTGAAGTGGCTGCCATTGTTATATCATTGCACATTTTATATCCATATTGGCTCAATAGCTTGTGATAAGTGAATTTAGTGTTATATATAATCCTCTTGTCTCCACAAATGGATGCTCCTTTGGTCGTTTAGAACTGAACCATGCACCTACTGGATGTACCACGTTCTTTTGTCTCATTGTTTGGTAATTTGTTTCTATGGCTCGTCATTTTACTTACTTTTTATCTCCTCAATTATAAAGCACTACTGTATATAAAAGTGCAATATAGATTAAAATCGCATCTCATTGACACAATATCCACGTTAGAGATGAGCGAATATGTTTGGAAAACGATCGACAAACATAAATTTGGCACGAATATGGTAGATTCGGATTGGTGATCGGTAACTTGAGCATTTTTCTTAAAATTGGAAAAAATCTGTAACAGCGCAGGAAAATAATTGTGCTGACAATAAAGTATTTTAAAGTAGATGATAACTTCTGTCAGGGAGTGTATGTCACATATCCATGTTACGTAAATAAAAGCTTATAACCTGACGTTAAATTCATCCATTGGTTGTATAAATTATTCTTTTGAAAGCTGAAACCCTCCTAAATGTGGTTTAGGTTAAGAAAATAAATTGCCATAAATGCAGAAATATTGATCATATAATGGACACAGAATGGTCAGATTTTGGCAAGACAAAAGTTTTGTAACCTGGTCATATAATGCACCCAATCCTAGTTTACATCCTCACCTGTGACAGTAAATGATCGGTTAATTAGTGGGTGTGTATAAAAAGAAACCCAGCACCCCAGACCTTCACTTGAGCTGCAACTTGAGCTCTAACAACATGCCAAAAATCCACCCTGCGACCAAAGCCTGGATTATCAAGAGGCTGAAGACAAGATCCACTGCAGAGGTGGCTGGCACCTTTAATGTGTCTCAGCGTCAAGTACAAAGAATTAAAAAAAGATTAGAAGAGACTGGAGATGTGTTTGACAAGCCCAAGTCCGGCAGACCCTGCAAGACAACTGCACAGGAGGTTTGTTGGTTAGAAAATCCAAAGCAAGCCCTTCTTCCACTGCAGCAGAGCTCCAACAGGTCTGGTCACCTCAAGTCCCTGTGTCAGCTAGAACAGTTTGTAGGATTCTGTCTCGAAATGGCCTCCATGGTCGAATCAGTGCCCAGAAGCCAGCACTAAACAAAAGGCAAATAAAAAACCGTGTGGCATTTGCAAAGTTCCACAGCCTGCTAAACAGATGGACGCTGGAAAAGTGGCAGAAGATGGGTTTCTCTGATGAATCTTCAGTAGAATTACACCACAGTAGCCACAAATACTGCAGGAGACCTACTGGAGCCCGTATGGATCCAAAATACACCCAGAAAACAGTTAAATTGGGTGGTGGAAAGATCATGGTCTGGGGTTACATTCAGTATGGGGGTGTGCGAAACATTTGCAAGGTGGAAGGCAATATTAATAGCCTAAAATATCAAGAAGTATTAGCTACCTCTTATATTCCAAATCATAAAAGGGGTCAAATTCTGCAGCAGGATGGTCCTCCATCTCATACATCCATCTGTACAACAAAGTTCCTCCAGGCAAAAAAGATCAAGGTGCTCAAGGACTGGCCAGCCCAGTCACCAGACATGAACATCATTGAGCATGTTTGGGGTAGGATGAAAGACGAAGCTTGGAAGACAAAACCAAAGACTCTAGATGAACTCTGGGAGGCATGTACGACTGCATTCTTTGCTATTCCTGATGACTTCATTAATAAATTGTATGAATCATTGTTGAACTGCATGGATGCAGTCCTTCAAGCTCATGGAAGTAACACAAAATATTAAATATGACTCTAATAGCACCACAGCTTCATTCACCAATGTGATGCAACATATATTTGTATATTAAGTTAATTATTTGTTTGAATATCACATTACTTTCTGTGGCCGACAAAACTTTTGTCTTGGTAAAATCTGACCATTCTGTGTCCATTAAATGATCAATATTTCTGCATTGATGGCAATTTATTTTCTTAACCTAAACCACATTTCGGAAGGTTTCAGCTTTCAAATTAATAATTTATACAACCAATGGATGAATTTAACGTCAGGTTATAAGCTTTTATTTCCATAACATGGATAAGCGACATAACTTCTGTCAGGGAGTGTAGATAGATAGATAGATAGATAGATAGATACAGTCATATGTAAAAGTTTGGGCACCCCTATTAATGTTAACCTTTTTTCTTTATAACAATTTTGGTTTTTGCAACAGCTATTTCAGTTTCATATATCTAATAACTGATAGACTCAGTTATATTTCTGGATTCAAATGAGGTTTATTGTACTAACAGAAAATGTGCAATCTGCATTTAAACAAAATTTGACTGTGTAAAAGTATGGGCACCCTTATCATTTTCTTGATTTGAACACTCCTAACTACTTTTTACTGACTTCCTGAAGTACTAAATTGGTTTTGTAACCTCATTGAGCTTTGAACTTCATAGCCAGGTTTATCAAATCATGAGAAAAGGTATTTAAGGTGGCCTCTTGCAAGTAGTTCTCCTATTTGATTCTCCTATGAAGAGTGGCATAATGGGCTCCTCAAAACAACTCTCAAATGATCTGAAAACAAAGATTATTCAACATAGCTTTTCAGGGGAAGGATACAAAAAGTTGTCTCAGAGATTTAACCTGTCAGTTTCCACTGTGAGGAACATAGTAAGGAAATGGAAGAACACAGGTACAGTTCTTGTTAAGCCCAGAAGTGGCAGGCCAAGAAAAATATCAGAAAGGCAGAGAAGAAGAATGGTGAGAACAGTCAAGGACAATCCACAGACCACCTCCAAAGACCTGCAGCATCATCTTGCTGCAGATGGTGTCACTGTGCATCGGTCAACAATACAGCGCATGCATAACGCCTTTTTGTATGACCAAACAACTCAATCTTTGTTTCATCAGTCCACAGGACCTTCTTCCAAAATGTAACTGGCTTGTCCAAATGTGCTTTTGCATACCTCAGGCGACTCTGTTTGTGGCGTGCTTGCAGAAACGGCTTCTTTCGCATCACTCTCCCATACAGCTTCTCCTTGTGCAAAGTGCGCTGTATTGTTGACCAATGCACAGTGATACCATCTGCAGCAAGATGATGCTGCAGGTCTTTGGAGGTGGTCTGTGGATTGTCCTTGACTGTTCTCAGCATTCTTCTTCTCTGCCTTTCTGATATTTTTCTTGGCCTGCCACTTCTGGGCTTAACAAGAACTGTACCTGTGTTCTTCCATTTCCTTACTATGTTCCTCACAGTGGAAAGGTTAAATCTCTGAGACAACTTTTTGTATCCTTCCCCTGAAAAGCTATGTTGAATAATCTTTGTTTTCAGATCATTTGAGAGTTGTTTTGAGGAGCCCATGATGCCACTCTTCATAGGAGAATCAAATAGGAGAACTACTTGCAAGTGGCCACTTTAAATACCTTTTCTCATGATTTGATACACCTGGCTATGAAGTTCTAAGCTCAATGAGGTTACAAAACCAATTTAGTGCTTCAGGAAGTCAGTAAAAAGTAGTTAGGAGTGTTCAAATCAAGAAAATGATAAGGGTGCCCATACTTTTGCACCGGTCAAATTTTGTTTAAATGCAGATTGCACATTTTCTGTTAGTACAATAAACCTCATTTGAATCCAGAAATATAACTGAGTCCATCAGTTATTAGATATATGAAACTGAAATACCTGTTGCAAAAACCAAAATTGCTATTAAGAAAAAAGGTTAACATTAATAGGGGTGCCCAAACTTTTACATATGACTGTAGAAAGCAAAAAACAGTGCGTTTTGATCTATTTCACTATAATTTTGTTAATAATTACAATTTGTAAATCCTATAAGTGTTTGGCATTTGTTATATGCTCACTGCTTGGAAAAGGTTCGCCATATGAACCTAAATGTCGCACTTATGGGTTAAATAAACAGCTCTTATTTCACTCAGAAAAAAACGGTGTGCTGTTCCTGTTTTTTGGATTCTTGCATTGAAAAGGTTTGGTTTATGCCTTTGGGAGCGCCTGCACCCGGACTCTCTCTTTTTGCGCTGTTCTGTTTTTTGCTTTCTACAGTAAATACTGGATATTAATGTCTTCTCTCTATTTACAGTGGATTCTGACCCTCATTTTGTGATAAATGTCCCTGAGAAGAGTGACGCCCTGTGCTTCAATATTCAGGAGAAGCCGGGTGTGACCCTGAATCTTATCGAGGATAGACAGCCAGGTATGTTGTGGAGCTTTCCGCTTTACACTTTTAGCATTTACTACATTTTCATGTGATGAGAGCGATGTGGGTCACATTACAGAACAGCAGAATGGAATAATACTTTTCGGTTAAGATAAAACTTCATGCAGTTTAGAAGATACTTTCCCTTTTTTCAAACTTTTCCCCACTCTGAAAACCTGAACGTCATTCAATACATGTGGAGGAGGTTTCCAAAATCCCATCTACATATAAACTTCCCTCCTTCTATGCTGCAGGAACACTACTACATAGCACGAGAGGTCTAAGGGGTAAAGTTTAACCTCAAGTGCGTCGAGTCAGTGTAAGGAGACTTCTAGGCCACGCAATGCTCCTATAGCAATTTAAATATGCAAATAGCCTCTTCAGAGAAGAAGAGGACTGGTGTTCTAATGCCACTTATTAGATGTGGCAATCCAGCCCTCTTCCTCTTTGAAGAGGTTATTTGCATATTTAAAGGGAATCGGTCACCAGGTTTTTTTCTATGTAATCTGAGAGCAGCATCCTGAAGGGTTAGAGACATTGATTCCAGTGATGTATCACTTACTTTACCTGGTACTACAGCTTTGATTAAAAACTGTTTTCTCTGCTGCAGATCTACCTGTTCTGTGAATGTTGAGCTCTGTATAACCCCGCACCCACAACTGATTTGCAGCTTTCTGTGTTCACTATGCATAGGCATTAAGCTGTCAATCAATGGAAAGGATGTGATAGAACTACCTAGCAACATGACAAATAGTCCTCGAGTAATGGTCTCCTGCTAATAAAACAATGATTATATATAAACTGCAGAAAGCAGCCCAGTATATATGAAGTAAGACATCGGATCACAGACATCAAGGAATCATTTTATTCAGCTTTCTTTGACCTGCATCCCCACGTAGACGGCTTAGGAGGGTTGATCCTACTAATAGATTTATCTTTAAAGGGGTTTAAATGCAATGTTATGCAGAAAAATGATGGCCGCCCCGTATGTTTTAGAAAGAAGACCATGATCCATTAGAGTAGTACTGGTTGTATTGCCCTGATGGTGACCCAGGGACCAATCCAGGACCCAACGTCTGGATCTCTCTGATTGTGTATGACAGTGACAGTGAATATGCAATCTTCTCTCTACTTCTGACATAGAAAGCAAGACATTGTATGCAATATGAGCCGCTCAGATGCAGTCAGGAGTCATATCAGGGTTCCGTATGTTGTGGCCGGTCAGCTACCATTGTACTAGGCAATTTGCTAACATATAACACAGCGATTTTTAGGGTAGGTTGGGGTAATTTATTTATTACATCACTGATCATGTTTCATTTCATATATACTGTAATCATGGTTAGAAATATACTTATGTATATGCACTTCATTGAAAACAAAAAAAAAAAAATATATATATATATACTAGATGGTGGCCCAATTCTAACGCATCGGGTATTCTAGAATATGTATGTAATTTATTTATGAAGTTTTAATAATAATGCAATAATGCACCCCTCAATCCTGATATGCGTGGTACCCCTCACCCCCCAATCCTGGTAAGCATAGTCCCCTCACCCTCCAAACCTGGAATGCATGGTCCTCTCACCCTCCAATCCTGGTATGCATGGACCTCTCACCCCTCTTTCCTGGTAAGCATGGTCCCCTCACCCCCCTTTCCTGATATGCATGGTCCCCCTCACACCCTTTCCTGGCATGCATGGTCCTGTTACCCCCCTTTCCTGGTATGCATGGTCCCCTCATGCCCCAATCCTGATATGCATGGTCCCCCCACCCCCCAATCCTGATATGCATGGTCCTCTCATCCCCCAATCCTGGAATACATGGTCCCCTCACCCTCCAATCCTGGTATGCAGGGTCAACCTCAACCCCCTATCCTGGTATGCATGGTCACCCTCACCCCCCTTTCCTGGTATGCAGGGTCAACCTCACCCCCCTTTCCTGGTGTGCATGATCAACCTCACCCCCCTTTCCTGGTATGCATGGTCACCCTCACCCCCCTATCCTGGTATGCATGGTCACCCTCTCCCCCCTTTCCTGGTATGCATGGTCAACCTCACCCCCTATCCTGGTATGCATGGTCACCCTCACCCCCCTTTCCTGGTATGCATGGTCACCCTCACCCCCCTATCCTGGTATTCATGGTCACCCTCACCCCCCTTTCCTGGTATGCATGGTCACTCTCACCCTCCTATCCTGGTATGCATGGTCAACCTCACCCCCCTATCCTGGTATGCATGGTCACCCTCACCCCCTTATCCTGGTATTCATGGTCAACCTCACCTCCCTATCCTGGTATGCATGGTCCTCTCACCCCCCTTTACTGGTATGCATGGTCCCCCCTCTTTGCTGGTATGCATGGTCCCCTCACCCCCCCTTTGCTGGTATGCATGGTCACCCTCACCCCCTATCCTTGGTATGCATGGTAACCCTCACCCCCCTATCCTGGTATGCATGGTCAACCTCACCCCCCTATCCTGGTATGCATGGTCACCCTCACCCCCTATCCTTGGTATGCATGGTAACCCTCACCCCCCTATCCTGGTATGCATGGTCAACCTCACCCCCCTATCCTGGTATGCATGGTCCTCTCACCCCCCTTTACTGGTATGCATGGTCCCCCCTCTTTGCTGGTATGCATGGTCCCCTCACCCCCCTTTGCTGGTATGCATGGTCACCCTCACCCCCTATCCTTGGTATGCATGGTAACCCTCACCCTCCTATCCTGGAATGCATGGTCAACCTCACCCCCCTCTCCTGGTATGTATGGTCACCCTCACCCCCCTTTGCTGGTATGCATGGTCCCCTCCCCCTTTGCTGGTATGCATGGTCCCCCTCCCCCCCTCCTTTACTGGTATGCATGGTCCCCTCATCCCCCTTTACTGGTATGCATGGTCCCCCCTCTTTGCTGGTATGCATGGTCCCCTCACCCCCTTTGCTGGTATACATGGTCACCCTCACCCCCCTATCCAGGTATGCATGGTCACCCTCACCCCCCTTTCCTGGTATGCATGGTCACCCTCACCCCCCTTTCCTGGTATGCATGGTCCCCTCACCCCCTTTGCTGGTATACATGGTCACCCTCACCCCCCTATCCAGGTATGCATGGTCACCCTCACCCCCCTTTCCTGGTATGCATGGTCCCCTCACCACCCCTTTACTGTTATGCATGGTCCCCCCCTTTCCTGGTATGCATGGTCCCATCACCCCCCTTTCCTGGTATGCATGGTCAACCTCACCCCCCTATCATCTGTTAAAATAAAAAATAGTTATATACTCACCATCCGACGGCCCGCGATCTCCACTCCACGCGCCCGGCCTGAGGTCCCAGTAATGCATTGTGCGAAACACCACTGATGACGTCGCGCTCTCGCAAGAGTGACGTCATCTCCAGTCTAAGGCGCAAGGCATTACTGGAACCGCGAGGCCGGGCGCGTGGAGTGGAGATCGGACTCCGTCGGAAGGTGAGTATAACCTTTTTAATTTTAATTTATTTATTTTAAATTCTATTTACAGATGCGCTGCGCCCGATTGAGCGCTGCACCCGACTGTGCCTGCCGCTGATTCGTCGCGGCCTGGCGCGACCAATCAGCGGCAGGCGCAGCTTACCGTTACAAACAGCTGCGCAGTCAGCGCGGCGGGATTTCGGTTACAGACAGACAGACAGACATGATAAGACGATTATATATAGATATCCTTTGATTACGGTATGTTCACTATTATTATGCTCTTATGTCGGTTTATGAATTATTTATTGATTACATGATCCCATTTCTTATATTGCCACATATGACCGCTCTTGTGTTTGATATATTTTCTTGGGATAGAAGATAGATAGACTGTAAATATATATATATATATATATATATATATATATACACTCACTGGCCACTTTATTAGGTACACCATGCTAGTAAGGGGTTGGACCCCCTTTTGCCTTCAGAACTGCCTCAATTCTTCGTGGCAGAGATTCAACAAGGTGCTGGAAGCATTCCTCAGAGATTTTGGACCATATTGACATGATGGCATCACACAGTTGGCGCAGATTTGTCGGCTGCACATCCCTGATGCGAATCTCCCGTTCCACCTCATCCCAAAGATGCTCTATTGGATTGAGATCTGGTGACTGAGGAGGCCATTTGAGTACAGTGAACTCATTGTCATGTTCAAGAAACCAATCTGAGATGATTCGAGCTTTATGACATGGCGCATTATCCTGCTGAAAGTAGCCATCAGATGTTGGGTACATTGTGGTCATAAAGGGATGGACATGGTCAGCAACAATACTCAGGTAGGCTGTGGCGTTGCAACGATGCTCAATTGGTACCAAGGGGCCCAAAGAGTGCCAAGAAAAAATTCCCCACACCATGACACCACCACCACCAGCCTGAACCGTTGATACAAGGCAGGATGGATCCATGCTTTCATGTTGTTTACGCCAAATTCTGACCCTACCATCCGAATGTCGCAGCAGAAATCGAGACTCATCAGACCAGGCAACGTTTTTCCAATCTTCTACTGTCCAATTTCGATGAGCTTGTGCAAATTGTAGCCTCAGTTTCCTGTTCTTAGCTGAGAGGAGTGGTACCCAGTGTGGTCTTCTGCTGCTGTAGCCCATCTGCCTCAAAGTTCGACGCACTGTGCGTTCAGAGATGCTCTTCTGCCTACCTTGGTTGTAACGGGTGGCAATTTGAGTCACTGTTGCCTTTCTATCAGCTCGAACCAGTCTGCCCATTCTCCTCTGACCTCTGGCATCAACAAGGCATTTCCGGCCACAGAACTGCCGCTCACTGGTTTTTTTTTCTTTTTCGGACCATTCTCTGTAAACCCTAGAGATGGTTGTGCGTGAAAATCCCAGTAGATCAGCAGTTTCTGAATTTCTCAGACCAGCCCTTCTGGCACCAACAATCATGCCACGTTCAAAGGCACTCAAATCACCTTTCTTCCCCATACTGATGCTCGGTTTGAACTGCAGGAGATTGTCTTGACCATGTCTACATGCCTAAATGCACTGAGTTGCCGCCATGTGATTGGCTGATTAGAAATTAAGTCTTAACACACAGTTGGACAGGTGTACCTAATAAAGTGGCCAGTGAGTGTATATACTGTATATATATGTGTGTGTGTTTGTGTGTTTTTTTATATTATGGAATATATGTTTTAAACACATTTCATAAATAGTAATGGTACTTTTTTCTTGTAGCATTTATGATTTACTTGTACCTATTTACCTTTTTGTGTGAATCGGTTATCTATGGGCCCATCACTTGGATGCAGTGTACAGGAAGGGCCACAGTAGGCTTTATCTGCTCAGAAGGCTGAGAGCCTTCGGAGTTAGGGGGGCACTCCTTGCATCCTTCTTCAACTCTGTTGTGGCATCAGTCATCTTCTTTGGTGTGGCGTGCTGGGGTAGTGGCATATCAACCAGGGATAGGAATAGGCTGGACAAACTGATTAGAAGGGCCAGCTCTGTCCTGGGATGCCCCCTTGATCCAGTTCAGGAAGTAAGCGACAGGAGGATACTGGCCAAGGTGAGCTACACGGTGCAGAATGATTCCCATCCCATGCATGAGACCGTGACAAAGATGTGCAGTACTGTCAGTGACCGGCTACTTCATCCTAAATGTGAGAGGGAGCACTATCGAAAGTCCTTCCTTCCTGCTGCAGTTAGGCTGTATAACCAGCACTGTGCAAAACGGTGAACGACCCAAACAGTGAACTGATAGATCCAAAGTTGTGATAGTCCGGTTACATCTTTTTTTTCATATATGTATCTACCTACTGTCAATGTAATGCCTTTATGCATCTGTATCTGTACTTGTTCCTGCATTGCTGCTGTAATGCTCTGAATTTCCCCATGGTGGGACGATTAAAGGATTATCTTATCTTATCTTATAGTAAAGAATCTGAATAAATATTTCTGCATTTATTCTCTTCCAGGTTTAATCTGGAAGTCAACAAAAGAAGTAATGTGACCTTTTCATTCAGAGAAGGAGCGACACTTTATCATTATTCTGCATAAAGTGTAGAAAGGTCATCCTCTACACAGGGATTTCGTAGGTTTTTACACATTGGATGATCATACATTTTCTGAAGGAGTCCATGGACTGCTAGGTAAACTTTGTTCCTATATTATACAGTATATACTGTGACTCTCAGAGTTTATTAGTGTGTTGAGTCATTTGAACAAGGCAAATATGTATCCGGCTTTCACTCAACATGTCATTGTTTAATCCTTTTGCAGATAAAGATTTCTGGACAATTGAAAATCCTATTACCTTGGGTTATTTTTACATGTCAGATATGAACTGTAAAAATCATTGCCAAATGCCTACTCACCTGCCTGTTTTGCCCAGATCTCTGCTGGCACAGAGCAGTCACTCCTGGCAGTGATTCTGCAACATCCGCTGATGTCACATCGACTGAACAACGGCTCCTCTTCTTCTCTGCTCTGTTGATGAGGTGTTAGAGATGGGCGAACGCGAACAGTAAAGTTCAGAATCTGTACCGAACACCTACTGTTCAGGCACGGACAGCAAACACAGACTTCACCAGGAAGTCCGTATTACTGTCCGGGTTCGGCTGCCCGAACATCGAGTGTTTGTCACGCTTTCAAATGCATGACAGCACAGCAAACACCTCTTCTGATTGTCAGCGGATGGGACTACTGCTTCCATCATCCGACACCTGCTACCGCGAATAACAGCAATAGCAGGAGCAGCTGATGGGAGTAAGCATTAGCCGGCTCATGCGCTTTAAATACATTTAAAAAATAAAACGGCATGGGTTCCCCTGTATTTTTGATAACCAGCCAGGTAAAACGCAAGCTGGGGGCTACAACCCTCAGCTGTCAGCTTCAGAAAAGTTGATTATCAAGATTAGAGGGATCCCCACACTGTGTTTTTTAATTACTTAAATAATTTAAATTGCTTGGGGTCCTCCCATTTTTGACAACCAGCCTTTTTAAAGCAGACAGCTGGGGACTAGTATTTTCCCCGCAGCCTAAAAATAATAGCCCGCAACCTTCCAGAAAAGGCGCATCTATTAGATGTGCCAATTCTGGAGCTTTGCCCGGCTCTTCCCACTTGCCCTGTAGCGGTCACAATTTTGGTTAATATTTGTGATGTTGATGTCACATTTTTATTGTCAGGTGACATCAAGCCCACGGCTTAGTAATGAAGAGGCATCTTTGAGACACCTATCCATTACTAATCCTATAGTTATATGGTAAATAAAGACACAGCCAGAATAAAGTCCTTTATTAGAAATAAAACAAAACCAAAACACACTTTTACTTTTTTATTTAAAAATAACAAACACAATTAGGTGAGTATAACCCCTTATTCCACCAAAGCCCTTATTCTCCTATAATAAAACAAAAATAAAAAAAACAACAATATCCCTCAACTCTCCGTTGTTGTGTCCCACGCCATAATCCATGTCTGGGGATAAACAGTTAAGAATCACTGGTTACTGAACTGCTGCAAGCGCAACCTCAGTGACCAGCGTTGACGTCATCAAGGTTACCTCCGGTCACTGAGGATGAGTTCTCAGCTGGGCTGAACTACGGTGACCTCGGTGAGATCCCCGCTAGCACCGTGAGAAAAACTCTCATTATGAGTCGGCTAATAAATACACCCAAGCGCCGCTCCTGCTCTCGCTGTTATTAGCAGCAGCAGGTGTCGGATGATGGGAGCTGTAGTCCCATCCACTGAGACCAGTGACCGGAGGTAAACTTTATACCTCTGATCACAGCTGAGCACTCACACTGTCTTTTGACAGCGTGGGAACCATCTCTCTAACCAGCGAAGAGGATTTCACTGTGGATCAGAAGCGGTGTTTGCTGCTCTGTCTTGCACATGACAGCGTAGCAAGCACTGGATGTTCGGGCCCCCCATTCAAGTGAATGGAGTCTGAGTTCGGGTTCAGATCCAGGTACTGTTCTGGTACCCAAACCAAAACTTCTTGTAACCCGCCGGACTCTAACATCCCGGTGTCCGCCCATCTCTTCTGCTGATGTCATGCTGATTGACAGTCAGCTCCCTGCAGTTAATCAGCATGACACTGGCAGTGACACCGATTGATAGGGCAGTACAGAAGATCTCCTCTCTTGACGTTGGGCAGCTGAATCACTGGTAGGAGCTGTCAGTGACCACACTGAGCTGGCGATGAGTTAAAACAGGCAGGTAGTTAGAAGCCACCTGACTGTTTTTCTTTATTTGGATGGTAATATTTGAACTGACCAGCGGGTTCCCGACTTGAGCATGACAGCGGCATAGCCACATATTCAGCTGTCATGCATGGGGTGGAAAAGCCAGTCCGTGCACTGCGTTCTGATCTCAAATGGATTTACATGCCCGTCTGGATGCACTTATACCAATGTATTAGACCATTGTGTCCACACAATAGAATGATATATGCTTTGGATTAGACCTATATATTGCTGCTAAGTTAACTAACTACATGAGAACTAAACATAGGGTCAGTCATGTGATCTCGCACAAATAATGTCCGCCCGGGCATTCTGTACAAATACTGGGCTCACACATACCCGACTAGAACTAATATTGATATTTTATTTATGGTAAGCTTTTCTTTTGTCCAACTAAATGACTTTCATTGATCATCTAACCTTTTTTATTTGCATGATGCTTTGAAATCACTCTGATGTTGCAATTTAGCATTTTCGACAAAAATTTGATTGATTAAAGGATTTGATAACTTGTACAAACGTTCAACCCCGGGGCTAAACAAGGACAGGATCGTGCTCACCTATCCAAAGTGTCTGCACTTACCCAGCCATAAACATGTTTTCACATTTTTGTATTCAGTAAACCAACTTTCAATGTCTTGACTTTTTAAGGACAATTTTTTCATGGAATCAATTATGAAATTGACAACATTCATGAAGCTAATAATCCAGAGTAACCAGATGCAACAATGAAGGTGAAGGACAAGTTGCTGAATGGGACAAGGTAAGGAATATTTACAGTTAAATACAACCAAAGTAGGCAATCAGTTGATCCAGATCTGCTGGTAAATCTCTGACTGAACTTGAGATTCTCAACAATGAAGTCTCTTCAGTTCATGGTCTTAAAATGAACACTACCTGTGCGCAAGCAATGGTGGTGGTGTTGGACGGGGCAGTGAAAAGCATTATGAAAGATACCTATTCCAGCGTCGTCCATATCACCTAAATTCAGCATGTATTGATAGTGATATTAGGTCTGCAAGTGCACTGCTGTTGCCATCTTCTTCTGTCTCTGCAGTCAGTCAAGAAGTGGAGGGCAGCACCAGATCAATAAAGGCTAAGAGGTGCCACATGCTAGAAGTGCACTGATACATGCACTAGTGCATTTGCACACCTAATTTGCATATTATTAAAACCCAAATTTCTGCATAACGCTGCAGCAGATGGCATTGAAATAGGTATCTTTCATATGTGATGGGCGTTGCCACTTCGCTATGGCAGTGACAAAAAGAAGTGAACGTTCATGACGTCAGGGTGCAGGTAATTAACCTCTGCTTCCTGGTAGTGTGATGTAATGTGGTGCACTGCAAATAGTCCAGAAAAACTATGCCTGAGGAAGAGGCCTAAGAATCTCGAAAGATTGCTTTGTAACATCATTTATTTTATTTTTGTTACCCATTAAAATTCATCATAACCACAAGATTATCTTGTTTTTCCCAATGAGAGCAGTCTAGATGCCCTGACACATGCCTGATGGGCTCCTGTATGGGGAAACTTTTCATTTACGGAAATGGGCTCACAATTTTACCTAAAAGCACTACTATGAATAAAGCCTTTCCCCACTGCCTGTAATCAGTCTCAGTAAAGCCCCCGTCACACACAGCGAGATCGCTGTGTGTGACACCTATCAGCGACCGCCCCCCTGCCGGGTATCGCTAATCGTGCTCAAAAGCCCTGGACTTTTTTTTGATCGTTGGTCTCCTGCTGGCCAGCACGCATCGCTGCGTGTGGCAGGCGGGAGAGCAACGATCAGCGAGCTCCCAGCTCGTATCCAAGGTAAACAGTGGTTTCTTAGTGCAGTGCGGCACTTAGAAACCCGCAGTGTACCTTAGATACCAACGCGCTGGTGCAGGGAGCTTAGAAACCCGCTGTTTACCTTGAATACGAGCTCCCTGCAGCAGCCCGCTGGTATCTAAGGTACACAGCGACCCGAGCGCTCGTCGTCGCTGGTGCTGATCGCTGGTGAAGCTGTCTGTTTGGCAGCTCACCAGCGATCATGTAGCGACTCACCAGCTATCCTGACAAGTTCAAATCCTAGTCGGGATCGCTGGTGAGTCGCTATGTGTGACGGGGCCCTAACTCTGCTGCTAAAAAGGATGAGGAAGACAAAAAGATATAGGTAGAAGTAAAGAAAAAACTTTGATGGCTGGCACATTGTAGTGATTTGTTTTGGAATGCAATCGTAATCTTGGGTAAATAAAGCACTTTGTAATTTTGCACCAGAATAGTCAAAGTTTATTGAAATGACAGTTTCTGTTTAACTTTAAATAAATAGTATATCTCTATTTTACATATATTTTCTTCACCATTATTGCTGATTTATTATTAATGTGTTTTACTTTTAGGGGTGTACAAAAAGACTACCGAAAAGACCCCAAGAATGGCATCAAAGTTCCCTGCTGGTTTGTGCATTTCACCAGAGAAGGCCTGATTGATGGAAACCATACTGATTACATTGTACCTGATATTTTTAGTTTTGGTTGTTAGAAGAGATTGTACTCATCTGCATTGAATCTTAGAGTTTTCATCACTTAATTAACAATATAGTGAATTTTGTACTTAAACGGAATCTATCAGAAGGTTTTTGCTATTTAATCAGAGGACAGCCTCATGTAAGGGCTGGGACACAGATATCAAGGTCTCACTTATTTGGCTGTGTGCTGTTGCTTTCATACAATGACTGTTTTATCACCGGGAGATTATCACTGCCTGGACTGCAGCTCATGTAGGTCATCCCACCACACCCTTCCTCAGATAAGCAGCTCACTGTCAATAGACAATGTACACAACAAGCTGTTGGTTAGCTTTCTGAGCTAAGCTACTTGTTATGTCTAAAAATTCTGATTGTGTCACAACTTCTGCACCCAGTAAACTCCGTGATACATTGTTGGAATCAGGGCCTCTTTTCTTATATTATGCTGCTATCAGATGAGATAGCAAACCCTGGTGGCAGATTCCTTTTAAAGATGCACTCCAGCTATTTTAATGTATTTATACAGTATAGTGCAGTGTAGGCTATGTTAGAATAGTAAAGAATACTGCTGATATTGGCCAATCAGAGAGCAGATTTTGTTTTTCATGAGAAGAATACAAAATGAAAGCTGCACTGTGATTGGTTACTATAAGCAGCAAGAACAGGGATTTGTGTAGACCGCTCCATAAGTCATCAGTTACATCTTTAGCTGCATGGGAGGCTTTACAGAAAGGCAGGGAAGGTGGAGCAATATAGTGAGGATAGGCGTCTGACGACTGTCAAGAGGGTTTTGATAGATGGTGACTTTGGGGGGTAGATTTTAGCTCATGAATTGAACTGTTTTTTTTACTTGACATCATATGACTCAATTTCCTATATTGAAGGAGAGAAAAAGGTATAAGTGTAGCAAAAGTGGGATATAATTAAACAATGACTATACTGATGGTAAGTACGCAAAGAAAAGTACCTGAAATATTTCTTTACGCTGTGTGCCCAGGAGTTTTTGATGCTGCAAATTTTCCCTGCTTCAAAAATCTGCCATCTTACAGTTCCAGCATAGTGGATGGGATTTATAGAAACTCTCACTCCCACTGTACTTTTTTTTCATATACTTTGTAAACTGACATGTGGTGTTTGTTTCAAATCTACAACATGTGCAGACTACATATATTTTTACCCGAGGATTTTCCACATCTAATGCAATTCTCTGGGGAACATTTGCACAAACAGTGGAGAAAAAAAGTATTTAGTCAGCCACCAATTGTGCAAGTTCTCCCACTTAAAAAGATGAGAGAGGCCTGTAATTGACATCATAGGTAGACCACAACTATGAGAGTCAAAATAAGAAGCCAAATCTGGAAAATCACCTTGTCTGATTTGGCAAGATTTATTTTGCAAATTATGGTGGAAAATAAGTATTTGGTCTTCACAAGGTTGGCATACACTGTTGGTGGTATGTTGGCCCATTCCTCTATGCAGATCTCCTCTAGAGCAGTGATGTTTTGGGCCTGTCACTGGGCAAAACACACTTTCAACTCCCTCCAAAGGTTTTCTATGGGGTTGAGATCTAGAGACTGGCTAGGCCACTCCAGGACCTCCATATGCATCTTACGAAGCCACTCCTATGTTGCCCTGGTGGTGTGCTTGGGATCATTATCATGCTGAAAGACCCATCCACGTTTCATCTTCAATGCCCTTGCTGATGGAAGAAGGGTTTACACTCAAAATCTCACGATACATGGCCACATTCATTCTATCATGTACACGGATCAGTTGTCCTGGTCCCTTTGCAGAGAAACAGCCTCAAAGCATGATGTTGCCACCCCCATGCTTTACAGTAGGTGTTGTAGATTTTTGATTGATATAGATATATATCTCTGTGTGTGCTGCGGCCTGTCCTAATTAGACAGAGTCTTATTGAGCGCTCAGAGGAAAAGAGGAAGCTACACTTGGTTAGCAACAACTCATTCCAGCAGAACTCTGTCAGTTTATTCACATTCATGGTTTTTTATCAGTTCGTACAAAGGAGTAGTTACTCACTAACATAAAGGCTGAACTTCTAATCTAATTGGTCAGTTTAAATACATGAACATATATGGGCGTCCGACCTAGGGTGACTTAAGAATCAGATGATATACTGCTGTCCCTTGTCTTACAATGTCAGCAATGTTCTGATATTGGCTGGCACATCTGGCCTTACTTCCTCTTCTGTATGTCTGCTAGATATTTCTCATGGCACAAGACAATGCTATCACGTAGGTTGTCCAGACAGGCTTCATGGGGTTAGGTCATCTTTAGCCACTGATTATAAAGTTCAAACTGTAAATATGTATCTGTGTGCATATAAGAGTATATAAGTATATAGCAGTATATGCAGTATATAGCCTATAGCAGGCAAGTGAGATCTAGATGGAATACATATACATATATATTTCTGTTATGAATGAGTCACCGTAGGAGACAAAAACAGAACTGCTAGCTAAGTCCAGAAAACCAGAGAGGTTGGCAGCTATCGGATTGCAGACCCCTGATCCTATCACAACAACTAACAGTAGCCGTGGGGGGTTCCTACGATGCCCTAGACCCCTCGATCACAGCCGGAGAATTAAATAGGCCTAAAGAAAGAAAGAGGAAATCTAAACTGCCCCAGAGCAGACCCCAAAGCAATAGGCAGCCCCCAACATATAATGACGGTGAAGCAAGATGAAAACACTAACACAGACAGAAAGATAGACTGAGCCAAGACGGGGCCCAAACTACCTAGATAGGAAAGGATAGGAAGGCTGCTGTCTGCAATCCGTGAAAAACCCTATGAAAATAAGAGCCAACAGACTGACAGTGAAAAAGGCCCTGAAGACGCTAGGCTTCAAAAAAGCTATGTCAGTACTCCAGAATATTCTGAAGACAGAGCAACTGGCAAAAGGAGATTCAGCTCATCCCAGCAGGGAATGGCAGAATCCAGAAAAGCAAGGAAAACAAAAACAAAACATAAATGCAAACAGGCAAAGCAGAAAACTTAGGTTTAGGGAAGCAGGAATCAGACTGGTGTCCTAGAAGTCCACAGAGAAATCACCCGCAGGGCAGAAGGGCGTCGGCAGCCTTATATCCAGTCAGTGACTCCACTCAGCCAGTCATCCTCACTAGACTCAGGTGCCTGATAATCAGGCTCATCACCTTCCTCCACCAGAATAGGGAGTTCACCACACCTCAGTGACGAAGGGGAAAACGAACTCACAACAGTACCTCCCCCTTGAGGAGGGGTCACCGAACCCTCAACCACGCCACCAGGGCGATCAGGGTGAGCCCGATGAAAGGCACGCACCAATCTTTTGGCATGAATATCAGAGGCAGAGACCCAGGAATTATCCTCCTGACCATAACCCTTCCACTTAACCAAATACTGGAGTCTCCATCTAGCCAGACGGGAATCCAGTATTTTCTCTACCTCATATTCCATGTTCCCTTCAACCAATACAGGGTCTGGAGGTGCCACCCCAGGAACAACTGGTTCAACAAACCTCTTCAACAAGGACTTATGGAACACATTATGGATTTTAAATGTGACCGGAAGAGCCAAACGAAAAGAGACCGGATTAATAATCTCCAAAATCTTGTAAGGTCCAATAAATCTAGGCTTAAACTTAGGAGAAGCCACCTTCATAGCAATATTTTTTGATGATAACCACACCATATCACCAATCTTAAACTGGGGACCAATGGTCCTATGTCGATTAGAAAACCGCTGGGCCTTTTCCTGGGAGAGAGATAACTTATCCACCACTTGGTCCCAGATCTGGTGCATTCTCTCCACCACAGTGTCAACACCTGGGCAGGGAGAAGGCTCCACCTGCCCTGAAGAGAATCGAGGATGAAACCCAAAGTTACAAAAAAAAGGTGACATCAAAGTGGCAGAACTAGCTCTATTATTTAAAGCAAATTCGGCCAAGGGCAAAAATGAAACCCAATCATCCTGATCAGCGGAAATAAAACATCTCAAATACGACTCCAAGGTCTGGTTTGTTCTCTCTGTCTGCCCATTGGTCTGAGGGTGAAAAGCAGAGTAGAAGGACAACTGAATTCCCAGCTTGGAACAGAAAGTCCTCCAAAATCTAGACACAAACTGAACTCCTCTGTCAGATACAATGTTCTCAGGAATCCCGTGCAAGTGAACCACCTGTTGCAAAAACAGGGGCACCAACTCAGAGGAAGATGGCAACTTAGGGAGTGGTACAAGATGAACCATCTTAGAGAACCTATCACAAATCACCCAAATAACAGTCATTCTTTGAGAAACCGGCATATCAGAGATGAAATCCATTGAAATATAGGTCCATGGCCTCCTGGGGACCGGCAAAGGCATCAACAACCCACCAGCGCGAGAACAAGATTTAGACTGGGAGCAAGTCCCACAGGACTGCACAAAATTCCTGACATCATGAGACAAGGTGGGCCACCAAAAAGAGCGACTCACCAGATCTCTAGTACCACAAATACCTGGATGACCAGCCAATGCAGAGCAATGAACTTCAGACATCACTCTCTTCTTCCACTGGTCAGGAACATACAACTTTCCACTGGGACAACGCTCAGGTTTGTCCTCCTGGAACTCTTGCAGAGCAAGTCTCAAATCGGGCGAGATGGCAGAAAGAACTACCCCTTCGCCTAAGATGGTAGCAGGCTTGGTCACCACAGGAGAATCAGCAAAGAAACTCCTAGAGAGGGCGTCTGCCTTGACATTCTTAGTTCCAGGAAGAAAAGAGACCACAAAATCAAAACGTGTAAAAAACAAGGCCCACCTAGCCTGTCTAGGGTTCAAGCGTTTAGCCGACTCTAGGTAAATCAAATTCTTGTGGTCAGTGAGGACCACAACTTGATGTTTGGCTCCCTCCAACCAATGTCTCCACTCCTCAAATGCCCATTTCATGGCCAACAGTTCCCGATTCCCCACATCATAGTTACGTTCAGATGGAGAGAACTTTCGGGAAAAGAAAGCACAGGGATTCATTTTAAATGTTACAGGATCCTTTTGGGACAAAACAGCTCCTGCACCAATCTCAGAAGCATCCACCTCTACCTGGAACGGGAGTGAGACATCAGGTTGCCGCAAAACCGGGGCGGAGGTAAATCTTCGCTTCAGCTCCTGAAAGGAAGCAACAGCCTCCGGAGACCAATTCAACACATCAGCACCCTTCTTAGTCAGATCAGTCAATGGCTTGGCAATACTAGAAAATTTTGCTATAAATTTCCGATAAAAATTAGCAAAACCCAAAAACTTCTGGAGGGCCTTCAAAGAAGTGGGCTGAACCCAATCATAAATGGCCTGTACCTTGGCCGGGTCCATTTCAATAGTTGACGGAGACAAAATAAATCCCAAAAATGAAATCCTCTGTACTCCAAAAAGGCATTTTGATCCTTTGACATACAGGGAATTCTCCCTCAAGATCCGGAACACAGTCCGAATATGTTCCACATTTGAATCCCAATCCTTGGAGAAGATCAAAATATCATCCAGATAGATAATCAAAAATTTATCGACAAAGTCTCGGAAAATATCGTTCATGAAGCACTGGAAGACAGAAGGGGCATTAGTGAGCCCAAAAGGCATCACCAGGTACTCAAAATGTCCCTCCGGAGTATTAAACGCCGTCTTCCATTCATCCCCCTGCTTAATGCGGATAAGATTATACGCCCCCCTGAGGTCAAGCTTGGTAAACCAGCAAGCACCTCTAACTCTAGAGAATAGATCCGAAATCAGGGGTAACGGATACTGATATTTAATAGTAATTTTATTGAGGGCACGATAATCAATACAAGGCCTTAAAGAACCATCCTTTTTGGCCACAAAAAAACCCCCGGCACCTAAGGGTGAAGAGGATGGTCTAATATGACCCTTCTCCAACGCCTCCTTAATATAGGACCGCATAGCCTCGTGCTCGGGTACAGATAAATTGAAGAGCCGACCCTTGGGAAATTTACACCCCGGGCTTAGTTCAATAGCACAGTCATAACTCCTATGAGGAGGCAAGGACGCAGACTCATTCTCACTAAATACATCATAAAAGTCCGCCAAATAGTCAGGAACATCATGCGACTGAGGAGAGGTGGAAAAAACCGGAGCCTCACTAAAGGCACACCGACAACCCCAACTCACCACAGACACAGACTTCCAATCCAAAACTGGATTATGAATTTGCAACCAGGGAAACCCCAGAACAACGGCATCATGCAGACCATGCAACACCAAAAATCTGCAATTTTCTTGATGGTCTGGGGCGACCCGCATGACCACCTGGGTCCAAAACTGAGGTTTATTTTTAGCCAAAGGAGTAGCATCAATCCCCCTCAAAGGGATAGGCGTCTGCAGAGGTGTCATCGGAAATCCACAACGTTTAGCAAAATCCAAGTCCATTAGGTTTAGCGCTGCTCCCGAATCCACAAAAGCCTTGGCGGAAAATGTGGACAGGGAGCAGATCAGAGTAATTGCCAGAAGAAACTTAGGTTGAACACCAACAGAAAACGTGTGTGCAAAGCGTTTCTCTCGTTTAGGCAAACAGAAATAATATGCGAGGCATCTCCACAGAAAAAACACAGCTTATTAAGCCTTCTGAACTCCTGACGTTGCGCCTTAGACAAAACTCTATCACATTGCATAGGTTCAGACGTCTGTTCAACCGGTGGCAACACCTCTCGTGCAATCCTGCGTTCACGTAAACGCCGATCAACCTGAATGGCTAATGACATAGAATCGTCCAGACCAGAGGGAACAGGAAATCCCACCATAGTATCTTTTACGGCTTCTGACAAACCCTTCAGAAAGAGAGCAGCCAAGGCATTATCATTCCAGGTAGTAAGGACCGCCCACTTTCGGAACTTTTGACAGTACAACTCTGCAGAATCTCGACCCTGGTTTAATGCCAACAGGGTCTTTTCAGCCTGATCAATAGCATTAGGTTCGTCATACAACAACCCCAAAGCTTGAAAGAATGCGTTCACATTAGTCAGAATAGGATCATCTGGTTTCAAAGAAAACGCCCAATCCTGGGGATCGCCACGCAGCAAAGAGATGACAATTTTAACCTGCTGCGCAGAGCTCCCTGGTGAGTTAGGCTTCAAGGCAAAAAATAATTTACAATTATTTTTGAAACTCAAAAATTTAGATCAATCCCCAAAAAATACATCATGTGTAGGGATCTTTGGTTCAACAGCATGCGAACGAGCAAGGTAGGTGGAAATTCCCAGCACTTCCGCAGTGAGCTGCTCCACACGATCAGACAATTGCTTTATCTCCATTGAGAGAAAAAAAAAATTCCCCCTACGGCCTCAGAGATATAGAGGAAAGAATATATACACACTTTTTTTTTTTTTAAACCCAATTCTTTCCTGCTATTGAGTACCCTAGGATCTGCGGTATGGCGGGTGATTCTGTTATGAATGAGTCACCGTAGGGGGTAAAAACATAACTGCTAGCTAAGTCCAGAAAACCAGAGAGGTTGGCAGCTATCGGATTGTAGACCCCTGATCCTATCACAACAACTAACAGTAGCCGTGGGGGGTTCCTACGATGCCCTAGACCCCTCGATCACAGCCGGAGAATTAAATAGGCCTAAAGAAAGAAAGGGGAAATCTAAACTGCCCCAGAGCAGACCCCAAAGCAATAGGCAGCCCCCAACATATAATGACGGTGAAGCAAGATGAAAACACTAACACAGACAGAAAGATAGACTGAGCAAAGACTACCAAATTACCTAGATAGGAAAGGACAGGAAGGCTGCTGTCTGCAATCCGTTAAAAACCCTATGAAAATAAGAGCCAACAGACTGACAGTGAAAAAGGCCCTGAAGACGCTAGGCTTCAAAAAAGCTATGTCAGTACTCAGGAATATTCTGAAGACAGAGCAACCGGCAAAAGGAGATTCAGCTCATCCCAGCAGGGAATGGCAGAATCCAGAAAAGCAAGGAAAACAAAAACAAAACATAAATGCAAACCGGCAAAGCAGAAAACTTAGGTTTAGGGAAGCAGGAATCAGACTGGTGTCCTAGAAGTCCACAGAGAAATCACCCGCAGGGCAGAAGGGCGTCGGCAGCCTTATATCCAGTCAGTGACTCCACTCAGCCAGTCATCCTCACTAGACTCAGGTGCCTGATAATCAGGCTCATCACCTTCCTCCACCAGAATAGGGAGTTCACCAGACCTCAGTGACGAAGGGGAAAACGAACTCACAACATATTTCCATAACATAGGTATGGTGTTCTTTGGATGCAACACAGCATTCTTTCTCCTCCAAACACGACGAGTTTTGTTTCTACCAAACACTTCTAATTTGGTTTCATCAGACCATATGACTTTCTCGCAATACTCTTCTGGATAATTGAAACTTCAGACGGGCCCGAACATGTACTGGCTCTTTTTATATGTTCTTTTTGTTTGTGTAGAACAGCATTATTGAATTTGATCTAGATGCCATAATTTGATTTATGTATACTTCTAGGAAATCATTGTTTGATTGGAGTAGTTAGACATACTTCTTGCTTATGTTTTGCATCTCCTACAAGGGATTAACTTTTGTTGATGTACTAGCTTAAGCAGGGGGACACGTCTGGCATTGAAGGATTTGAGTCCCTGGCGGCGTAGTGTGTTACTGATGGTAGCTTTTGTTACGGTGGTCCCAGCTCTATGCAGGTCATTCACTAGGTCCCCGTGTGGTTCTGGGATTTTTGATCACTGTTCTTGTGATCATTATGACCCCACAGGGTGAGATCTTGTGTGGAGCCCCAGATCGAGGGAGATTATCAGTGGTCGTGTATGTCTTCCATTTTCTTATTATTGAACCCACAGTTGATTTCATCACACCAAGCTGCTTCCCTATTGCAGATTCAGTCTTCCTAGCCTGATGTAGGGCTACAATTTTGTTTCTGGTGTCCTTCGACTACTCTTTGGTCTTCACCATAGTGGAGTTTGGAGTGTGACTGTTTGAGGTTGTGGACAGGTGTCTTTTATACTGATAACAAGTTCAAACAGATGCCATTACTACAGGTAATGAGTGGAGGACAGAGGAGCCTCTTAAAGACGAAGTTACAGGTCTATGAGAGCCAGAAATCTTGCATGTTTTTAGATGACCAAATACTTATTTTCCACCATAATTTACTTAGTAACATAGTTATTAAGGTTGAAGGGAGACTTTAAGTCCATCTAGTTCAACCCATATCCTGTCCTAATCTGCCCTAACATGTTGATCCAGAGGAAGGCAAAAAAAACCCATGTGGCAAACAGTAAGCTTCACATTGGGGAAAAAAATTCCTTCCCGACTCTACATACGGCAATCAGACTAGCTCCCTGGATCAACGCAATATTAAGGAAACTAGTGTATATACCCTGTAATATTATACTTTTCAAGAAAGGCATCCAGTCCCTTCTTAAATTTTAGTAGGGAATCACTCATTACAACATCATATGTCAGAGAGTTCCATAGTCTCACTGCTCTTACAGTAAAGAATCCGCGTCTGTGAGTATGCTTAAACCTTCTTTCCTCCAGACGTAGAGGATGCCCCCTGTCACCGTCACAGGTCTAAGAGTAAAAAGATCATTAGAAAGGTCTTTGCACTGTCCCCGCATATATTTATACATTGTAATAAGATCACCCCTAAGCCTTCGATTCTCCAAACTAAATTACATAGTTACATAGTTACATTGTTTTGAAGGCTGAAGGAAGACCTTATGTCCATTTAGTTCAGCCTGTTTTTAGTGCAGCTGTTCTGCATTGTTGATCCTGGGGAAGGCAAAAAACCCACAGAGTAGCAGCCTATTTTCTCCATAGAGAAAAAAGTTCCTTCCCCTAAGCTGGGTCAGCCATCTACCTATAATATTCTGTTATTCGTAACCTTCTATACTGTTACTCACAGAAAAGCCTCCATTCCTTTCTTAAATTCATTCAGTGAGTTGGCCATCACCACTTCCTCAGGAAGAGAATTCCAGAGCCTCACTGCTCTTACCGTGAAGAACCCTCTTCTATGCTGGTGCAGAAATTGTCTTTCCTCCAAACGAAGCGAATGCCCCCTTGTTCTTGTCACAGTCCTTGGTACAAACAGTTCATTGGAGAGATGTCTGTATTGCCCTCTAATATACTTGTACATATATATTAAGTCTCCCCTAAGTCTTCTCCTTTCTAGAGTAAATAGACCTAATTTTGATAACCTTTCTGGGTATTGTAGTGAACCAACTCCATTTATCATTTTAGTAGCCCGCCTTTGAACCCTTTCAAGTTCAGTAATGTCTTTCTTGAGCACCGGCGTCCAAAATTGCACACAATACTCCAAGTGTGGTCTGACGAGTGATTTGTACAGAGGGAGAATTATGTTTTCATCTCGTGTCCCCAGACCTCTTCTAATGCATCCCATGACCCTATTTGCTTTGGTGGCAGCTGCCTGACACTGGGCACTCCAATTTAGCTTCTTATTGACTAAGATGCCTAAGTCTTTTTCCATGTCTGATTTCCCCAGCAGTTTCCCATTTAGTAAGTAATTGTAGCATCTGTTTTTCCTTCCCATGTGCATAACCTTACACTTATCTGTGTTAAACCTCATTTGCCATTTTTCAGCCCAATTCTCCAATTTACTCAAATCTGTCTGTAGTTGCAAGCTGTCCTCCTTTGTGTTAATGACCTTACATAGTTTTGTATCATCTGCAAATACTGATATTTTACTGTGTAAGCCATCCACTAGATCATTAATAAATATATTAAATAGTAGGGGGCCCAATACAGACCCCTGTGGTACCCCACTAGTAACCCTGGCCCAGTCTGAGTATGCCCCATTAATAACCACTCTTTGTTTTCTATCACTAAGCCAGCTACCTACCCATCTACACACATTTTCCCCTAGCCCAATCTTTCTCATCTTACTTACCAATCTTTTATGTGGGACAGTGTCAAGTGCTTTAGAGAAGTCGAGATAAATGACATCCAATGATTCTCCTTGGTCCATTTGAGAGCTTACATCCTCATAGAAGCTGATCAGGTTAATTTGACAGGAGCGATCCTTCATAAATCCATGTTGATATGGAGTTAAACATTTATTAACATTGAGATATTCCATAATGGTATCCCTTAGAAACCCTTCAAAAATTTTACCCACAACAGATGTTAAGCTTACCGGCCTATAGTTTCCAGGTTCCCTTTTACACCCCTTTTTGAATTTTGGTACCACATTTGCTTGCCGCCAATCAAAAGGAACAGACCCTGCTTCTATAGAGTCTTTAAATATAAGGAATAGAGGCCTGTCTATGACATTACTTAACTCCCTTAACCCCTTCCTGACATCCGACGTACTATCCCGTCCACGGTACCCGGGCCCGTATGACCGTGGACGGGATAGTACGTCTACCGCGATCAGCGGCGCCCACGTGGTGAGCGCCGCTGATCGCGGCCGGGTGTCAGCTTATTATCACAGCTGACACCCGGCACTATGTGTCAGGGGCGGTCAAGGACCGCCCCCGACACGTTAACCCCTTGCACACCGCGATCAAACATGATCGCGGTGTACCGGGAGTTAAAGGGAAGCATCGGCAGGGAGGGGGCTCCCTCCGTGCTTCCCTGAGCCCCCCACGGCAGCGCAATGTGCAGCGCTGCTGCGGGTGACTCCTATCCTCCAGGCCCCCCAATCCAAGATGGCGACGGGGGCCTTCGGGGACCTGAGGAAGCTGGCTTCCTCAGTGCCTGCAAAGCGCAGGCAAGAGGAAGTCTTCTTCAATGCCTGTGACAGATTGCTGATCTGTCACAGTGATCTGTGATGTGACAGATCAGCGATCTGTCACAGGACAGTGATGTCCCACCTGGGACTATGTAATAAAGTAAAAAAAAAAATGTAAAAAAAATGTAAAAATAAATTTAAAAAAATCACCAAATAAATTAGAAAAAAAAAAAATATTCCCTCAATAAATCCATTTTTTGGAAATAATAAAAAAAAACTAATAAAAGTACACATATTAGGTATCGCCACGTCCGTAATGACCCGCCCTATAAAACTGTCCCATTAGTTAACCCTTTTAGCGAACCCCTTAAAAAATAAAAATAAAAAACGAAGCAAAAAATAATGATTTATTATCATACCGCCAAACAAAAAGTGTAATAACGCGCGATCAAAAAGACGCATATAAATATCCATGGTACCGCTGAAAACGTCATCTTGTCCCGCAAAAAACGAGCCGCCACACAGCATCATCAGCGAAAAAATAAAAAAGTTATAGCTCACAGAATAAAGCGATGCAAAAATAATTATTTTTTATATAAAATAGTTTTCATTGCATAAAACCGACAAAAACATAAAAAAACGACCTAAATGAGGTATCGCTGTAACCGTACTGACCCGAGGAATAAAACCGCTTTATCAATTTTACCGCACGCGGAACGGTGTAAACGCACCCCCCCAAAAGAAATTCATGAAACGCTGGTTTTTGTTCATTCTGCGTCCCAAAAATAGGAATAACAAGCGATCAAAAAATGTCACGTGCCCGAAAATGGTACCAATAAAAACGTCAACTCGTCCCGCAAAAAATAAGACCTCACATGACTCAGTGGGTCAAAATACGGAAAAATTATAGCTCTCAAAATGTGGTGATGCAAAAACTATTTTACAATAAAAAGCGTCTTTTAGCGTGTGACAGCCGCCAAACATAAAAACCGCCATAAATAGTAAGTCAAACCCCCCGTTATCACCCCCTTAGTTAGGGAAAAATAATAAAACTAAAAAAAAAGTATTTATCTCCATTTTCCCGTTAGGGTAAGGCTGTGTGCACACGCTGCGGATTAGGTGCGGATTCATCCGCGCAGATTTTGTAAAATCCGCAGGTGAAACCGCAGGTCAAAAGACCTGCGGATTGCTCTGCGGTTTTGTCCTGCGGTTTTTCATCTCCTCAATAGAGGAGATGGCAAACCGCAGGAGAATCCGCAGAAAGAATTGACATGTCAATTCTTTCTGCGGATTGAAAACCGCAGATAATCCGCGCAGAAAATTCCGCACCGTCTGCACTGCGGTTTTTGATTCCCATAGGGAATCATGGTACTGTACACCGCAGCAGAAACTGCTGCGGGTCCGCAGCAGCCAAAACCGCTGCGGAACCGCAGCAAAATCTGCAGCGTGTGCACACAGCCTTAGGGTTAGGGCTAGGGTTAGGGCTAGTGCTAGGGTTAGGGCTAGGGTTAGGGCTAGGGTTAGGGCTAGGGTTAGGGCTCAGATTAGGGTTAGGGGTGTGTTGGGGTTAGGGTTGGAGTTATAATTGGGGGTTTCCACTGTTTGGGCACATCAGGGGCTCTCCAAATGCAACATGGCATCTGATCTCAATTCCAGCCAATTCTGAGTTGAAAAAGTCAAATGGTGCTCCTTCCCTTCCAAGCTCTGCCATGCGCCCAAACAGTGTTTTACCCCCACATGTAGGGTATCAGCCTACTCAGGACAAATTGCAAAACAATTTTTTGGGTCCAATTTCTCCTGTTACCCTTAGGAAAATAAAAAATTGGGGGCAAAAATATCATTTTTGTGGAAAAAAATGATTTTTTTATTTTCACGTCCGAGTGTTATAAACTTCTGTAAAACACTTGGGGGTCCAAAGTGCTCACCACACATCTAGATAAGTTCCGTGGGGGGTCTAGTGTCCAAAATGGGGTCACTTGTGGGGAGTTTCAATAGTTTAGGTACATCAGGGGCTCTCCAAACGCACATGACACCCGCAGACCATTCTATCAAAGTCTGCATTCCAAAACGTCACTGCTTCCCTTCCGAGCCCCGACGTGTGTCCATACAGTAGTTTTCTCCCACATATGGGGTGTCAGCGTACTCAGGCCAAATTGGACAACAACTTTTGGGGGTCCAATTTCTCCTGTTACCCTTGGGAAAATGAAAAAATTGGGGACTAATTGATCATGTTTCTGGAAAAAATACGATTTTTTTTATTTTCATGCCCTGGCATTATAAACTTCAGTTTAGAACCCTTCAGAATCAGAACCCTTGGGGGTTCAAAGTGCTCACCTCATATCTAGATAAGTTCCTTAGTGGGTCTAGTTTACAAAATGGTGTCATTTGTGGGGGGTTTCCACTGTTTAGGTACATTAGGGGCTCTCCAAAGGCAACATGACACCCGCAGACCATTCCATCAAAGTCTGCATTCCAAAACGTCACTACTTCCCTTCCGAGCCCCGACGTGTGCCCATACAGTAGTTTTCTCCCACATATGGGGTATCAGCATACTCAGGACAAATTGGACAACAACTTTTGGGGTCCAATTTCTCCTGGTACCCTTGGGAAAATAAAAAAATGGTGACTAAAAGATCATGTTTGTGGAAAAAATACGAATTATTTATTTTCACGCCCGGGCATTATAAACTTCTGTGAAGCACTGGGGGGGTCAAAGTGCTCACCACACATCTAGATAAGTTCCTTAGGGGGTCTAGTTTCCAAAATGGTGTCATTTGTGGGGGGTTTCCACTGTTTTGGTACATCAGGAGTTTTCCAAACGCGACATGGTGTCCGATCTCAATTCCAGCCAAAAACGTCAAATGGCGCTGCTTCCCTTCCGAGCTCTGTCATGCGCCCAAATAGTGGTTTACCCCCACATGTGGGGTATCAGCGTACTCAGAACAAATTGCACAATAACTTTTAGGGTCCTGTTACCCTTGGAAAAATAAGAATTGAGGGTGAAAAGATCATTTTTGTGGAAAAAATATGATTTTTTAATTGTACGGCTTTATGTTATAAACTTCTGTGAAGCCCATGGGGGTTCAAAGTTCTCACCACACATCTAGATAAGTTCCTTAGGGGGTCTAGTTTCCAAAATGGTGTCATTTGTGGGGGGTTTCCACTGTTTTGGTACATCAGGGGTTTTCCAAACGCGACATGGTGTCCGATCTCAATTCCAGCCAAAAACGTAAAATGGCGCTGCTTCCCTTCCGAGCTCTGCCATGCGCCCAAATAGTGGTTTACCCCCACATGTGGGGTATCAGCGTACTCAGGACAAATTGCACAATAACTTTTAGGGTCCTGTTACCCTTGGAAAAATAAGAATTGAGGGTGAAAAGATCATTTTTGTGGAAAAAATATGATTTTTTAATTGTATGGCTTTATGTTATAAACTTCTGTGAAGCCCATGGGGGTTCAAAGTTCTCACCACACATCTAGATAAGTTCCTTAGGGGGTCTAGTTTCCAAAATGGTGTCATTTGTGGGGGGTTTCCACTGTTTTGGTACATCAGGGGTTTTCCAAACGCGACATGGTGTTCGATCTCAATTCCAGCCAAAAACGTCAAATGGCACTGCTTCCCTTCCGAGCTCTGCCATGCGCCCAAATAGTGGTTTACCCCCACATGTGGGGTATCAGCGTACTCAGGACAAATTGCACAATAACTTTTAGGGTCCTGTTACCCTTGGGAAAATAAAAATTGGGGTGAAAAGATCATTTTTGTGGAAAAAATATGATTTTTTAATTGTACCGCTGTACGTTATAAACTTCTGTAAAGCCCTTGTGGGTTCAAAGTTCTCACCACATATCTAGATAAGTTCCTTGGGGGGTCTAGTTTCCAAAATGGGGTCACTTGTAGGGGGTTTCCACTGTTTAGGTACATCAGGGACTCTCCAAACGTGACATGGCGTCCGATCTGAATTCCAGCCAATTTTGCATTGAAAAAGTCAAACAGCGCTCCTTCCATTCTGAGCTCTGCCATGCGCCGAAACAGTCGTTCCCCCCCACAAATCAGGTATCAGCGTACTCAGGACAAATTGTACAATAACTTTTGCAGTCCAATTTCTCCTGTTACCCTTGGTAAAATAAAAAAAATTGAACCTGAAGTATTTTTTTTGTGAAAAAAAGTTAGATGTTCATTTCTTTTTAAATATTCAAAAAAATTCCTGTGACGCACCTAATGGGTTAATAAACTTCTTGAGTGTGGTTTTGAGCACCTTAAGGGGTGCAGTTTTTAGAATGGTGTCACTTTTGGGTATTTTCTATCATATAGACCCCTCAAAGTGGCTTCAAATGTGATGTGGTCCTAAAAATAAAATGGTGTTGTAAAAATGAGAAATCGCTGGTCAACTTTTAACCCTTATAACTTCCTAACAAAAAAAAATTTTGGTTCCAAAATTGTGCTGATGTAAAGTAAACATGTGGCAAATGTTACTTATCAAGTTTTTTGTGTGCCGTATCTCTGTGATTTAAGGGCATAAAAATTAAAAGTTGGAAAATTGCGAAATTTTCAAAATTTTTGCCAAATTTCCATTTTTTTCACAAATAAATGCAAGTTATTTGAATGAAATTTTACCACTAACATGAAGTACAATATGTCACGAGAAAACAGTGTCAGAATCACCGGGATCAATGGAAGCGTTCCAGAGTTATGACCTCATAAAGGTACAGTGGTCAGAATTGTAAAAATTGGCCCGGTCATGAACGTGCAAACCACCCTTGGGGGTGAAGGGGTTAATACTCGAGGGTGAATGCCATCAGGGCCTGGTGATTTGTCAATTTTAATCTTACTAAGGCGGTTCTGCACTTCTTCCTGGGTTAGGAAGGTAATACTTAATGGGGAGTTTACATTATCACTCTGCATTTCCCCTGGCAAATCCTTTTCCTGTGTGAACACTGTTGAGAAAAAGTATTTAAAACATTTGCTTTTCCCACATCGCTCTCTATGATTTCACCCTCATTGTTCTTTAAAAGGCCGACACCATCAATTTTAATCTTTTTACTGTTTATATAATTAAAGAATAGTTTGGGGTTTGTTTTACTTTCCTTAGCAATGAGTCTCTCAGTTTCCACTTTTGCTAAATGTATTTGTTTTTTACACATTTTATTTTTTTCTCTATAACTTTTTAATGCTTCTTCATTGCCTTCTTGTTTTAGCTTCCTAAATGCCTGGTTCTTGTTATTTATTGCCCTTTTTACATCCTTATTTAGCGACATTGGTGTTCTCCTGTTCCTAGCCCTTTTATTTCTGTACGGTATGGCTAGCTCGCAGTGGGTGTGTAAAACTGATTTAAATATTTCCCATTTATTTTCTGTGCTCCTATTTTTGAGGACATTGTCCCAATCAATTTGGCGAAGGTCCTCTCTAAGCTGATCAAACTTTGCTTTCCTGAAATTCAGCATTTTTGTAACCCCCTTCCAGGGCACCTTACTGAAGGACAAGTGGAATTGTATTATATTGTGGTCACTGTTCTCTAGGTGCCCATCGACTCGTACTTCTGTTATTCTATCTGGCCTGTTGCTTAAAATTAAGTCCAGAAGGGCTGTCCCTCTAGTTGGGCCGTGCACAAGTTGTGACAGATAATTATCCTTGGTCAGTGACAGAAATTGGTTTCCTTTCTGAGATACGCAGGTTTCAGTTTCCCAGTCTATGTCGGGGTAGTTGAAGTCCCCCATAATAATCACCTCATTGTGATTTGCTGCTTTGTCTATTTGTTTCAATAATACATTTTCAGTGGTTTCTGTTTTTCCTCCCATCCCCTCTTCTTCTAGTTTAAAGCCCTCCTGATGAGTGTAGCAAGTCTTCTGGCGAATGTGTGTTTCCCAGGTTTTGTGAGGTGTATCCCATCTCTTGCGAGAAGTCCATCGTAGAGGTAATTCACGCCATGGTCCAAGAATCCAAATCCTTGCTGCCTATCACCACCGTCGTAGCCAGTTGTTCACCTCTAGTATCCTATTCCATTCCTATTCCATCTTCTGATGCCATGGCCATCGACTGGGAGAATTGATGAGAAGTGTTAAGATTTACAAGTAATATTTATAGCATACTAGTGTAAATATGTCCTTACTTTTCTATATCTCCTGTGGGCTCAAAAGATCCAAAAAATGTGACACAAGGTGACCCCACCTTTGGAAAAAAAAATATTTTGAGTCACTCTTGGGAGTGGTTATGCTTTACAATGGGGAAAATACGGTAAATATTTGATACATTGCCGATTTTGCAAGGTTTCCCACCTACAAATAATGGAGAGGTCTGTAATTTTATTGTAGATAGACTTCAACTGTGAGAGACAGAATCTAAAAATAAAAAAACTGAAAATCACATTGTATGACTTTTAAATAATTAAATTGCATTTTATTGCATGAAATAAGTATTTGATCTCCGACCAACCAGCAAGAATTCTGTCTCTCACACACCTGCTAGTTTTTCTATAAGGAGCCTCCTACTCTGCACTCATTACCTGTATTAGTTGCACCTGTTTGAACTTGTTACCTGTATAAAAGACACCTGTCCACACACTCAATCACACTCCAACCTCTCCACCATGGAAACTACAAAGAACTTGCTAAAGACAAGGGGACAAAATTGTAGACCTGCACAAGGCTGGGACTGGCTACAGGACACTAGGCAAGCAGCAACAACTGCAGGTGCAATTATTAGAAAACGGAAGAAACACAAGATGATTGTTAAAATTCCTCGGTCTGGGTCTCCATGCAAGATCTCTCCTCTTGGGGTTAGGATGATTTAGAGAAAGATAAGGAATCAGCCCCGAACTACACAGGAGGACCTGGTCGATGACCTGAAGAGAGCTGGGACCAGAGTTTTAATCCTTATCGTTACAAAACAGTGGTCATTCCTGAAGAAGAAGAAGTCACGTGTACTTCGAAATGCGTTGAATAAATCACTGTTTTGTTTAACCTCACTGGGATATATGTCTCAAAAACTTATCAGCAAGTGCAAAAACCATCCACTAATCCCTTTCATCCTTGAAATCATACAGATAGTGATGAAGTGGCCCTTGACATGCTCCTCGGTGGCATTTGGTTGTCATTAAAGGTATTTTCTTACTGCACTCACTGATTACTCATCAATAAGATCTGCCATAGATGTAAGAACAGACCTTCATGAATCCCAAAAATAGTTATGCCCTGTAGTGTAGGACGCAAAAAAGATCGCTTTATCCCTAATGAGAAAACCAATATTATTAAAGTTGGTGGACCTGCTAGAGATTTTGCATTGGGGCCCAGAAGCTTCAAGATGCAGCCACATCCGGGTTCCTCATAATGTGATGATAAACTAATAATAGTATAATCAGTGTTGTTAAAAACAAAAAATGAGAAAGTCGATAATTATTTTCTAGGTATTGCAGTCAATGGAGAACTTATCGGAAATAAGAAAACTGACAAGAATGTCATATCAAGTGAAACTTATTTTGGAAGAATTGGGATTGTAAACAGAGCATTGAAGATAATAATTGAGGTGACTACTGAGAAAGTCACAGTCCTGAACCATAAACACAGAGAAACCGTCTTATGGCAGAAAACAGCTTCTCTAAGTGAGGAAGGGTAAGAAACTTCTAATTCTGTACTATTCCTATAACCTGTCCTTAAAATACAAAATAAAATAAAAAAAGTCAGCTGACCCGTGCAGGTTCCCGACGTTTTAGGGGCACAACAAAAACAAGAAAAAAAGAGGATTTATACATTTAGTCATCGAGATCAATGTTCGCTGTGAAAGTGTCATATTTTAGTCACTCAAGAGGTTAACCCTTACTTTCAAACTTATAATTAATGGGACATGGGTGGTTTAAGAAATAACAGGTGTACTCACTTCTTGGACTAGCACCTCTCCTCTGCACTCGCTATTGTGTCCCCTCTCTGTTGCCAGTCTGCTAGCATCAACATATGTCATGGGGCATTGCATAACTGCTGCAGCCAACCAATGGCCACTGATCGACTGTAGTCTTCTCATTTCATATCTCACTCCCAACTCCTTTCCCCCTCTCTTTCCATTCCTTTCTACTTCCCTCTCCCCATCCCTTACCACTTCCCTCTCTCCTGTAAAGTGGTGCGGGGCGGTAGCAGTTGTCGAGGTTCTCATCTTCTACGCCCCAGAATGTTACACGAAAGTGGAAGTCCTGGCTGGGTGTGTGGACTTGTGTTGTGAGGGCACATATAATCGATGATGCTGGTTTGCCAGCACCATGTTTTACATTGAAAAATTAACTTTTTACTGAACAGGAAATTGGTAGGGAATATCTACAGAAGATAGCAGGTACACAAATTTATGGAGATTTCCTTCACAACTCGGAGCATTTTCCACACAGTTTCAAATCATTTCTCTTTACTTGTCCTCTGTATTCCCTATTCTCAGTACTTCATCACAACTCAACTCAACACTATAGTTCCAATTAGGAAGAGTCCTTTACCCAACCCGCGGTTCCGCATATCCTTTCTCCTTAGAGGATCTATGGTGCCAGCATGACCAGTACTTATCTTCTCTGATGCTAATGCTCTGGAACTCCTGCCCTGGGCACTCTATTCCTCTTGTGTACTCTGTCTTGTCAATGCCTGTTACCTTTAGGAGTAATAAACTCTGGGCCATACTGCTAGGCATCATCAGGGTGAGCCCGATGAAAGGCACGCACCAATCTTTTGGCATGAATATCAGAGGCAGAGACCCAGGAATTATCCTCCTGACCATAACCCTTCCACTTAACCAAATACTGGAGTCTCCGTCTAGCCAGACGGGAATCCAGTACTTTCTCTACCTCATATTCCATGTTACCTTCAACCAATACAGGGTCTGGAGGTGCCACCCCCGGAACAACAGGTTCAACAAACCTCTTCAACAAAGATTTATGGAACACATTATGGATTTTAAATGTGACAGGAAGAGCCAAACGAAAAGAGACCGGATTAATAATCTCCACAATCTTGTAAGGTCCAATAAATCTAGGCTTAAACTTAGGAGAAGCCACCTTCATAGCAATATTTTTTGATGATAACCACACCATATCACCAACCTTAAACTGGGGACCAATGGTCCTATGTTGGTTGGAAAACCGCTGGGCCTTTTCCTGGGAGAGAGATAACTTATCCACCACTTGGTCCCAGATCTGGTGCATTCTCTCCACCACAGTGTCAACACCTGGGCAGGCAGAGGGCTCCACCTTCCCTGAAGAAAATCGAGGATGAAACCCAAAGTTACAAAAAAAAGGTGACATCAAAGTGGCAGAACTAGCTCTATTATTTAAAGCAAATTCGGCCAAGGGCAAAAATGAAACCCAATCATCCTGATCAGCAGAAATAAAACATCTCAAATATGACTCCAAGGTCTGGTTTGTTGTCTCTGTCTGCCCATTGGTCTGAGGGTGAAAAGCAGAGGAGAAGGACAACTGAATTCCCAGCCTGGAACAGAAAGTTCTCCAAAATCTAGACACAAACTGGACTCCTCTGTCAGATACAATGTTCTCAGGAATCCCGTGCAAACGAACCACCTGTTGTAAAAACAGGGGCACCAACTAAGAGGAAGACGGCAACTTAGGGAGTGGTACAAGATGAACCATCTTAGAGAACCTATCACAAATCACCCAAATAACAATCATCCTCTGAGAGACAGGCATATCAGAGATGAAATCCATTGAAATATGGGTCCATGGCCTCTTTGGGACAGGCAAAGGCATCAACAACCCACTAGAGCGAGAACACGATTTAGACCGGGAGCACGTCCCACAGGACTGCACAAAATTCCTGACATCACGAGACAAGGAGGGCCACCAAAAAAACCGACTCACCAGATCTCTAGTACCAAAAATACCTGGATGACCAGCCAAAGCAGAGCAATGAACTTCAGACATCACTCTCTTCTTCCACTGGTCAGGAACATACAACTTTCCACTGGGACAACGCTCAGGTTTGTCCTCCTGGAACTCTTCCAGAGCACGTCTCAAATCGGGCGAGATGGCAGAAAGAACTACCCCTTCGCCTAAGATGGTAGCAGTCTTGGTCACCACAGGAGAATCAGCAAAGAAGCTCCTAGAGAGGGCGTCTGCCTTGACATTCTTTGTTCCAGGAAGAAAAGAAACCACAAAATCAAAACGTGTAAAAAACAAGGCCCACCTAGCCTGTCTAGGGTTCAAGCGCTTAGCCGACTCTAGGTAAATCAAATTCTTGTGGTCAGTGAGGACTACGACTTGATGCTTAGCTCCCTCCAACCAATGTCTCCACTCCTCAAATGCCCATTTCATGGCCAACAGTTCCCTATTCCCCACATCATAGTTACGTTCAGATGGAGATAACTTTCGGGAAAAGAAAGCACAGGGATTAATTTTGGATGTTACAGGATCCTTTTGGGACAAAACAGCTCCTGCACCAATCTCAGAAGCATCCACCTCTACCTGGAATGGAAGTGAGTCATCAGGTTGCCGCAAAACCGTGGCGGAGGTGAATCTTCGCTTCAGCTCCTGAAAGGAAGAAACAGCCTCCGGAGACCAATTTAACACATCAGCACCCTTATTAGTCAAATCAGTCAATGGCTTGGCAATACTAGAAAATTTTGCTATAAATTTCCGATAAAAATTAGCAAAACCCAAAAACTTCTGGAGGGCCTTCAAAGAAGTGGGCTGAACCCAATCGTGAATGGCCTGTACCTTGACCGGGTCCATTTCAATAGTTGACGGGGACAAAATAAATCCCAAAAAAGAAATCCTCTGTACTCCAAAAAGGCATTTAGATCCTTTGACATACAGGGAATTCTTCCTCAAGATCCGGAACACAGTCCGAATATGTTCCACATGAGAATCCCAATCCTTGGAGAAGATCAAAATATCATCCAGATAGATAATCAAAAATTTATCCACAAAATCTCGGAAAATATCGTTCATGAAGCACTGGAAGACAGAAGGGGCATTAGTGAGCCCAAAAGGCATCACCAGGTACTCAAAATGTCCCTCCGGAGTATTAAACGCCGTCTTCCATTCATCCCCATGCTTAATGCGAATAAGATTATACGCCCCCTGAGGTCAAGCTTGGTAAACCAGCAAGCACCTTTAACTCTGGAGAATAGATCAGAAATCAGGGGTAACAGATACTGATATTTAACAGTAATTTTGTTGAGGGCACGATAATCAATACAAGGTCTTAATGATCCATCCTTTTTGGCTACAAAAAAAACCGGCACCTAAGGCCTCTTTCACACATCAGGTTTTCGCCGTCAGGCGCGATCCGGCGCTTTTGACAAAAACCGGATCCGGCGAAATGCAATGCCGGATCCGGTTTCCCCCCCCATTGACTTGCATTTGCGCCGGATCGCGCCGGATGGCCATGCGTTTCATCCGGTTTTCGCCGAATCCGGCATTTTGTCTCAATCCGGCGTCTGGAAAAAACGGCTACTGTAACGTTTTTTGTCTCCGGCGAAAAAGCCGGACACGCCGGATCCGGCGCGTCCGGCTTTTTCACACAATGAAAGCCTATGAGCGCCGCAATGCGCCGGATCCGGTATTTTTGGTCTGAGCATGCTCAGTAGCTCTGCCCACAAGACACATATATAAAAGCAAGACAGTGGGACCCTCAGCCACACCCAACATGCCACCCAAGACAGCAACCAGGCGCAGGAGAAGGCAGGAGACCACTGCAGCACCATCAGCACCACCACCATGCCAAATGGAGCAGCAAATGGAACATGCTGAGGAGGGGAGTCCAGCAGCAGATGAGAGACGGTAATTATCAAATCCCCCATTCCTCCAAACTAGGGCCATGGAATATCAAGATATTCATTGGCCCTTTGTTTCTCTTTATTCAACAGCCGCCCAAGAGATGCAGCAGCAGCAGAAATGGCATCACTGGCAGCAGCAACAGCAGCAGCAATACCCACAGCCATGGAGTCTGGCCATCAACAGGACAGCACATCTTCTTCTGGGAGCCCTCCCTCGCATCGTCAGCGTTTGACGGTAAGTTTTTATTTCCAAAATCCATCATCTCTGTTATATATGTCTATTCATTGCCTTTTATTTCAAAACAGGAATCACAAGATGAAGAGGAGCTCCTAGAAGAAGAAGGAAGGGGTGGACAGACACCTGGAGTGGGCTCACAATTGGTAAGTTTTTGGCATCAAACGCAGAAACACAACATCACACTACACACAACACATAGAAAACAATGTTCTGCAGACCACACACAGCAAACAAATGCCTACATCCAAAGACATAACATTTTTTGTTTTCTTCTCTAGTTTTCCCAATCTGGTGCTCGGCCAAGAGGTCCTCGCAGTGCCTCCCAGGGTCGTCGGCGACAGCAACGCGGCGGTCACCAGCGTGTAAGTATAAATATTTTTGCTTTGTTTTTTTGCACTTTTTATTTCATTTCTTTTGTGGAGGCTAATTATGTTATTTTTGTCTTTTTCTTTAACAGCCTTCACAGCGTGCTCCTGACTCTGACGGTGAGGATGGAGGAATCGATGTGGACCACCTCATCGATCTCGTCAGAGAAAGGGAGCCGCTCTGGAATATGGCTGACCGCCGCCACGCTGACCTGATCGTTACCCGACGACTCTGGGAGGAAATCTGTTCGCTCCTTGTGGGCCGCTGGGAGGACCTCGATGCTCAGGCCCAGATTGAAGAGCGTAAGTATATACAGTACCGGTTGCTTGATGTAAACCAGTGTTTCCCGAACTCCAGTCCTCGTGGTCCCCACGGATCATGTGTTCAGGATTTCTATTTACTATGGAAATCCTGAAAACATGACCCCTGGGGACCATGAGGACTGGAGTTTGGGAAACACTGATGTTGTATACTAACCACTCCTTTCTCGTTTCAGGGAACAGAATTGTGAATCGGTGGCGGTCTGTGAGGGATCGTTTCAAGAAGGAGTTCAATAAAGAGATGCGGGCCCCGAGTGGATCTGGAGGACGCAGGAGCAAGTACAAGTACGCACAAGCCCTGTCGTTCCTCCGGGAAACAATGGTCACTAGAAGGTAAATATTACACACCACATGTGAAAAAAAATGTTAGATGTAACTTTTTTTTTTCAGCCAGGGCCATACCATGTCACTATTTTAATTGTTTTTTTTTCTCTTTATTCCACAGCACGGTGAGCAGCACTCGGGAGCCTGCACGATTGGACCCTTCTGAGGCGATCCCTGAGGAGACCGGCACCGAGGGACACTTCGACCGCCCCGGTACATCTGCACCTTCCCAGCCTTCCCACACATTCGACCCATCTGTCCCATCCACCAGCACAGGAGCATCGTGGCCGCCTGCATTACATGAAGCTGCTGGTGAGGAGATCGCTTTCCCTTTACCCCACCCTTCTGCCCCTGCCACCTCTAGTACACCTGCGGGTACTGGGCGGCAGCGGCAGAGGGGTCAGGAAAAGACTTATGCGCCAGAGTTCTTGCATCTGAATGCATCTTTCCAGAACTGTCTAAAAGTCTTGTCAGAGCAAATCTCCGCAGGCTTTCAGCAGATCAACTCCAGCATTCTGGAGGTGAAGACACTTCTGCAAACCATGCATTCAGAAGCAAGATCTTCGCCAAACCACACCTTTTTCAGGTCTGTTGTGGAGCGCATGGAAACGCTATCTCCTACCCAGCAGATGCATGTAATGCATTCATGCCACAGTGCTCTCCAGCAAGTTACCACCAACCTCCTCCTCCCACCACAGTAGTTCCTCCACCTGCACCCCCTCCAGCCACTTTCCATCCTCCCCCTCCTATTACATCTGCACCCCCTCCAGCCACTTTCCATCCTCCCCCTCCTATTACATACCATCCACCTCACCAGTACCAGCAACCTCCCCAGTACCAGCAACCTCCCCACTTCCAGCAACCTGCCCCGTACCAAACTCCTTCCCCGTACCAAACTCCTTCCCCATACAACTTTCCATCAACATCATCTGCTCCTACAGTCCCTGCCCAACCCTCCACTCCACCGCCCACCACCTCTTCTGCCTCCCACATGTCCACCCATTCTGTAGCTTTTTCCACACCATCACCTCTAACTGTTCCTTCCCCACCACGATCCCAATCCTCTCTCCACACTCCCAGTGTCGAAGTGTCCCGCAGCCCCTCCAGCAGTATTTCCACCCCACACTACACAGATTTATGATGTGTTTTGTAATAAAAATGCCCAGTTGGTTTCAAACCTTTATTAAAAAAGTTTTTTTAACTTTAAAAACAGTTTACAAAAAAAAAATATTTTAAATAAAAGTTAAATTATTGTTTACACTGGTTGTCTGTCATTTTTTTCTGCGGCGAAATATGTTTAAAAAAAGGTTAAATACAGGGTATTTAAAAGGTAAAAAGGTATTCAAAACCAGGTATATAACTGTGGGTAAATTTTAGCTTTTTGCCACAGTTGTGTTCCTGGTTGTGTTTGAAGCAAAGTATTTCACCTAAAAAGTTGTGTTTATTGTTGGTGATTTCCTAACAATGTACACAACTTTTGTTAAAAGGTGAAATACTTTGCATAAAACACAACCAGGTACACACCTGTAGCCTAAAGCTAAAAATAGAGACCATGACAAGATAGCCAACTTTGGTTGGCAAAGGTATATACTGTTGGTACAGAAGGTACACAAGTTTGGTTGGGCACAAATCTTTCACACTCTGTCATCCTGCCAGTGTACTCTGCCTTGAGGTGACATAAAGTATAGTGCAAAATTGTCCCTCATTACTGAAACCGTCACAGAACTTCTAGTGGTAATGTCATGGTAATCTTGCAAGGTGGTTTCTTCAGAGGTGTCCTCAATGGAAATGGGTTCCTTGCAGATAACAAAATTGTGGAGTACCACGCAAGCTTTGATCACCTCGTCCACAGTTTCTGTCTTGAGGTTGATCGCAGTCAATAGGACCCGCCATTTGGCTGTCAGAATACCAAAGGTACATTCAACCATTCTTCTTGCTCTTGTGAGGCGGTAATTAAAAATGCGTTTTGTTCTTGTCAATCCTCTGCTAGACTACGGTTTCAAAAGGTGTTCTGACAGCTGGAAGGCTTCATCCCCTTCACAGACAAATGGCATAGGTGGACCAGATGTTTGCGGCAGCGGTCTAGGGGGTGGGAACTGGAAGGTGTTTCCATACAGTTTACGCCCCATGGCAGACAGTTTGAAAACTTGAGAGTCATTGGAGCGGCCATAGGCCCCAATATCAACAGCAATAAATTTGTATTCCGCGTCAGCGATGGCCATGAGGACAATTGAAAAATATTTCTTGTAATTGAAATATTCCGATCCCGATCCGGCTGGCTTTACAATGCGGATATGTTTCCCGTCCACAGCGCCCAAGCAGTTGGGAAACTGACATATCTGTTGAAACTTTTCTGAAATTTCAATCCACCTCTCTGTTGTGGGCTCTGGTAAAAACTCTTCAGCTAAGGAGTCCCACAGTGCACGGCATGTGTACTTCACTATTCCAGATATGGTGGAAATCCCGAGTCTGTACTGGAAATGCAGTGACGAAAGGGATTCTCCAGTTGCAAGAAATCTGTGGGGAATTAAAAAACAATCAATTAGTTTTAAATCACAGCATTACATACCAAAACTCAGCTATAACACTTGGAGATACAAACTACCACCAACAAGATTGCAGTGAAAGTGTGCTCTGATGCGAGCATATCCAATAAATGTGGCTTACCTTAAAGTCACCATCAGACGCTCTGCGGGTGAAACAGAGAAGCGGCAATAGGTGTCTGCTTTTCTTATGAGATGTGCAATGCGCTCCACCAAGTAATCAATATTCTCCATTTTCATTCGAACATATCCAAAAAATTTATCCGGGTTTCGTCGAAGGTCCATGCAGAGTGTAGAATAGACACCACGCGTCATTCTCTTGGCTGTGATGGGGTGGATCCACAAATGTCGTCTACGATGCCTGATGCGCTGCTGTCTCGCTCTCTCCTTCTCCAGAACAATCACCCTCAAACGATTCGCCTCCGCTGTAAAATCCGCCAAATTCTTCAAAATATTTCCAATGACAACATCCATCTTCGCCAGTAACTTGCTCTTCTCTCCAACCTGCACTTTCTCCTCTACAACCTGTCAAAGAAGGGCTGTAGGAACACGCTATATATAGTTTTCCAGTAGCCAATCCCGTTCGGAAGGCCACAAGGGGTGTTTTTAAAAACCGGATCCGGCGTAATCCGTCGAAAAACGGATAGAAAAACGGATGAACCGGATGAGACGGATCCGGTTTTGTATGTCAAGAACAAGACGGATCCGGCAGAAAACCGGATCCGTCACATCCGGTTTTACAAAACATTTGCCGGATCCGGCGTTCCGGCACGACGCCGGATCGCGCCTGACGCCGAAAACCTGATGTGTGAAAGTAGCCTAAGGGTGACGAGGATGGTCTAATATGACCCTTTTGCAACGCCTCCTTAATATAGGATCGCATAGCCTTGTGCTCGGGTACAGATAAATTGAAGAGCCGACCCTTGGGAAAGTTACACCCCGGGCTCAGTTCAATTGCACAGTCATAACTCCTATGAGGAGGCAGAGACGCAGACTCATTCTCACTAAATACATCATAAAAGTCCGCCAAATAATCAGGAACATCATGCAACTGAGGAGAGGTGGAAAACACCGGAGCCTCACTAAAGGCACACCGACAACCCCAACTCACCACAGACACAGATTTCCAATCCAAAACTGGATTATGAATCTGTAACCAGGGAAACCCCAGAACAATAGTATCATGCAGATTATGCAACACCAAAAATCTGCAATTTTCTTGATGGTCTGGGGCGACCCGCATTACCACCTGGGTCCAAAACTGGGGTTTATTTTTAGCCAAAGGAGTAGCATCAATCCCCCTCAAAGGGATAGGCGTCTGCAGAGTTGTCATCGGAAATCCACAACGTTTAGCAAAATCCAAGTCCATTAGGTTTAGGGCTGCTCCCGAATCCACAAAAGCCTTTGCGGAAAATGTGGACAGGGAGCAGATCAGAGTAATAGCCAGAAGAAACTTAGATTGAACACCCCCAACAGAAAACGTGTGTGCAAAGCGTTTCTCTCGTTTAGGACAGACAGAAATAATATGCGAGGCATCTCCACAGAAAAAACACAACTTATTACGCCTTCTGAACTCCTGACGCTGCTCTCTGGAAAAAACTCTATCACATTGCATAGGTTCAGACATTTGTTCAACAGGTGGCAACACCTCTCGTGCAGCTTTGTGTTCGCGCAAACGCCGATCAACCTGAATGGCTAATGACATAAAATCGTCAAGACCAGAGGGAACAGGAAATCCCACCATAGTATCTTTTACGGCTTCTGACAACCCCTTCCGAAAGAGAGCAGCCAAGGCATTATCATTCCAGGTAGTAAGTACTGCCCACTTTCGGAATTTTTGACAGTACAATTCTGCAGAATCACGACCCTGGCTCAATGCCAGCAGGGTCTTTTCAGCCTGATCAATGGCATTAGGTTCGTCATACAACAACCCCAAAGCTTGAAAGAATGCGTTCACATTAGTCAGAATAGGATCATCTGGTTTCAAAGAAAACGCCCAATCCTGGGGATCGCCACGCAGCAAAGAGATGACAATTTTAACCTGCTGCGCGGAGCTCCCTGACGAGTTAGGCTTCAAGGCAAAAAATAATTTACAATTATTTTTGAAATTCAAAAATTTAGACCGATCCCCAAAAAATACATCAGGTGTAGGAATCTTTGGTTCAGCAGCATGTGAATGAGCAAGGTAGGCGGAAATTCCCCGCACTTCCGCAGCGAGCTGCTCCACATGATCAGACAATTGCTTTATCTCCATTGAGAGAAAAAAAAAATTCACCCTACGGCCTCAGAGATATAGAGGAAAAAATATACACACCTTTTTTTTTTTTTTTTTTTTACAATTCTTTCCTGCTATTGAGTACCCTAGGATCTGCGGTATGGCGGGTGATTCTGTTATGAATGAGTCACCGTAGGAGGCAAAAGCAGAAATACAAGCTAAGTCCAGAAAACCAGAGAAGTTGGCAACTATCAGATTGCAGACCCCTGAACCTATCAACACAACTAGCAGTAGCCGTGGGGGGTTCCTACGATGCCCTAGACCCCTCGATCACAGCCGGAGAATTACATAGGCCTAAAGAAAGAAAGGGGAAGTCTAAACTGCCCCAGAGCAGACCCCAAAGCAATAGGCAGCCCCCAACATATAATGACGGTGAAGCAAGATGAAAATACTAACACAGACAGAAAGATAGACTGAGCAAAGTCAGGGCCCAAAACTACCTAGATAGGAAAGGACAGGAAGGCTGCTGTCTGCAATCTGCCAAAACCCTATCAAAGACATAATCCAACAAGCTGATATGAAAAAGCCCCTGAAGCAGCTAGGCTTCAAAAACTAAATCAGCACTCAGGTATTTTCAGAAGACAGAGCTAAATGAATTCAGCACACCCCAGAAGGGAATGGCAGAAATCCAGAAAAACAAAGCAAAACAAAGTCAAAGCACAAAGCAAAAGGCCGAGCAGCAAACTTAGCTTTAGAGGAGCAGGAATTCAGACTGGTCTCCAAGGATCCCACAGAGCAATCACCCGCAGGGCAGAAGGGCGTCGGCAGCCTTATATCCAGTCAGTAACTCCACTCAGCCAGTCATCATCATCAGCCTCAGGTGTTTGATAATCAGGCTCACTACCTTTCTTAACCAGAAGAGGGAGTTCCTCGGGCCTCATTAATGAAGGGGAAAATGAACTCACAACACTTTCCCCTCACTAAGGAGGGAATTCTCTGTATGTCTGACGTGTTTTCGCTCAGAGTGGGCGCTACTCATGTGGAAAACCTAAGTTGTTTTGTGCTGGACAATCTCCCTGCAGGGTTGGTGTTGGGCATGCCCTGGTTACAACGCCATAACCCAGTTATTAACTGGAAAACGGGGGAGATTGTTCAATGGGGTTTAATGATTTTGAGTTATGTGATAAATCCGCACTTCTGGTTGAACCTGTTAAATCTGTGTCTGTATCATCTGTCGAGCTGGAAGGTATTCTGGAATGCCTGAAGGACTTCGAAGATGTATTCTCCGAAAGCGAGGCCGAGACGTTACCGCCACATAGACCCTTTGACTGCACTATTGAGCTGGTTCCGGGGGCTAAATTACCTAAAGCCCGTCTGTTTAATTTGTCCGGTTCTGAGCACTTGGCTATGAAGGAGTACATTGTTGAAAGTCTGCGCAAAGGACACATACGTCCTTCAGTCTCACCTGTGGCGGCAGGTTTCTTTTTTGTAAAGAAAAAAGATGGCGGGTTACGTCCCTGTCTCGACTTCCGGGAGCTTAATCAGATTACTGTACGGAATACGTACCCCCTTCCGTTGATTCCCGATTTATGTAACCAACTATCAGGGGCAAAGTGGTTTTCTAAACTGGATCTTCGGGGGGCATATAATTTGATAAGGGTCCGAGAGGGGGATGAATGGAAAACCGCGTTCCTCACGACTGAGGGACTATTTGAAAATTTAGTCATGCCGTTTGGTCTTACCGACGCCCCCGCCATATTTCAGAATTTTATCAACGTGGTATTCTCGGATCTCATTGGTCAGTTTGTCGTTATCTACTTAGATGATATTTTGATATACTCCCCAGACAAACATTCTCATTTTGAACATGTACGAACTGTTCTCCAAAGACTGAGAGAAAATCATCTGTATGCCAAATTGGAGAAATGTGTATTCTGTGTGCAAGAATTGTCTTTTTTGGAGTTAATTGTATCCGGTGAGGGTTTTCGCATGGATCCCAAAAAGGTGCAGGCCATTGCGGATTGGGTGCAATCCCGAGATCTTAAGGGTCTTCAGCGCTTCTTGGGGTTCGCCAATTATTACCGCAAATTTATCCGGGGGTTTTCGCAAGTGGTCAAACCTCTCACGGATCTAACATGCAAAGGTGCGGATGTGAGAAATTGGTCCTCGCTCGCAAAAGAGGCCTTTGCGACGCTGAAAAAATGTTTTATGTCTGCTCCTGTCTTGGTACAGCCAGATCCTTCCAAGCCATTTGTGGTGGATGTGGATGCCTCCGAGGTGGGGGTGGGGGCGGTGTTGTCCCAAGGGCCTGCCACTCTAACCAAACTCAGGCCATGTGCCTTCTTTTCCAGGAAGTTCTCTGCTGCTGAAAGAAATTATGATGTAGGCAATAGAGAGCTTCTTGATGTTAAGTTGGCGTTTGAGGAATGAAGGCACTTTTTGGAGGGGGCCAGTCACCCGGTTACTGTTATCACTGATCACAAAAATTTGTCTTACATCGAGTCTGCTAAAAGATTAACGCCCAGACAGGCCCGTTGGTCACTTTTTTTTTCTTGCTTCCAGTTTACTATTACATTCTGTCCCCAGGGTCAAAGAATGTCAAGGCTGACGCCTTATCTCGTAGTTTTCACCCTGTGTCTGTCCCTGAGCCACCGTCCTACATTCTGCACTCTGGGGTGGTGTTAGCAGGGATCTCGTCTGAATTGGAACGGGAAATTGAGGGGGCCCAGTCGCTGGCTCCTGCGGCCAAGCCAGGGGGCAAGTTGTTTGTACCAGAGCAACTTCGCCTTAAACTCTTGCAAGAGTTCCACGAATCCAAGTTGTGTGCTCACCCTGGTATATCAGCCACGTGACTGGCGGTGGCTAGGATCTTCTGGTGGCCTTTTCTGGGTTCTGATATAAAGAAATTCATTTTGGTTGTGGGGTCTGCGCTCGTTCTAAAAGCTCCCATAGCCGGCCGGCAGGGGAACTGATGCCCTTGGAAGTCCCCGAAAGACCGTGGACCCATCTGTCCATGGATTTTATTACCAATCTTCCCTCTTCCAGGGGTAATACGGTGGTATGGGTAGTGGTGGACAGATATTCTAATCAGGCTCATTTTGTACCCCTGTCCGCATTACCTTCTGCTGAGATCTTATCCAGATTGTTTGTGCAGCATGTGGTCCGCTTGCATGGGGTACCCCTGAATGTGGTGTCTGATCGTGGTGTGCATTTTATGGCTAAGTTTTGGCATGCTTTCTGCAAAAAATTAGGGATATCTCTGTCTTTTTCATCTGCATGCCATCCTGAGAGTAATGGTCAGACGGAACGCACTAATCAGTCTCTGGAATAGATCCTCAGATGTCTGACTTCTGCTAGACAGAATGACTGGTGTGATATACTGCCGTTGGCTGAATTTGCCTTCAATAGTCGGGTGAGTCAATCCACTGGTATGTCCCCTTTCTTGATCAACTATGGGTTCAGTCCTCATTTTGGTGAGTTTTCTTGTCTGGATTCGGGGTGCCCCGGGGCTGAGGACTCTGTTCAGCGGTTAAAAGATACATGGGCAGAAGTCCAGCAGCGTATATCTAGGTCTCAAGGCAGGTATAAGTTTTTCGCGGACAGGAAATGAACACCTGGTCCCATGTTTCGGGTGGGAGAGAAAGTTTGGCTCTCCACGCGAAACATTAAGATAAAGATTCCGTCAGCCAAGTTGGGCCCCAAATTCATTGGCCCATACAAGATTGTGGAAAAAATCAACCCAGTAGCGTACAGGCTGTGCCTTCCACCCTCTTTCAAGATCCCTAACGTCTTCCATAGATCTCTACTGAAGCCGTTTGAAGCAGTCCGGGGAGAATCCGAGTCCGCTGCTCCTCCGGTTTCGGTTGAGGGACATGTGGAATATGAGATTGGTCACATCGTAGATTCTAGGTTGGTACGGCGGTCAGTACAGTACCTGGTTCATTGGAAGGGGTATGGGCCGGAGGACAGGTCCTGGGTGCCGGCCCGGTTGATGCATGCGGATCGTCTGGTTCGGGCTTTCCATGCTAGGTACCCGGGCAAGCCTGGGGGTCCGGAGGCCTACCGTTGAGAGGGGGTTACTGTCATACCAGTGCTGGGTGACCGGCACTTCTGGGGTTAATGTTTTGATCTCAGTGCAGACTCTCACCTGCACACCTGGGACCTATTATGGTGGCCTCTCATTGGTTCTGGGGAGGCTTCTTATAGCCTCAGGAAGCTTCCATCCCCCGTCAGTTATACTTTCGCCCTTGGCATTGTGTGGTGACCCCTGAGTGTGTTAGTGCTGTGTTCTGGTTGCTTGATTCCTTGTGTATGACTTGGTCTGTTCTCTGGATATCGCTTTAGATTCTGCCTGGTACCTCCTTTGTCTGTTTGGTTTTGATCTCTGCTTGGCCCTGGTTATCCGTTCTGTCTCCTCCCTGGTACTGTACTGATTTCTTGTGTATGACCTTTGGCTTTGTCTGACCTCCCATCTGTTTGTCCCTCCTGTACCTCGCTGGTCTGTACTGTGCATGACCTCTGCTTTGCCTGACTCTGGGTTCTCTAGCTTCTCTGAAAGCAGGATGGTAAGCCCCGCCCCCTTGCAGGTACATGACCATTCACATGACCATAGGTCCTATGCCGGCTTTCTGAACTTCAGCATCCACAGGTCCTGTGCTTCAGTATTTTCTGGCTGTATCTGACCCCGGTTCCCCTACATTGCGGGTGAGTCCCTGCTCAGTGGAGGCTGCACGCCGGCGCTGACAGGATCCTGACACTCAGGACACACGCACTGGCTCAGTGAGCAAGTACAGTGCGGTGTTCCTGACACCCCATTTCTCCCTCACTGGTGATTGATAGGACTGAATTGCCTGCAGTGTTCAATCCAGGCACGGCAATGCTGTCAGTTATCAGTGAGATATCGGGGACATGTTATATCAGTGGGCGGAATAGTGCACTGAGTCTTCGGGGCACGCTAATGGTGCACTGAGCTGTCATATTTGATTAATCTTCAATTTCTGCAGAACTAAAGCAGCTATTAAAATTACTACAGGTATGATATTTATAAAGGCTATATCTCCTAAAACGCGTAGTTTATACTGTCAGTTGCGGTTGACAGGCTCCCTTTAATAGTAGTTCAGTTCTGGGACAGGAAGGCATAAGGTGTAAATGAATAGTGGTATATTTCATATCACACTTTAATTCTTTCATTATAAATGGTAAACTTTATGGCTTACTGTATATATTATATGTTTATTGATTTATTATATTTATTATTGTTGTGTTTTATTTTAGGGGTGTACAAAAAGACTACAGAAAAGACTATAAGAATGGTATTAAAGTTCCCTGCTGGTTTGTGCATTTCAATGGAGAAGGCCTGATTGATGGAACTCATGCCGATTACATCGTACCCGATATTTTCAGTATTGCTTATTAGAATTGATTTACTGGGAAATTTGGTATCTAATAGTATAGTTAGTGCTCCCTTTTTATTAATCAATAGTTTTTAGCTGCTGTCATGAGAGCTCTATCCTTTTAATCTGTACCGCCTGGCGAATTAAACTTTTGAAGTCAAGTTGTCCTGTGAGTAAATCTGCAGCGGCATCTGATGATTATGATTCTAGAGTCCGCCTGTCTTTCCTTAATCCAGAACCGAATGCATTTGGCTTCAAATTTCATGCTAAATTGGAAAAACAACAACATACTCTTTACTTTTCTCTGCACCAAAGCCCTAATATCTTGCTAATTTGAACAGATAATATCACCTATATTATTTTTCAATGTTTAAAACAAGGTATTCAAAAATAGTCTTTTTTTGGTTATTTTTTATTTTTCAATTGTAGAATTTGTTTCCTATTGTCAATGCATGAATACGGGGGCAGTCATTTTGCTTAAACACACAGCAGCTGCAGAGAGAATGTAACTTCATTTTCTCTCTGTAGCTGCACTTACAATTAGTCTACCGAACGTTTTTTAAGAGAACCTGTCATGTCATGATAATCAGTGTATATAATGAACAAATAAAGAGGATGTATATAAAGTTTCAGGTTTCAGCGGCCACATGGTCCCGCTCATTAAAGTCATGAATATGCGCATATTCATGACTTAAATGAGCAGTACCTCGTGACCGCTGAATGCAGGAAGAGCTGGGTCGCCAAGACCATGAAAGAAGCAGGGGGGCTGCAGAGACCGCGCCAAGAGGGGCTGAGTATGATCTCTGACACCCGCGCTCCCGCTCCCCCACTGACCCCTGGTATATGACTCGAGTATAATCCGAAGCCGAGAGGGGCACTTTCACCCTTAAAAATGGGCTGAAAATCTCAGCTTATACTCAAGTATATATGATATATTATATTTTTATTTATATCCCTGTCTCTGAGCTGTTGCTAGGGACAAACATATCTCGATGAGCACTTTCTGGCTTCATATCTATGAACATGTGTTCACCTCTCCCTTTTGTTATTTTCTTTCATAGGTGGATTCACATTTTTTATTTATTTGTTTGATTTCAGTATGATTTATCATTATGTCTCCTCATTCTCCAACACTAGATCTACAGGGTTAACATGTTCTGTGCTACTACAGGCAGTCCAGTTTTTGGGCCTGCCCCTGACGCTCCCTGTATAGGGGGGTGGTCGTCACTAGGTCACCTCGCCCGGGGCGGGCTGATTTCATGGCCCAGAGAGTCCACTCCAGGAGTCATCACACGAACAAGGGTGGGTGGTTTTGCTGGGCGTAAAAGACTTGTTATGAAAAAGGTTGAGGTGTACCCCACAGGGGAACATGTTTGCCAGCCAACACACTTAGTGTATGGGCATTACAAGTCTAGGAGGCACGCTCCTTTTTAATGGGACATTTTTTGTTAAGCGGCCCTCCTTCATGTTTCTTCCAAGGGGGGAATGGGGTTATTGGGGTGCATATGACTTGGTAGCAGGGCAGGTCTTGCATTCAATGCAACATTTTTTAGTGAAGCCCTCACGGACATCTCGTGAAAGGGGTATTGGGATGTGTCGTAATTTTTGGCAGCCCATCCACTCACTGCATTGGCTATAACAGTTTAGGAGACCCACTGTTTAATAATGGCCCTTTAAGGAGATTAATGCTGCCTGATGCCCCGGTAAAAATAAGCTCTGTGACTTTAAGAGTCCCTCTTTCATAAATGAAACAAGATATGTCTGCTTATTTGTCACACACCACATGGCCAGCTAGGGTTGGTAAATGTTATAATGACATTTCCCAGTGAATGCATTTGTTTTGGTTGAAAGCAATGCTAAAGTTGAAAAACACTTCAAAAACGCTGCGTCTGCACATAGCCCAAGTGGGAGAGGAACATTTTGGTCTGGGGTTAATTATTTTGCCTTATATATAAGTCATTAACCTGGAAAGGATGAACATTAACATATTTCCCAGCAAAATCCGCTTTGGTTTTGTTTTTGGTATGTTTTTTGGTGCACCGGGAAAAATGGCATGAAACTCTGACAACATTGTTTAAAGCTGTGAACTATGTACCAGGAATGCTTCCAGGAGCGATCCCCATGATGTCCCTGTGTCATTTGAGCAGTGTTTCCATCATTTTCTGACGTTTTTAGACATTAAAAGGACCCAAGGGGGGATTGCGGTAAAAATGCTCGGGTCTCCCATAGACTTACATTGGGCTCGTTGTTCTGTCCGAGTACCCGAGTATTCCAATTTGCTCGAGCCGAGCAACGAGCACCCGAGCATATTGATTATCAGATTTCAACCAAAGTGCAGTGTACACAGAAGTTTGTCAATCAGTGGTTTAGGCAGAGCTCAGCATTCAGATAACTGTTAGAACTCCATCAGATGAGACAGTGATTTTATCAAAATAGCAGCAAGAAATCCAGTGAGTGGCATATTGCTGGAATAAGGGTCTCTGCCCCTGCATTATGCTGCTTTCAGATGGGGTAGAAAAAACCTGGCGACAGATTTCCTTTAAAAGGGGTTGTCCAGTAGTGGAAACAATCTTTAAAGCTATAGCCTTATTTGAAACTGCAAGGTAGCTAGAGCCCTCGTAAAGTAAAAACACTCGTCCATATATACTGTATATTTATTTTAGTTTTATTTTTGTGAGGGATATTGTGTACCTGATTATTTTTTACCAATATTCAATCTATATTTGTCATGATCCCAGTGCAGGTTTTTGAGCTGCACGTCAGGGGTTAATGTCTGGAGCTCAGTGCAGGTTTTGACCTGCACACCTGAGGTTAATGATTGTGGCCTCTCTTTGGTTCTGGGAGAGCTTCTTAAACCCCTGGGAAGCTCCGATCCCTGCCAGTTATACTTTTGCCTTTGGCCGAGTGTGGTGACCTCTGTGTGCCTGTTCGTTGTTATAGCTTGTTTATATGGTTCTGACCCGGTTCTGTTCCCCGTTGTGAGTTTGCCTGTTGATTCTGTACTGCGCTACCCTCTCTGTGTATGACTCATTGCCTGTGATCTGACTACGCTCTGCTCTCCCCTCTTGTACCTTGCAGCTATCTCTGTGTATGACTCATTGGCTACGTCCTGACTATCCTCCCTGTCTATGCCCCTTGGTAACTTTGTCTCGCAGTTACCCTGCTAGGAGTTCTCTTGCAGCTCCTAGCTCTCTGGAGCTTAGGCCACGCCCCTAGTAGTCACGTGCTTCAGGTCCTGCTGTTCTGAAGTACGCATCTACTCGGCTGCTGCCCGCTCCACAGGTATGTTTGAGCACAGTTCGCTTTACTCAGGACACGCACACTGGCTCAGTGAACAAGTTCAGTGCGGTGTTCCTGACAATATTAATGTGTAAATGTAAAATTCTTAATTTGTAAAACTATAATTTTGAAGAGGTATGGGGGAGAAGCTGCCCGAGAGAATTTGTTTGCTGAGTGTACAAGTCTGATTACCCAAATAAGTCACCTTAAGTGTAAATTATATATCAACACCCAAAATTTCTCTTCTCATAGCGATATAAGATTTCTCAGTCTTTTGCATAGTGTAAGATTTTTATCCCTTTGAGAAAGAGTTTTAATCATTCAAAAGGGGATAATCAGAATAAGTCCTGACAATACTCAGACGTTTTGTTGGTGATTCTTTTTTCTGCTGTTTTCCTTGAGAAGATCTTCTCTGTCTTTAAGAAAGTCTGATGCTTGTTCTGCTGCTGAAAATGTTTGTGTTCTTCCTCCAGGTAAAAACACTTTAAGATTCGCCGAGAATTGTAATGAGAAGCGGGTTTTCTTCTATACTAGCTCAGTGCATATTCCACTAAAGACGCGTCTTTCTTTGTTACTTCCACCGAGTAGTCACTGAAAATTTACGCCCTACGTCCATCGAGCACCAGGGGTGGAGAGGATTTTCTGTACCGTTGTAAGATGTCCACTTTGTCTGCATAGCTCAGGTATTTCGCAGTACCAGGCCCGGGCTTATAAGCAGGGGATTCTTGTGGAGGTGGTGGTGGTGGGCCGACTCTGTGAGCGCATTTCACCTTCAATGGTGTATTAATGTCCAGAGCGTTTGGTAGGTCTAGTGTGCATATACTTGTAAGCTGGCTACGGGTCATAGATTCTGGTAAACCCATGATCACAAGATTGCTTCTATTCTCCAGATCATCATATGCAGCAAGATCACATCTTTAATATGCATTTAATTCATTTATTTGCTGATATAAATTTATTCAGAGGAAAGTAAAATTCTCTCTCAAATTGGCACCGGCCGCGCCTGCGCAGTAGCATCTATTGGATCACCAATCTTGGAGGAGACAATTTTTTTTTCTCTAACAAACCGCCGGCGCCTGCCTGCTGAATGTGAATTTTTTTTTGCAAAACATATAGTCAGTGTGTAAAATAGGGGGCAGATCACTGAGGGATCAGTGACCTGACAGAAGCCATCGGTATGAAAAGCTAAGAAGAGCACCACATGAAGACCTCCCCACAGGCCCACCCCGGCGTGGAAAGAGATGAAAACATTCTCCACAAGAATTGGCCTGTACTAAAAACAGACCCAATTCTGGCAGCACAATTACCAAAAAATCCCCTAATAACGGCCAGGAGGGGTAGGAGTCTGAAGGACATGTTACTGAGGAGCCACTATACTGCCAAGGTGTCCAATCCCTTCACCTCTTCTGAAAGTAAACCGAGACGGGCTGTTACCCCTGTGGGGACTGTCGGGCCTGTGAAAATATCATCAGGAGTACAGAATTTATGTCCTCTGATGGGTCGTTATCTTGACATTTTAAGGTTTTTCATGGATGTGATACGAAAAGTCTAAAGATAAGGGGGATTTGATTGTGTTAATGGGGGAATTAGGGGTTGTGATTTAAAACAGATATTGGCACAATTAGAATGCCAATAGATCAGTAATTTGGAATCCATGGCCCCCCAAAGGCTTAACTGAAAAATGAAGCTTTCTCCCATTTCTTTGAATAATCCATTAATATCAACAATGTCCATTGTATAGGGAATATTCAAGGTTCCTGATATCTCTGCGCTTTTATTTTAATTATGTGTTTTTTTGTCTGTTTGTAGAGATACATTATTGAAGATTTATCTTTTCCTTATGGCTATTCATGAAATGTATGTGTGATATGGGATTCTTGTGTGACCATCATATGAGGACCCCTCTGGTGTCAGGATGAACACTTATGAACATTCATCTTGAACGCCATATTATTGGTTGACACAGTAATGATAGTGTTGTTCATGTACTCTTGTATATATAGCTATTTACATTTTTGCACATGTGCACCTTAATTATATGTTTTTTTTTAAATGCCGCACTTTATAATGCTATGGTATATTAGTAGATTCCAATGCAATAATGTTGTTTTCTCTATTTGAGTATATTAAGCACATGTGCACTTTATTATACCTAATATTACCCATTGTGTGACACACTTTCATTAATGTGACTAGTGGTTATGATTTTACACTGGCACTTGTAATATCTGTTGTTTTCATTATCTAATATGGTGATTTATTTTACCTCACTAATAATGGTAGACTCCATGGGACTCCTTAAACATGTCCGCCGGCTGAGAGTGCACTCTGTGACCTGAACGCTGGTCCGTCCTTCCTGGAATCCAACTTGACAACGCACCTGTCTGTGACGCCATCGGTAGATTTCCCCGGACGTGCACTTTAGATATATCCATATGAGCCACCATTACACATTACCTCTCTTAGGATAAGTATATATAGAGAAGCTATGGATGTACTTGACTCATACTGATAACTTTTTGTCTGCTGTGATTATTTTCCTGTCTTTTGAGGTGATGTATGTTTATCTGCTGGATTTATAATATCCTTTATATACTTTCAATTGTTCCTCTGTTCTATGAGAGCCCAAGTACTGTGAGTGCTCCCCAGGAGACACTTGTTTCTTTCTTGATGTACAGCCTGTATATATTTTCTTTATTACTGATTTTGATTAAATAAAAAACATATATTTGTTTATATTTATGAAGTCAGCATTCAATTTTTTCTTCAGTTTCATTTATTATACCCTGGAGACCAGTGAACAAAAGCACAAGAGGGAGGACTCAGACTGAGTCTGGGCCCTCCCTCTTGTGCTTCTGCTCACTGGGTCCCTCACCACAGTGAGGGCAGTAATGCTCTGATGGCGGTCCTGTCCACACATAAAAGTATAAAATAAAGACTCAGACACATCATGGAAAGTTTAAATAGTGAAAAGTTTATTATATGCTTTATTATATATTATTTATTATATTTATATATTATATATATTTAATATATTATATTTATATTATATATTTATTATATTATATATCTATGATATTAAATTATATTATTATTTATTATATATTTATTATATATATTAATCTATTATATATTTAACATATTATATTTATATTATATATTTATTATATAATATTAAATTATATTATTATTATTTATTATATTATATATTTTAATATATTATATATTTAACATGTTATATTTATATGATATATTTATTATATTATATATTTATTGTATTTTACTATATATTTATTATATTAAATTATATTATTATTTATTATATATTTATTATATTATATATATTAATCTATTATATATTTAACATATTATATTTATATTCTATATTATATTATATTATATTATTATTTATTATATATATTTATTTTATATATATTAATATATTATATATTTAACATGTTATATTTATAGTATTTGAGGTTGAAGGGAGACATTAAGTCCATCTAGTTCAACCTATAGCCTAACATGTTGATCCAGAGGAAGGCAAAAAAACCCCATGTGGCAAACAGCGCCACATTGGGGAAAAAAATTCCTTCCTGACTCCACATACGGCAATCAGACTAGTTCCCTGGATCATCGCCCTATCAAGGAATCTAGTGAATATCCCCTGTACACCATACCAGCATACTTCTCTACTTTCTCCTGTTCTTCTAGGACCGTCAGCCATGTTTCTCTTCCAGTCATGTTCTTCTCCTTGTAGGTCCTGCAGCTCTGTTTCCAGGCATCAGTGGATATTCCTCTCTCTCTTCCATGCCCAGTGGTCAGGGTCTTCTGCCATGATCTAGAATAAAATAAGTGATTATAATCAGAGTGTAAAGGGCATATGTCACCATTAATCATAATCTAATTTGCATATATTTTAGGCCTGATGATACTGGTGTGTGATGACTGAAAATCCATGGCAGAATGACTTTATAATCACTTATTAAAGTTTTGTTGCTTGACATTAAAGCAAGCATGTCATGAGTCCAGCTATGGCTGCAGTCATAAAATGCTCTGCCTAATATCAGGATTACACGACCATTTAGACGTGGCTTTACAGAGTAAGTACAAGTGCCTCATCAGGTCTAAGGGATTTACTTAAGCATACTATTTATATTGTGATCTCTATTTACAGATCAGCTTTATATTATTACTGTCTATATTGCTCACCAGATCACACGTGTCCCGATCCACCCAAGCCTGGAATCCCATCCTGGTGAGCAGAACATTGCGGCATTGTAGCAGTCGGTCCTTCTTCATCCTCCACTTCCGTCCAAGGGCCCAGCGGTAGATCTTCTGTCGATATCGCACCTCTTCTTGCTCAAACTGGTTGGCTAAAAACCTTGGAGGGAAGAGAAATGAAACCAGATAAATTACAATCCACTTCAGAAGAAAATACAGACAACAACAACAAATGCCATTATCATGTATTTAGCCGAGTGGCCGAAAAGAGATTTTGGTTTTACAATAAAATAAAACAATGTTATTTATAGACGTGAATGTGTAATAATAAAAGAGACTCACAGAGCTGGAAAGAAGAAGGTTCCATATTCTGAAGATGGCAGTCCTGCTCTCCTGAAGTAAGCGACAACCATGGCGAGGAGATACTGGAGGGAGGAGAAGCCGAGTTAAGGTCCTGTCACACTAAGCGATATCGCTAGCAATATCTCTATAACTTGTGACGTTATAGCGATATTGCTAGCGACATCGCGGTGTGTGATACTTACCTACGACCCGCTCCCCCGCTGGTTATCGCTGATCGCGCGAGAACATCCAGGACTGTTTCTCGTCGTCAGCTTCCTGCGGCGCTTCCTGTGGAGAGACGAGCGTGGAGCCGGGCGGGAGGACGCAGGATCGCCTAGTGTGACAGGTAAGTAGCGACCCCCGTCCCCAGCGATGTCACTGGTGAGATCTGCCTGTGTGACAGCTCACTAGCCACCACTTAGCGATGTACCAGCGATCCTGACCGCGTCATATTGCTGGTCGGGATCGCTGGTACATCGCTAAGTGTGACAGTACCTTTAGAGGGATATATAACACAGCACATATCTGTCAGTAGATTCCTAGGTTTGGTCATATCTGGCCACTATTACATAAGAATAAGCCCTTTATTTCCCTATGATGGATCTTCTCAGATCTGGAGGATTTCTTATCCTTCACTACAATAATACCTTGTCCGAAATCTAAAGATAGCTGTCCCTGGCTAGAAAACATCTGATGTGTTCTTCTTCTACAAAAATGAGAAAATATAATTATTTCACTATGAACTTTGTAATGAAATCCTGTTTAATCCTATTAATTCTAAATTAATGGGGTTGTAGGGCTCCTCATCAATGATGGATTATCCTCAGGATCGCTCATCAGTGTCAGATTGGTGGAGATTTGGCGCCTGACACCCACTGATCAGATACTGAAGAATTGTCCTAAAGACATGCCATCAGTATTGAGGAGACACCAAAGCCCCGACACTGCTCACCACATAGTGTCTGCTGTATCATACTAGGTGTGACTATAAGAGGAGGAGGGAGAACACTTCCCTACATGTTTCTCCACCATAATACACATAAAATAGATTAATAAAGAAATACATGTCATATAATCTAACACGTTGTATCTGGAAACCTTGGAAGGTGCAATGAGTCTTACCAAGGAGTGCGGTGAAAGCTGCCCGCTCTTCCGGCTGGGGGATGTCCTCTTCTGTCTTCCTCCTCTTGGCCTCTTCCTGGGCGGCAGACCGTGAGCTGTAATAGAAGAGGTAGATATTATAGTATTAGGCCTCACGCGCATGGCCGTACTGTGGCTACACATAACTCACATCCTGATGGGTGTTCTCCTCATGGGGATCTGACATTAGTTTGGAGCTGTACATGGGATAAATATGTGTAGTGGTGGTGTGTAATGGTCACTATGGACTTTCCGGTGTAAGTGTATGGATTGTGATGACCGCAGTGATGGAACCTCATCTACTTACCACTCCTCTTCATACTGGGCGATCAGTTCTCTCTTCCGCTTCCTCATGGCCATTCTTACTCTTCTTCCTGGAAACTACCATACAGAAAAAGGAAAACCTGAGTATGCAGAGGATGGCGCTTTCTATAGGATCTCTAGTAGAGTAATGCTATCAACCTAATGTGTAACCAAAAACGTAACTACCACGGCCTGCATTACATGTGTTCCAGTATTGCAGCTTTATTGCCTCGATTGGTATTTAGTTGTAATACCCAACATGACCCACTGACAGAAGTGGCGCTGTAGCTAGTAAACAAAGCAAACCCTATTTTCTACTTAAAGCGCCACTCCAGTGTTTTGTTTTGTTTGTACAGCTGGAGTGGCGCTTTAAATGTAAGCCGCCTGACCACGTTCTTATACCGACGGTGCTCCGCTCCTGTGGTGCCATCTTGTGCCCGTAACTTCTGACTGGCTGCAAGTGAGAAGTTACTTCACAAGATCTCAATGCAAGTCTATGAGCGCCAGAACTAGGCTCTCATACAGATGTATTGAAAAGTGACCCCTGCGCCGCTCCATGAAACACTGGCGCTGATGGTAGGTCACTTTTCACCAGAGACTGATAGGAACAACACTGGAAAAGGATTAAAGTAGCGACAGATGAGGACGAGGCAGGGGCCAGGAGAATCACATATAAGGCACCACTCCTGCGGTGCACTAACGAGAAAGAGAACCGCTGGAGTGGTGCTTTAAAAAAAATATACATATATAATCGGTCATCTATGTCTAACCAGATTGATTTTATGTCCTATGGTAAGAGAAGACTACACATATCTACACTATACTGACCGCACTGTGACCCGCCATATAAACCTCTGCATATATCCGCTACCTCCCTGTATAGTAACTGATGAGCCAGTAACATATTCTCCATATCTCCACTATATGTATTATATAACTATTATATACAGGCTAATAATGGCCATGCACTTCTAAATATTGGATCTGGGAATTTCTAGGAGAAATATGTGGCCCCGTATTTTTCAGATTAATCTTTACACATCATTATCCACATTGTAAATATTTTCTCAGAATCCCCATATTTTATCCCATTTATCCGTTATCACCCCGTTATCTATATTTGGGTCTTTATGGTGAAATCATTTCCTTTTTTCTATGTGTTGCTTCCAGTATAGATCCCAACTGTCAGTATCCGGGATGAGATAAGTCGGCAGTTTACTCCTCACACAATGATTCTCACCTCTGTAGAGCGGCCGGTGGCGGCTGTCTCTCCCAATCAGCAGGTAACGATCCGGGTATCAATGCAAAAAGTGTCGCTTCTAGGAATCAATAAGGAGCCGGTCTCTTCTCTAATAGAGCAATCGCAGACTGGCACCAACTGACGTTTTTTTTCTTTCTTTGAATTCAAATCCTGCGATGTGATTGGTTGATGGTTGAGACACATGATGCATGCGGCGCTAAATTTAAAGGGACAGCGCATTCTAGTAATGTTATAAGGAGATGCAGTGTTTGACTTTTATCTCTATCTTTGTAGTTTTCCTCTTTATTCCAATTAGTGTTATTTGGGGAAGATGTCATAGAATCATAGAATCATAGAATCGTAGAGTTGGAAGGGACCTCCTGGGCCATCTGGTCCAACCCCCTGCTCAAAGCAGGATTCACTAAATCATCCCAGTCAGATGTCTGTCCAGCCTCTGTTTGAAGACTTCCATTGAAGGAGAACTCACCACTTCTCGTGGCAGCCTGTTCCACTCATTGATCACTCTAACTGTCAAAAAGTTTTTTCTAATATCTAATCTGTGTCTCCTCCCATTCAGTTTCATCCCATTGCTTCTAGTCTTTCCTTGTGCAAATGAGAATAAAGTTGATCCTTCTACAATGTGACAGCCCTTTAGATATTTGTAGACAGCTATTAAGTCTCCTCTCAGTCTTCTCTTTTGCAAACTAAACATTCCCAAATCCTGCAACCTTTCCTCATAAGACAGGGTTTGCAGACCGGTCACCATTCTGGTCGCTCTTTTCTGAACTTGCTCCAGTTTGTTGATGTCTTTTTTAAAATGTGGTGCCCAAAACTGGACACAATATTCCAGATGAGGTCTGACCAAAGAGGAGTAGAGGGAAATAATGACTTCACGTGATCTAGACTGTATGCTTCTGTTAATACATCCTAGAATTGCATTTGCCTTTTTTGCTGCTGCATCACACTGTTGACTCATATTCAGTCTGTGATCTATTAGTATACCCAAGTCTTTTTCACATGTGCTGTCACTTAGCCCTATTCCTCCCATTCTATATATGCTTTTTCCATTTTTATTGCCCAGATGTAGTACTTTGCATTTCTCCCTGTTAAAAACCATTCTGTTAGTTGCTGCCCACTTCTCCAGTTTATTTAAATCTTTTTGAATCCTCTCTCTCTCTTCTCTAGTATTAGCTATCCCTCCTAGCTTTGTGTCATCAGCAAATTTAATCAGTTTACCATCAATTCCTTCATCTAAATCGTTGATAAAGATGTTGAACAATACAGGGCCCAGGACAGAGCCCTGTGGTACCCCACTTGAGACATTCTTCCAACTGGATGTGCAGCCATTTACGACCACTCTTTGGGTCCGATCACTAAGCCAGTTATGAATCCACCTAACAGTTGCCTTGTCCATTCCATACTTAATCATTTTTTCAATAAGGATTGTATGAGAGACTTTGTCAAATGCTTTGCTGAAGTCAAGATATACTATATCTACAGCATTTCCTTGATCCACCCAATCAGTGATACCGTCATAGAAGGAAATTAAGTTAGTCTGACATGACTTATTAGTTACAAACCCATGCTGACTCTGTTTAATCACTTCATTCTTATCCAGGTATTGACATACATGTTGTTTAATAATTTGTTCAAAGATCTTTCCTGGTATAGAAGTCAGACTCACCGGCCTATAGTTACCTGGGTCCACCTTCTTCCCCTTTTTGAAGATAGGAACAACATTTGCTCTTCTCCAGTCTTCTGGCACTTCTCCTGTTCTCCAAGAATTTTCAAAGATTATAGAGAGGGGTTCAAAAATTTCTTCTGCTAGCTCCTTCAGTACTCTGGGGTGTAATTCATCTGGACCTGGAGACTTGAATTCATTTAGGCTAGCTAAGTGTTTCCTCACTATCTTTCTGTTTATAGATATCCTGGATTCTTCTATTCCCTTAATAGGACAGTGAATAACAGTTGATGTTACATTTCCTTTCTGAGAGAAAACAGATGCAAAATAGGAATTTAAAAGTTCAGCCTTCTCAACATCCTGTCTTACCATTTCATCATTTTCATCCTGTAAAAATCCTATAGCATCTTTGACTTTTCTTTTACTTTTGACATATCCCCAAAATCCTTTATTATTGCTTTTGACATCTCTTGCAAGCCTCAATTCATTTTCAGCTTTAGCTAATCTGATTTGTGCCCTGCAGGTTCTGCAGACAGCATTATATTCTTCTTTAGATATGCCTCCCTCTTTCCATTTTATAAACATTTTTTTCTTCCTTTTTAGCATGTGCTTAAGTTCTGTGTTCATCCATCCTGGTTTCCTTAACTGCTTCCTATTCTTCCCTCTTTTCGGAATTGTTAACAACTGTGCTTTGAGAATTTCATTTTTCAAGATTTCCCATCCTTCCTGGACATTTTTGTCTTTAAGGATATCCAGCCATTGGATCCCTCCAATTCTCTTTCTGAATCCCTTAAAATCTGCCTTTCTGAAATCTAACCTTGACGTCTGAGTCTTCACAGGTCTTCCGCCTCTAGTTATCCAAAATTCTAAAATAGCATGGTCGCTACCTCCTAGGGTCCCAGCCACTTTTACCTCCTCAACCATTTCCTCCCTGTTTATAAGGATTAGATCCAAGGTAGCAGTTCCCCTTGTTTTCTCCCTTACCTTTTGGAAGATAAAGTTGTCAGCAAGAGAGGATAAGAATTTCCTTGACCTGTTAGTTTTGCCTGAGAGAGATTCCCAACAAATGTCTGGATAGTTGAAATCTCCCATGACAACTATGTCATATTTTTTGGAGAACTTGGCCATTTGATGCATAAAGAGTTCATCCATAGCTTCAGCTTGCACAGGCAGCCTGTAGTAAATGCCTACAATGGTGTCCTTTCCATTGTTCTGTCCTTGTATTCTTACCCAAACAGTTTCCACAGAACTCCCAGTCTCTGAAGCTTCAATCTCTGTGCAGATATACGCGTTTCTAACATACAATGCGACACCCCCTCCTCGTTTATCAAGTCTGTTTCTTGCAAATAAGTTGTATCCTTCTAGTCTTGTATTCCAATCATGTGTATTGTCCCACCAAGTTTCAGTGATTCCAATGACATCATATTTCTTTTCCTGTGTTAGTAGTTCCAATTCTCCTTGTTTGTTGCCCATGCTTTGTGCATTAGTATAGAAACATTTTAGTTTGTGATTGGTTTCTCTTTCTCCAATATTTTTATTAATTAGATTCTTTCGTCTTTGTTCTTCCTTTCCACTTCTAATAGCAGAGTTCTCAATAGCATTTGTCAGGTGTATGGCTTTTTCTGGTCTTTTGCTTCCCTTCCCATGTTGTTCTAGTTTAAAGCTCTCCTTACAAGTGTAGCAAGGCGACTTCCAAATACATGCTTACCAGTCTTCGTAAGGTGCACCCCATCTCTAGCAAGTAGTCCATCGTATAAGTAGTTCACTCCGTGATCCAGAAATCCAAATCGTTGCTGACGGCACCATCGACGTAGCCAGTTGTTCACCTGCAGAATCTTATTCCACCTCCTTGTTCCATGGCCATCCACTGGGAGGATGGAAGAGAAGACCACCTGCGCTCCCAGTTCTTTCACTTTCTTGCCTAAGTCTTCAAAGTCTCTGCAGATGGTTTCCAGGTCGTTTCTTGCAGTGTCATTTGTCCCCACATGTAGTAGCAGGAATGGGTAGTCATCTGTAGGTCTGAAGAGTCCTGATATCCTGTCAGACACATCTTTAATTTTTGAACCTGGAAGACAACACATTTCTCTTGAAGTTATATCCGGTCTGCAGATAGCGGCCTCAGTTCCTCTCAACAGGGAATCCCCCATGACCATGTTATTCCATTTATTAACTGATGTTTGGGAAATGGCAGCAGTGAAAACCCCATGTAATAATGATGATACTAAAGTCATGTGATGAGAGAAGTGTGATGTGTAACATGTTCACTAGATCGTCCAATGGAAGAGAGTAATTGTCATCTGCTTTCTTTCTCCCTGTAAAGTCATTATTCAACCTCCTTAATGACAAGGTCAATTTTCATTTTTGTGTCTTTGTTTCTTCCTCTACTTATCCAAAACTCACAACTTTTTATTTTTCTGTCCACATAGCCCTATGATTGCTTCTTTTTTGGGGGGAGAAGTTGTACTTTTGAATGACACCATTCATTTCACCACATAGTGTACAAGAAAACATTAAAAAATTCCAACCAAGGAGAAATTGTAAAAGCGAAAAAGGAATTCTCACATTGCTTTTAGAACTGTAGGATGCATTATACTGTATTGACTGTAGGATGCATTATACTGCATGGATTATGGGGTGCATTATACTGTATGGATGACTATGGGGTGCACCATACTATGCAGAGGACAATGGGGTGCATTATACTGTATGAATTATTGGGCGAATTATGTTGCATAGACTATGGGATGCATTATACTTTGTGGACTATGAGGGGGCATTATAATATACAGAGGACTATGCAGTGCATTACATTATACAGAGGACTATGGGGACATCATACTATACAGAGGACTATGGGTGCATTATGCTGTATAAACTATGGGGTGCATTATGCTGTATGGACTATGGAATGCATTATGCTATATGGAGTATGGGGTTCTTTATACTATACAGAGGACTATGGAGTGCATTATGCTGTATGAAGTATGGGGTGCATTATACTATACAGAGGACTATGGAGTGCATTATGCTGCATGAAGTATGGGGTGCATTATACTATACAGAGGACTATAATGACTGTGTCTTTATAGGTCATCATACTGTGAGTGTGGAGGGTACTGTGGAGGGATTCACTGTGGTGGTATCTTATTGTGTCTGTGGGGTACTTTTTTTGATATCATACTTTGAGTGCAATGATAGGGCTCCAGTTGGAGGAATATTAGAGGATACACAGTACCAATCAGGTGCAGAAATAGGGACACATACGGCAGCAGCAGCTCAGCATTGCGTTATCAGCAGGATAAGGAGTTTGTGCAGGTCAGGGTTAGATGTGGATGGTGCCTGAAATGTGAGAAATCATATGTATTTTTGTTGTAATCTCTGCAGCCGAATCCTGGCTGGAGCAGTTGTCATGTCGGTCTGGGCCCGATGGAAAAGACAGGAAAAGTAAATGACTCCAGCAGAAAGACCGTCAGCTGTAACTCAGCATCAATAACCGTACTGTAATCCCTTATATGTTCTGCAGGACTGGTACTGGTATCTACCACTATATACAGTGGGGGAAATAAGTATTTGACCCCTTGCTGATTTTGTAAGTTTGCCCACTGACAAAGACATGAACAGTCTGTATTTTTAAGGGTCGGTTAATTTTAACATTGAGAGACAGAATATCAAAGATAAAATCCAGAAAATCACATTGTATAAATTATATAATTTTTTTTGCATTTTGCAGTGACAAATAAGTATTTGATCCCCTACCAACCATTAAGAGTTCTGGCTCTTACAGACCTGTTAGACGCTCCAAATCAACTCGTTACATGCATTAAAGACAGCTTTCTTACATAGTCACCTTTATAAAAGACTACTGTCCACAGACTTAATCAGTCAGACTTTAACCTCTACAACATGGGCAATACCAAAGAGGTTTATAAGGATGTCAAGGACAAGATCATAGGCCTGTAAAAAGCTGGAATGGGCTAAAAAAAACATAAATAAGACGCTGAGTGTGAAGGACACAACTGTAGGTGCAATAGTGAGAAAATGGAAGAACTAAGAGAACTAAGTAATGTAATAGACAAACCATTATTTCTTATATTTAGAGACTCTATAGCGACGGGGTCTGTTCCACAGGACTGGCGCATAGCAAATGTGGTACCAATATTCAAAAAGGGCTCTAAAAGTGAACCTGGAAATTATAGGCCAGTAAGTCTAACCTCTATTGTTGGTAAAATATTTGAAGAGTTTCTGAGGGAAGTTATTGTGGATGATCTCAATGAGAATAACTGTTTAACGCCATATCAGCATGGGTTTATGAGGAATCGCTCCTGTCAAACCAATCTAATCAGTTTTTATTATGAAGCGGTAAGCTATAGACTGGACCAAGGTGAGTCATTGGATGTGGTATATCTTGATTTTTCCAAAGCGTTTGATACCGTGCCACACAAGCGATTGGTACACAATGAGAATGCTGGGTCTGGGGGAAAATGTGTGTAAATGGGTAAGTAACTGGCTTAGTGATAGAAAACAGAGGGTGGTTATAAATGGTATATTCTCTAACTGGGTCACTGTGACCCGTGGGGTACCGCAGAGGTCGGTGTTGGGACCTGTTCTCTTCAACATATTTATTAACGATCTGGTAGAAGGTTTGCACAGTAAAATATCGATATTTGCAGATGACACAAAACTATGTAAAGCAGTCAATACAAGAGAAGATAGTATTCTGCTACAGATGCATCTGGATAAGTTGGGAACTTGGGCCGAAAGGTGGCAGATGCAGTTTAACAATAATAAATGTAAGGTCATACACATGGGAAGAAGGAATCAGTATCACCATTACACACTGAACGGGAAGCCACTGGGTAAATCTGACATGGAGAAGGACTTGGGGATCCTAGTTAATGATAAACTTACCTGGAGCAGCCAGTGCCAGGCAGTGGCTGCCAAGGTAAACAGGATCATGGGTTGCATTAAAAGAGGTCTGTATACACATGATGAGAGCATTATACTGCCTCTGTACAAATCTCTGGTTAGACCGCACATGGAGTACTGTGTACAGTTTTGGGCACCGGTGCTCAGGAAGGATATAATGCAACTAGAGCGGGTACAAAGGAGGGCAACAAAATTAATAAAGGGGATGGGGGAACTACAATAACCAGAGAGATTAGCAAAATTAGTATTATTTAGTCTAGAAAAAAGACGACTGAGGGGCGATCTAATAACCATGTATAAGTATATAAGGGGACAATACAAATATCTCTCCGAGGATCTGTTTATACCAAGGAAGGTGACGGTCGCAAGGGGGCATTCTCTGCGTCTGGAGGAGAGAAGATTTTTCCACCAACATAGAAGAGGATTCTTTACTGTTAGGGCAGTGAGAATCTGGAATTCCCTGCCTGAGGAGGTGGTGATGGCGAACTCAGTCGAAGGGTTCAAGAGAGGCCTGGATGTCTTCCTGGAGCGTAACAATATTGTATCTTACAGTTATTGTTAGGTTCTTTAGAAGGACGTAGATTTGGGGATTTATTCTGACAGAATTTTATAGGCTGAACTGGATGGACTAATGTCTTTTTTCGGCCTTACTAACTATGTTACAAAATAACCGTTAATCGACATCGATCTGGGGCACCATGGAAAATCTCACCTTGTGGGGTATCGTTAATCATGAGGAAGGTGAGAGATCAGCCTAAAACTACACAGGGGGAACTTGCTATTGATCTCAAGGCAGCTGGGACCACAGTCACCAAGAAAACCATTGGTAACACATTACGCCGTAAAGGTTTAAAATCCTGCAGTGTGGGCAATGTCCCCCTGCTCGAGAAAGAGAAAATGGAAAACGATCTTAGGAGCACAGGAAAGAGACTCAGACAAGAGATGTGTTTAAACCACAACGCGTTTCGACGGAGGATCGGTCTTCATCAGGTGGAAGTTTATCACTGATTCTTATTCACTTAGAATCATAGAATCGTAGAGTTGGAAGGGACCTCCTGGGCCATCTGGTCCAACCCCCTGCTCAGGATTCTCTAAATCATCCCAGACAGATGTCTGTCCAGCCTCTGATTGAAGACTTCCATTGAAGGAGAACTCACCACTTCTCGTGGCAGCCTGTTCCACTCATTGATCATTCTAAAGGGCCTGTCACACTAAGTGATATTGCTAGCAATATCGCTATAACGTCACTGGTCTTTGTGACGTAGCAGCGATATTGCTAGCGATATCGCTATGTCTGATACTTACCTCCGACCGCTTCCCCGCTGGTTATCGCTGATTGCGCGAGAACGTCCTGGACCCTTTCTCGTCATCAGCTTCCTGCTGGGCTTCCTGCTGTGGAGATGAGCAAAGCGTGGACGCGGGCGGGAGGACGTCAGGATCGCCTCGTCTGACAGGTAAGTAGTGACCACCGACCCCTGCGATGTCGCTGGTGAGATCTGCCTGTGTGGCAGCTCACTAGCGACCACTTAGAGATGCACCAGCGATCCTGACCGCGTCATATCGCTGGTCGGGATCGCTGGTGCATCGCTAAGTGTGACAGTACCTTAACTGTCAAAAAGTTTTTTTCTAATATCTAATCTGTGTCTCCTCCCATTCAGTTTCATCCCATTGCTTCTAGTCTTTCCTTGTGCAAATGAGAATAAAGATGATCCTTCTACAATGTGACAGCCCATGAGATATTTGTAGACAGCTATTAAGTCTCCTCTCAGTCTTCTCTTTTGCAAGCTAAACACTCCCAAATCATGCAGCCTTTCCTTATAAGACAGGGTTTCCAGACCGGTCACCATTCTGGTCGCTCTTTTCTGAACTTGCCCCAGTTTGTTGATGTCTTTTTTAAAATGTGGCTCCCAAAACTGGACACAATATTCCAGATGAGGTCTGACCAAAGAGAAGAGGGCAATAATGACTTCACGTGATCTAGACTGTATGCTTCTGTTAATACATCCTAGAATTGCATTTGCCTTTTTTGCTGGTGCATCACACTGTTGACTCATATTCAGTCTGTGATCTATTAGTATACCCAAGTCTTTTTCACATGTGCTGCTGCTTAGCCCTATTCCTCCCATTCTGTATATGCCTTTTTAATTTTGACACCACTTGGTGTTACATAGGATAAGGTCACAGTCATGTGACTGATAACGTGAGCTGGGAGGGCTTCTGTTCTGGAGTGTGCTGTGCATAGTGGGAATTGTATGGTGATCGGTACACAACCCCTTCTGAAATGACAGGTGGACGTGGTGGCTGATTTGCAGTGCAGGAAAACTACAATCCCGGCCGGGATAGCGGGTGGGAGTGTCAAAATTGGGACTGTCCCGCCGGATCCAAGACAGTTGGGAGCCCTGCTGTGTTATCTGCAGTGTTAAAATAAAAATTAAGAGGGGGGTTGGGGGACAACTCTTTGTCTTGGGGCTTGGGCCCCCCAATCTTTTCTGACCCTAGCAACGCTCCTGTGTAATGCTAATAGAGGCAGACCCGTTGGCTGATATAAGGCCCCTGAATATGGGGGCCACAGTGCCAGCACAGACCCCTCTGCCACCTGTATCCACATCCTGCTCATGTAATGTAACCTAAATGTGTGATTTTACAATGTTAGCATTTGGGGCCCCACTTTAAACTTTTGCCTAGGGCCCCACTTTGTCTAAAACCGGCCCTGCTCCTGACATGTGTGCAAACCTCATCATCAACTACAAAAAACGTCTGACTGCTGTGCTTGCCAACTAGGGTTTTGCCACCAAGTATTAAGTCTTGTTTGCCAAAGGGATCAAATACTTATTTCTCACTGCAAATTGCATATAAATTTATATAATTTATACAATATTTTCTGGATTTATCTCTCAATGCTAAAATTAACCTAAAAATTATAGTCTGTTCATGTCTTTGTGATTGGGCAAACTTACAAAATCAGCAAGGGATCAAATACTTATTTCCCCCACTGTAGACATCATATGGCGGTATTATCCTTGCTGGTCTTTGTATAGTGGTTTTTTTAGTAGTAGTAGGGTCATCTACTGAGGTTCTCCTACATCTACTATTATTGTACGCCACCATAGTTGTAATCAGGGTTACCTGGTTAGGGGCAACCTCCGAAGTTTCTCCCCCCATGAACCAAACCCCTAGCTACGTCTCTGGTTTAAACTGATAGTATTCCTTAGAGTACTAGTATAATTTGCCTAAAAGGCAAAACAAAAGCTGTTTAGTAGCCGTTGGATAATTAAATGCTGATCACTTGGTTGTTGCTCAGTCCCAGTCTGGCACCAGCCCTCCTATTGGCCCGGCAGAGGTTGGCATTTCCTTTCCTTTACGCCAATAAAAGAACTAAAAGAAAACCATCAAGGCTATCATGTGATATCAATAATAGTACACCGTTCTACAGCCAAATTGGTTCAGAGGCAATAGGTGAACCTAATTTTGTACTGCTGAAAACGAATATGATGCTTAAATGTACTGATTGACTGTAATTTCCAAGATCCAGAGGAGATTGTAATTACTTATGACATCTTTCATGCAGGCTTATTGAAGAATTGCATCTTTATTCTTTCATCATCATTATTGCATTGTTAGTAACTCGTCTATCACATCATCTACTTAGTCTATTGCGCATTCAATATTCTATCATCTTAGGGTGACCTATCAAAAACGCCAACTCAGCTCTGATGACATAATCCTAATCACAGTTCCATCACCTACTTTTATAAATGCTCTCTGTGTAAGGTATACAGTTTTATGATTTCTTAGCTCAGTTTCTTAGCATATTGACATGTTTCTATGTGTTTTTTTTCAGATATGCCTTGTTCTTGGATTAACAAAGCAGATAGTCTTTCCCACATATGGGGAGAAGTCACTTTTGTGTCACACAGACGAAACTTGACTGCCATGATATGAAAGCAGAATAGATTTAGACAAGTGTTGGGCTCCACACTCCATGCTGCAATAGATGTATGTGGGTAGAGGCAATCTATGCCTTTTGCAATTCTAATGATCTGGAGAGAGGCAACCGATCACACTACCAATTGCTATTTCTGCTTGGTGTCCTCCATTAGGAAATCAGTTTCAAGGAAGAAGACATGGACTTCACAGTATAATGGCAATGCACTAGGTCCAATTCCAGTTGGTTGTGCAGTCCATATGAAATAAACCTATGACCACATGAAACAGCTGATGAGGTGCCTGAGCTATGACCAGCATTTGTGGCTCCTCTGTGATGACATAAAGTTGATTGCCCTCTTAGGCTAGTTTCACACTAGCGTTTAAACGACGCGCGCACGGCGCCGCTAAGCCACGCCCCCTGCCGGCTCCCTGCCCGCCCCTTCCTGTTATCGCCTCCTCAGAGGGCTGCATGCGTTATGCGCACCCTATCTTTAGCATAGGGTGCGCAGGCCGTGAGCAACTATGAATATAGCGTGCGCTGCGCATTTTTGGAGGTGCGCCGTGCGCGCCGAACGCAGCATGTTGCATTTTGGCGCGCACGGCGCACATTCAAAAATGCGCAGCGCACGCTATATTCATAGTTGCGCACGGCCTGCGCACCCTATGCTAAAGATAGGGTGCGCATAACGCATGCAGCCCTCTGCGCTCGGAGGAGGCGATAACAGGAAGGGGCGGGCAGGGAGCCGGCAGGGGGCGTGGCTTAGCGGCGCCGTGCGCGCATCGTTTAAACGCTAGTGTGAAACTAGCCTTACTTGGTTTCCAGGGTGGATACACAAAGTACTGCTGCTTTCTGTGTGAGTGGGATAGTCGTACAACCGAATATGCTTTGGCACAAATGGGGGCGGCGCGGCGCACGTGTGTCTGGAGCCAGGAATGCGCTGATTCTGTTGTGACAGCGCATTCTGTGGGCAGAGAGAGCACACTCTGCTGTCCTGCTCGTGACCATGGTGACGTTGCAGCGGCGGCCCTGGTGACGCTGTAGCCGCAGCCCTGTTGACGCTGCAGCCATGGCCCAGCCAGAGCAGCAGGTAACAAGGCGAGTGTCTTTCTTTTTTGTAAATCAAACAGTATTATGTAGGGGACAACAGGTGGGGCCAGTGTTCTGTATGGGGCATGACATGTGCGGCCAGTGTAATGTATGGGGGATGATATGTGGGGTCAGTGTACTGTATGGGGCATGACATGTGGGGCCAGTGTACTGTATGGGGCATGACATGTGGGGCCAGTGTACTGTATGGAGGATGACATGTGGGGCCAGTGTACTGTATGGATGATGACATGTGGGGCCAGTGTACTGTATGGGGCATGACATGTGGGGCCAGTGTACTGTATGGAGGATGACCTGTGGGGTCAGTGTACTGTATGGGGGATGACATGTGGGGCCAGTGTATTGTATGGGGGATGACATGTGGGGCCAGTGTACTGTATGGGGCATGACATGTGGGGCCAGTGTACTGTACGGGGATGACATGTGGGGCCTGTGTACTGTATGGGGCACGACATGTGGGGCCAGTGTACTGTATGGGGGATGACATTTGGGGCCAGTGTACTGTATGGAGGATGACATGTGGGGTCAGTGTACTGTATGTGATGGTGTCTCCGCGGCTTGTGTTTTGCATATATTTACATATTTTCCATAAGGGTGGGGGCATTGCCCTACAATCACTGCGTTGAGAAACATGTGATGGTGTCTCCGCAGTGTTGGATGTTGATCTCCATGAGTTCATTCATCCTCATTTTCACAGTCTTCTACTAGGCATTGCTCCTACTGGCCAGATTCCTACTCCACACTGATGAGGGGCAATACCCCGAAACAGCTGTCTGTGGATGGATACCATGTTTTGGCATAGGTGGTTTCCTTCATTGGAGACTGCCCTTCCCGTGGTTGTTCCTTCCCGGGGAAAGACCTGGCTAGTCATTGCTTGCTTTGAGAAACATGTGATGGTGTCTCCGCGGCTTGTTTTGCATATATTTACATATTTCCCATAAGGGTGGGGTCATTGCCCTAGAATCACTGCGCTGAGAAACATGTGATGGAGTCTCCGCAGTGTTGGATGTTGATCTCCATGAGTTCATTCATCCTCATTTTCACAGTCTTCTACTAGGCATTGCTCCTACTGGCCAGATTCCTACTCCACACTGATGAGGGGCAATACCCCGAAACAGCTGTCTGTGGATGGATACCATGTTTTGGCATAGGTGGTTTCCTTCATTGGAGACTGCTCTTCCTGTGGTTGTTCCTTCCCGGGGAAAGACCTGGCTAGTCATTGCTTGCATTGAGAAACATGTGATGGTGTCTCCGCGGCTTGTGTTTTGCATATATTTACATATTTACCATAAGGGTGGGGCCATTGCCCTAGAATCACTGCGTTGAGAAACATGTGATGGTGTCTCCGCAGTGTTGGATGTTGATCTCCATGAGTTCATTCATCCTCATTTTCACAGTCTTCTACTAGGCATTGCTCCTACTGCCCAGATTCCTACTCCACACTGATGAGGGGCAATACCCCGAAACAGCTGTCTGCGGATGGATACCATGTTTTGGCATAGATGGTTTCCTTCATTGGAGACTGCCCTTCCTGTGGTTGTTCCTTCCCGGGGAAAGACCTGGCTAGTCATTGCTTGCGTTGAGAAACATGTGATGGTGTCTCCGCGGCTTGTGTTTTGCATATATTTACATATTTCCCATAAGGGTGGGGGCATTGCCCTAGAATCACTGCATTGAGAAACGTGATCGTGTCTCCGCAGTGTTGGATGTTGATCTCCATGAGTTCATTCATCCTCATTTTCACAGTGTACTGTATGGGGCATGACATGCGGGGCCAGTGTACTGTATGGGGATGACATGTGAGGCCAGTGTACTGTATGGGGCATGACATGTGGGGCCAGCGTACTGTGTGGGGCATGACATGTGGGGCCAGCGTACTGTATGGGGCATGACATGTGGGCCCAGTGTACTGTATGGGGGATGACATGTGGGGCTAGTGTACTATTTGGCGGATGACACAGGTGGGGCCAGTGTACTATATGGGGGATGACACAGGTGGAGCCAGTGTACTGTATGGTGGATGACACAGGTGGGGCCAGTGTACTATATGGGGGATGATGCAGGTGGGGCCAGTGTATTATTTGGTAGATGACACAGTTGAGGCCAATGTACTATATGGGGGATGGCACAGGTGGGGCCAGCGTACTATATGGGGGATGACACAATTGGGGCCAGCGTACTATATGGGGGATGACAGGTGGGGCCAATGTACTACATGGGTGACTACAGGGGTCAGCTTACTATATGCCACAATCTGCAGCAATCTGGGTCACTGGATAAGTTAGGATTCTATCCCATCCCAGAGACAAATTTGGTAAATATAAAGAGAATGTCCACTATTTTAACATTGACAATCTGGCCAGACTGAACCATATGGGGGGGATTATGAAAAGGGGATTTTTTGGGATATGCAGATGGGATTGGAGATTTATATACAGGCTTTTGGACTATGGTCAAAGAGGCGGTAAAAGGTGGTGGCTATGTTATTTTGTAGAAACCCAGTCACCGATTCCCTTTAACCAGCATTTTGTGCACTGGGATGCGGGGCCAGTCGAAACAATTGTGGAAAATCTTACATGAAGCCGATAGGTGGTCATTTAACAGCTGCGGTCAGTCCAAGTAAATGGGCCCTAAGAAACTACTGTCCGGTTATCAGCAAGAATCTCCCAGCTGTTTGGTCAGGTTATATTGCTATTCGCGTCATTGCCTGATATGCCGTTGCCAAGAGGAAATCGCCCTAAAATGGCCCTATAATGTTTACTGTTGTGTGTCACGCATATAAAATCTATTAATATGTAACCATTTCATTTTCTTTTGACAACAGTACACCCCGGCCATAGGAATATTTTGTAAATTCTACTCCCATTATTGCTGAAACACTGTAGTTGTGGGAGAACCAGCCTCTTACCGGACACATTTATTATATGCTCTGCTTTAAAGGTCTCGTTGATGACACAATGGTCTCCGTCACTGTCCAGTCTCCAATTACGCTTTATGAGATTTTTTTATTTTTATTTCATTTTTTTGTTTTACTATGTTTCGTGTGAGCAAGTCATTCTGCAAGACTGTACAAGAAGATATTGACAGTGTAATTTAATTCAGGAACATGCTGGATGATTCATGGGATAATGCATTGCATTAACAAGACTGCAAGGAAAAATCTGAGGTTGAAGACAAGATTGCTGCAGGCTATGCAATGCTTATGTAGGACGTTTAAAGAAGTTTTCCAGTTTCAGACAGCCTAAAAAAAAATTCTTTATTCACCCTCCCGGGGTCCAAATGCTGAGTCTCTTCCTTTGCTTCTGTTCTCTGTTATTGCCTGCGGCAGTGATGTTACATTGCCAGCACTGCAGCGCCTCTGCCCAACAAGACAGCACAAGCCGTTCAGAGGCGCTGAGCTCACTCATTGGTGGCAGTGCTGCCAATGTGACATCACTGCTGCAAACAAATACCGAGCAGTGATAGAGAGACGATGCTGGACCTGGGGAGGGTGAGTAAGCTTCAAGGTTTGTTTTTTAAAAACAAGCTGTGTTTGAGGACATAGGATTTCTGAAAGCAGAAAACGTGTTTAGACCGTGTTCCCACAATGAGCTTTTGGTGCGTTTTTGATGCTGCATATTTTTGATGCATCAAAACCGCAGCGTCTTACAGTTCCACAAAGTGGATGGGATTTATACAGCTCTCTTACCCAATGCGCTTCTTTTTTTTTTTTACTTAGCGTAAACTGATCTACGGTGCATGTTTCAAATCCGCAACATGTCAGTTTCTCTTACTGGTATCTTTTTGTACGGATTTTACAGATTCTTGCTGGAGTTTTCTGTGCGGATTTTACCCATAGACTTGCATAGAGGCATAAAATCCGAAGGTAAAAAAATGCAAATGCGTTTTTAGCGAGTTTCCGTGGCGGAAACATACAAAAAATGCATGTCATCCTAAGTATATCAGTAAAGTTTTATTAAAGCCAAATACCAAGAAGAATCAAAAACAAAGCAGCTTTATTTATAGATTGACACACCAACAAGAGACAAAAAACGCATAGTAAAAAAAAAAAATATGTTAAAATAGACACACACAAAACGCAATAAACAATGGCAAGTAACCTAATTTAAAGAATAGGTGTCAGGTCCGCTGGGCGGGGCTTATTCACCTGCTCCCCCCTCCCTGTCTTGCTCTACGCATTTCTTCTTGTATAGAGCAAGACAGCGAGGGGGGGAGCAGGTGAATAAGCCCCGCCCATTGGACCGGACCGTGGCAGTTTACATACATCTGAACCGATATAAAAAAGGTATTTATGCATGAAAGGTGCTGGGTCAGGGGGAAGCAAAAGTACTAAGAGAATCCTTATGTGACACACAATTGAATGATATCATTATATGATATCTCAAAAAAGGGGTGACAGATTCCCTTTAACTTGCATTTTTACTCAACTCGTTTCTCTTCTTCAGGAAACAACCACACACCTATACCGCACACATAGGTATGTGGTTGTTTCCTGAAGCAGTAACTGTCACTTTGAATGGCGTTGATCCTAATAATCATTGGTTTTGACAACCCATGGATCCGCAACAGCTGAACATCAACTTAATTAAAACGCTTAATACTACGGATCAGGTCTGCACAATCTGATCAAAATTCTTATAATGTTTGTGGCATAAGACCCTACTTGGGCTACTCTCACCCTAGTGTTTTATCTTGCATTGCAATCACTGCCCGGAATACATTTTCTGGCATAGTTTTTAATTTGGTCCATTTTAAGACTAACATGTGACTTTTTTAAGGTTTTGCTCCTTTTGAAGCTAAAAGTCGCAAAAAAAGTTAAAGATAAAAATAAAGAGCATTTTTGATTTTACACCAAAAAAGTCAACAAATGCCACAAGAGACAAAAAAGAGAAATGACTACAATAAATCGCAAATGATCAATCGGGGACATAAAGTCCTGCCAGTTTCCCTTTCAGCCTCATATATGGTGGTCAGACAGTCATGGCATATGTATACTCTAATGAATGTTAAAGAAGCTGTAAAGCACATTGCATCAATATAAAAGAATATATTAAAATAAAATGAAAGTCGCGTTCTCTATTACAGTTGCTAACAATTTTATTTAGTCATTTCTTTGGCGACATTCATACAATGCATATGTACAGGACAGTCTTTTGCCGTATATGCTTATGTGTCCATAGGCAAACAAATGCTAATGGTGGTCTTAAGCCCCCGTTACACACTGCAATATCGCTAGCAATATCGCTGTAAAGTCACCAATTTTGTGACGTTGCAGCGATATTACTAGCGATATCGCTGCATGTGATACTTACCTCCGACCGGCTCCCCCGCTGGTTATCGCTGATCGCGCGAGAAGCTGCTGGACCATTCCTCGTCGTCCACTTCCTGCGGCGCTTCCTGCTGTGACGACAAGCGACGCGTGGAGCCGGGCGGGAGGACGCAGGATCGCCGCGTCTGACAGGTAAGTAGCGATCCCCGTCCCCTGCGATGTCGCTGGTGAGATCTGCCTGTGTGGCAGCTCACTAGCCACCACTTAGCGATGTACCAGCGATCCTGACCGCGTCATATCGCTGGTCGGGATCGCTGGTCAGTCGCTAGGTGTAACGGTACCCTTAGTCTTGAATGCCAAACCTGACTGTTGAAAAAGTACTACAGACAAAAAGATGACCTTATTCTTTCCTACGAAGTTGATGGGAAAATGTCACTTTGTTTGGCTCAGTTCACATTGTCGGGGGCCCAGTTTGGAGCCCCATCATTGTTCCCTTCGGATTTGATGCAGGAAGCCTAAAGGAAAAAAAAAAGTTAAATCATCAGTTGTATATAGTAAATTATATCACTAAATAATATTTTTATTTAATCTCCAATCCTCTTAAAATCACTCCATAAAAGTAGTTTAGCTTCCAATTCTGTCTTTGACACAGGACAGTATTTCCAGCAGCAGTGTGTGAAGGGGGCTGTCTGTCTGCATGTTTTATTTGCTAAACCAGCCCCATTCCTGGCTTAAAGTGGAATCTGTCAACAGGTTTTTGCTGCTCCATATGAGAGCAGCATAATGTAGGGCCAGAGACCCTGATTCCTCCAATGTGTCACTTACTTTACCAGAGCCTGTAGTTTAGATTAAAAACCATTTTATCTGCTGCAGATCTATCAATTATATGACTGCTGAGCTCTGTATAACCCCGCCCACACCACTGATTGACAGTTTTCCATGTGCACTCTGCAAAGGCCAAAAGCTGCCAAATTAGCGATGGGGGCGGGGTTGGACTACCTGGCAGCAGGTTGGCTAGTCTTCTAGTAATAATCTCCTGCTGACAAAACAATTATTTTATAAATCTACAGCAAGCAGCACAGAAAGTGACACATCGATGGAATCAGGGTGTCTGCCCCAACATTTTACTGTTCTCAGATAAGGTAGCAAAATCCTCACGAGAGATTCCCTTTAACAAACTGTAAAGGTCATATACAAATATAGAGACTGCAGTGGTGAGAGGAAGCTGTTACATGAGAATCAGGGTAAGTGGTCTGGCAGGGAGGAGTCTGGCAGTGGCTCTCTCAAAGAGAACATAGGAGAGCTCGGCTCATGGTCTTTAGATGTCTCTGCCAAAGGGAGTTAATTCCAATGCCCATTACCACTGATGCCGCCGCCACCACACAGGCGCAACGAGATTACATCTATAGCTTTATAGGATATCGGCAATTGCATAATACACTGCAATACTTCTGTATCGCAGTGTATTGTATAAGCGACCAAGTGATCTCAGGTTCGATTTCCCTAAAGAGACCATTAAAAAATGTAAAAAACATTAAAAAAAAACTATAAAAAATCCCCAAAAATATAAATGTTTAAATCACTCCTTTTCCTCAAAACATAAATAGCAAAATCTCTATATATAAAAGTGAATGTATGTATGTATGTGTGTATCACCAACCAATCACAAAGCATCTTTCATTTTACCAGAGCTGTTCAAAAGAAGCTGAGCTGTGATTGGTTGCTATGAGCAACAGTTCTCCTTGCAACCAATCACTAAGCATCTCTCATTTCACCAGAGCTGGTTAAAAGTAGCTGAGCTGTGATTGGTTGCTATGAGCAAGTTGTCCCATGTGGCGCCCCTGAGGCTCAGTCGCCACAGAGGTACTCCACCTTCTCCTAAGGTGTAGTGCCCCACCATCCAGGTAAGGTGGGAACTCCTTTCCGCGCTCCAACACTCGCACCCCACACAACAGGGTAGTTCTGCACAACCACATTGCGGCTCAGTGCTTAGAGAGTAGCAGAGCACCTCTGGTGGTTCCCTGCTTGGAACTCTGGATGTGCTGGGAGGTGGGTGGAGTTGAGATATATAAAAGAGTGGGAAAGTGTAGGATTACAGGTTCAGTCTGACAAGGTCAGTGAGGAAAGAAGCCACTCGGGAGGAGTGGGGATCCCTGGAAGAAGGGATGGAGGAAGGAGTGCTGCAGCTGCCTCAGTGATCTGAGCCAGCTGGCACGGGAAAGGAACAAGGGGAAAGACGTAGAACTGCAACCTAAGCTTCCATAAGAGAGAGAAGGATCAGTACGGAATGAAGGAGTAGGAGAACAGAGAGGAGACGTGGGTTGGAAGAGGAATCCTGCCTATAGGTTCTCAGCGCAAGGCCGGGGCCCGGTCCCCGAGGTTGTATGGACACTTATGGTTCTGCAGCAGACACCGGTGGAGTAGTTGGCTGTAAATGCACTACTCCCAACTAAGACTTAGGGCACAACATCAACTGAATAGAGAGCCAGGACTCCGGAGAAGGGAGTCTCCGAGAGAGGCTACAGCTGTCTGCCATACGAGTAGAATTGTTAGGAACATCTGACAGGAGGAACTTCAGAGTACCACGGTACTGGAGATCTTCACACCTTAAGGTGCAATAGAGGAGTCGTTCAGGAAAGGTACATATTGGCGGAGTGTTGGAGAGGAGTTTTCCATCTGTCCTGGAGGTTGGCTGAGTCTCTGACCCGGAGGACACGGCCCGGAGGTAGTCACCCTTGTGTACTGCAGACTGTGAGCAAAGCTTTGGAACTGCAAGCCTCGGTGTCCTCCATTCACTCTTGCGCCAACCCATTCAGCACTGCTACATCTGGGTATCATCCTTTACACTGCCTGCGCCTTTCCACAACCATTACAACTATGCCCTGGGACATCAGCCCTGCCTGTGGAGGGCTATACCATCACTGCTGCATCCTGCCATCTGTCCCAGAGGATCTGTCTGCAGCGTCGGCTTGACACCTCCCTTGCCGGACTGTAAAATGGACATTAGAAATGGCCGCTGGCGCAGAGAAGAAGGGCGTGAAGAGATAGGAGGTCCTAGGAAAAGACCGCGAAGAGTCTTGGGCCTCCCCTGCCTGAATTACTATGTGACAGCGACATGGCCCACCCCCCGTGGGGTTCGTGTACTGGCTTGGTATGAAGGCGCTGGAAGAAGACGCCGCCCCCGGAAGGAGGGGCAGAAGAAGCCAGTGGCGGGAAAGGGGCCGAGGCAGGAGGAAGAACGCCAGAACGCCATTTTGGAGAGTGAGGGAAGGAGGCCTGCGGAGCACGGGGAAACAGATCTCCCTGGCGCCATGGCTGAAGGCTTCGACCCGATCACAGAGATGAACCGCCAGCCGCTGGGGGACGAAATCACCCGGCTGACGTGCCGCCTGCGACTGAGGCAGGAGGCCTTATGGAGGCTGAGCAGGCCGCACGCCCAGGAGGGACCTACATCTGCGGTGAATGCCGCCGCTGCACCGGAGCAGAGACCACACCGCCAGGAGGCCCCAGGTACGTCTGATGTCCTGACAACTGGGAAGGCCCTGGGGTGCACCACGGTCGCAGCGGCTGGCCAGGTCGTGCTAGATCTGGTCTGGGACCGGGATATTAGTCCCTGGGGGGAACACTGGAACCCATGAAGGTGGTGCCGCAGTACCATACCAGCCTGGATCGGTCCCGTGAACTGCGGGAGGAAGAGGAGAACTGGGCCCAATGTCAAGCCACTATCCAGCAACTGGCAGACTTCCTATTGAACTAAGGGATCATGAACTTGGAGTGATCCAAAAACTTTTATTGTAAATAGTTGCACCTCTTTAGGTGCCCTCTCTTGGTTTTACATAAAAGACACTTTGCGAAGATGATGTCAAGATTTTATATAAGGACATTTTGCGAAGATGATGTCTACCTCAAAGGACACTGCAAGAGATCCCGTCTGGGAGCGGTGTCCAGCACTTACAAGAATAATTGTTGAATGTTTGACTGTAAAGTATTTGATAATGTGTTTTATAAGAGTATTAGTAATTGAGAAATGGCTTTTAGATAGAGTGAGAAATGTTTTGATAGAGGATTAAGAATAAAGAATTGAACATGACAGGTGACGGACCAGGTACTTGCGGTCAGCGTCTTGCGTCTAGAAGAGAGAAAAATGATAAAGAAACGTGTACTAGACAAGGAAAGCTGAATAATACTGAAGTGATAGTGAGTCACAGATAATGGCACTTAGAACTTTTTGACTTGAAATTTAGATAGTTAAATAAGAATTGTTTGTAACGTTCAAGAATAAGTACCTCCTATACTAGGAAGTTTAGTATAAGAATTGTTTATACAGCCTTATAAAAATTTTTGTATGTTCCAGTACTGTCAACTTTGTTGTCTTGCAGCCTGCGGACATGCTGTGTTTAACGGGGGGCGTCACGAACTATTCCATTCCACTTAATCTACATCACATTCCGCCATTGACTTGGGCACCCAGGGCCACGGACCGGGTCACCGCTGCTGTGACACATTCCCCTGACACCGGCCCGGTACCGAGTACCCCACAGCCCTGGGAGGGCGACCCACCCACTTGACAACACCTCAGCAGACAGTGACATGGTGGGAGAAATCTAGCATCCCTGGGAACATAAGCTCCCAGCCATTGTCTGCCCCCCCAGAAAGGAGCAGAGAGCACATGACAGAAATGAATCCCCCTCCCTGCCCATATCCCCATCACACATCCTCCATCCCGTAGTCACATCTTCTCTCTTAAAGGGATCATTGGTATGGAAGTCAGAGCAAATCCATCCAGGGCTTTGGTTTTGACCCCATGCCTCTCTTAAAGGGATCCCTGGTATGGAAGTTAGGACCATTCCACTCAGCTCTGTGGTTCTGACCCCAGGGTCTCTTAAAGGGATCATTGGTATGGAAGTTAGGGCAAATCCACTCTGCGCTTTGGAACTGACCCCAGGTCTTTCCTAATGGGATCTCTGGTATGGAAGTCAGGGCAAATCCATCCAGCGCTTTGGTTCTGACCCCAGGCTCTCTTAAAGGGATCTCATGTATGGAAGTTAGGGCAAATCCCTCAATGCTCTGATTCTGACCCCAGGGTTCTATTAATGGGATTATTGGTATGCAAGTCATGGCAAATCCACTTAGCGCTCTGATCCCAGTCACTCTTAAAGGGATCCCTGGTATGGAAGTGAGGTCAAATCCACTCTGTGCTTGGGCACTGACCCCAGGCCTCTCTTAAAGGGATCTCCGGTAAGGAAGTTAGGGTAAATATCTCAACTCTCTGATTCTCACCCCAGACTTCTATTAAAGGGATCATTGGTATGGAAGTCAGGACAAATCCACTCAGCGCTCTGGTTCTGACCCCAGGCCTCTCTTAAAGGGATCCCCGGTATGGAAGTTAGGACCATTCCACTCAGCGCTCTGGTCCTGAACCCAGGCTGATGGGATGATGTGGGATATTATAGTGAATGTGGTTATGCGGAGTGGGCGGGGCTCTACACTCAGCCTTTTATATATATATATATATATATATATATATAATCATTATAACTTGTTATAACTAACCGTAGTTAGTTACTATGCCCGGGCAGCGCCGGGCTCTTCAGCTAGTCTAAAATAAAAAAAATGAACATATTAGGTATCACTGAGTGTGTAATTGTCTGAACAAAACATCAAATATTTATCCCATACAGAGAATGCTGAAATGGAAAAAGGATCGAAATGGACATTTTTTTTTTTTTAAAGATCAGAAAGTTGTTTTAATCCCAAATTTGCAGCTCACCCTTCCCCCCCCAAAACCCCAATCCTTTATACTGCTCTACCAACTGAAAAATAAAAACATTTTTATGGTTCTAAGAATATTGCTGCTGAAGCAAATTTTTTCTTGAAGTTTTTTTTTTACATTTTTTAAGAAGCTAAAAAAAAATCTTTATATATTTGCTGTCACGATAACCATACTGACCAGCAGAACAAAGATTTATTTTTAATTTCATTGCTCTAATTGCACTCATGTGGAGAATCATGATGGCAGGTGATTTTTTTTCCCCGACACATTGAAAACCATGAAAACAGAACCCCAAAAAACAATTGTGGAATTACATTTTTTTTTGTCAATTTCACCCAATTTTTTCCTATTTTACAGGACAGTGAATGGTGTCATTAAAGCTTTCATATGGTTCTTAAAAGGCGAGTAGGAAAAAAAAAAAAAAATTAAAATTCCAGGGGGGTTAAACATACTGACAATTTAATTTAATTGTGAATTCACGCCTTAAAAAAGTACTCTAAAGTGGCAAGAAATGGGCAATGGTGCTGTCATAAAAAAAGAGCAAAAAGTTTTTAGTTTAAAATATATGCAAAAGCAATAAATATGTCTTTGTGTTATATTTTAGATTGCATGATCCAAAAAATACGGCCGAGCCAGTGTTAGAATTCAGACCTTTATACAAACATCATTAAAGAATAGATGTTTTGCCATGCCAAGGAATGTTCTCAAAATATGAGATTTTACAATTAAAAATTGTTGTGGTACGTGGCTTCTTAACCTGCAAACATATTATAGAATGAAACAATCCCCAGGGGACGCATCAAACTTTTCCTGCTACCATAAAAAACACGGAAACATTGCAAATACAAGAAACTGGATATGTTTTGCAGAGAGGATGTTATCTTAGAATGAGGGTGATATGTATTTTGGCAAATTAATCATTTTTTTTTTTTTTTAATTGCAGCAAGAAAAATTGCAAAATTGAAAACTCCGTCTGATCCTCACGTATTCGCTTAAGTAAGGATCTTTCTTCATTTCTGCTAGATTTCTTTGGCTTTCAGAGTGCTGTGCAACAACTACATTTTGGGGGTGAATTTGTGGGTTTATGATTGTCAATATTTTTCTCCGGGTTAGTATTATTATAGTGATACCAAACTTGTATAGTATTGTTTTTATTTTTGCAAAATCAGAACTTTGTAACAATTAAAAAAAAATTAGTTGGGGGCGTGGCCTGCTTGCTAATGGCACCGGTCACTTAGCTGCTGAGCTCCAGCCACTTCGACTCCTAATCGGCTCATTGCGGCTCGCCAGCGGCACCAATCTCTCTGCACACGGGGGGGGAGTGCTGCGGAGGTATCCAGGATCGTAGCATGCCAAGGGGAAAATCCCAGAGGAAGCCGTCCCCGGCGAAAGTTACAGACTTCTTCTCCAGCACGGGGCGAGGGAAAATGGCGGCAGCATCCTCCTCCACAGGTTCCTCACGCTCATCCAGGAGGGGATCCACAGCAGGCCCAGACTTGGACACAGACGCTGCAGATATACCGCTTACCAAAGGTACAATGCAGAAACTGCTCAGTGCCCTCCGCTCATCACTGCAGCAGGATTGGAAAGATATGGTGGCTGAGCTGAGGGGAGATATCACTGCCATAGGCAGCCGTACAGCACATATTGAATCTAAAATGGGGGAGCTGACAAAGTCACACAATAGCCTCATTGATGCCAATGCAGCACTGGAGGAACAAGTGCAAAAGCTCCATACCAAGGTCTTGGATTTAGAGGACAGGTCCCGCCAAAATAATATAAGAATCAGAGGAATTCCAGAGGCCATACCAGACAAGGGGCTGCAGAGTTTTCTGGGCTCCTTGATGCAGGAGCTGCTCCCAGACCTGACTGCAACTGATTTCCTGGTGGACAGAATACACAGAGTCCCTAAGCCTAAATCCCTCAGTGCTGATGTCCCTCGGGACACTTTAGCTCGCCTGCACTTTTACAAGACCAAAGAAGCCCTGCTGCAAGCCCTGAGAAAGAGACCCCCTCTGTCTGAGCAATTCCGGCACCTGTCCATTTTTCCAGATCTGTCTGCAGGAACCCTGGCAAAAAGGAGGGAATTTGCTCCTTATACCAAAGTTCTCAGGGATGAAGCTATATCCTATAGATGGGGTTTCCCTGTAAAGATCCTGCTTTTCCGAGCAGGAAATACCCACGCCTGCCATTCCCCACAGCAGTTGGCAAAGCTCCTATCCTCATGGAACTTGGCAACTCTCCCGGCCAGATCTTCAAGAGCTACAGGGTCATCCCAACAGGATAAAGTGAATGAAGATTGGTCCGTCGTGTGAGTTATGTGATATGTTTGAGTCGCGGCTGAGACTTAGTTGCTACTTTTAAGGTCCGCTGGTTCTGTTCAACCAGGACCCTGAACCCCCATGGCGGTAAATTTCCACCATACCGCAGGCCCCTTTTTTGGGCTTTTTTCTTTGTGGACTGATGCTCCCTACATCAGTAATGTTAGTGATGTCAATATTGTTAGTGTTATCTCTTTCCTGCCTAACCTTCCTTTTCCCCCTGCAGCTCTAGGCAAGAGACTTTTTTTTCATGTACAATGGTACTGAACTGTATGTCTATAAATGTTAGGGGTCTGAACTCGCCAGCCAAGAGATCCATGTTTTGGCGGGAAGTGGTTAAATCCAAATGTGATGTAATATGTGGTCAGGAGTCTCATCTCCTCCAAGGGGACTCGCACAGGTTAAATAATGCTAAATTTCCTTTCATACTGCTGGCTTGTGGAAAAAAAAAAAGGCTGGAGTATTCATTTGTGTAAAAAATACTGTTGCGTTCACACTACATTCACAACATTTAGACCCTGACGGTAGATACGCCATTATTAATTGCTCCATAAATGGATCTAAGTATACTATTGCAACCGTTTACGCCCCCAACTCTGGTCAGATCAGCTTTTTGCGGAGGTTTCTTTCCAAGCTTTCATCCGTTAAAGAGGGTAAGCAAATAATCTGCGGGGATTTTAACATGGTAATGTCCAGCACTCTGGATTGCTCCAATACTGCTGTAAAGAGGAAGGAGATGAGCACAATAATTTCAGAAAGGCATCTCCATGATATATGGAGATACCAACATGCAAATGAGAGGGACTACACATTCTTCTCGCCTCGGTTCACCTCTTACAGCAGATTGGACTACTTTCTGGTTGATAGCTCACTTATTATGGATTGCTCAGATTCAAAAATTGGACTTATAGCTTGGTCGGACCACGCCCCCATATTCCTGACAGTTCAGGAGCAAAACCGCGCGCCTGTTTTTGCCCGGTGGCGCATGAATGACTCCCTCCTAGCCTGTAGACAAATCTCTGAGGAGTTGCAGGCCGACCTCGCAGAGTTTTTTAACTTTAATGATAACAAGGAGGTGACAGAGGAAACGCTTTGGTCTGCACACAAGGCCTATATTAGGGGGTCATTCATCAAAATTGCCACTAGGGAGAAAAGGAGGCGTCAGGCAACTTACAAAGCTCTACTGTCCCACATAGTACTTTTGGAAGCCCACAATAAATCTGCCCCAAACTTGTCGACATCTGACGAACTCAGGAAACTAAGAACACAGCTCCGCCAGGTGTTGATGGCAGACTATGAGAAAAACTTAAGATCCCTCAAACAGCGGTACTATGTGATGGGTGACAGGGCGGGTGCCTTACTAGCCAGGAGGGTTAAAAAACGAGAAATGCAAAATAAAATTGAATACCTCGTGACGGGTTCTAATGCCACAATACGCAACCCAACGGAAATAGCCAACGCATTCGCTGACTTTTACCAGTCTCTCTACAACCTTAAAAATGACCCCACTGCCCCAAAGCCTACCCAAACGGCAATTAATTCCTTCTTAAACAATATTAATCTTCCTCGGTTATCTGCAGTACAGCTGGAGCAACTAAATTCCCCTTTTTCTCTGGAAGAGGTTCGCCAGGCGGTGACCACAGCCAAAAGAAATTCAGCTCCAGGCCCAGACGGCCTCACTAACTCCTATTATAGGCAATTCACTGAAACCCTGTCTCCTTTCCTCCTGAGACTTTTCTCCTCTTGGCGAGCCACAGCAGATATTTCACCAAATAATCTAGAGGCCATTATAACTACCCTGCCAAAACCAGGAAAACCCCCTATTTCACCAGGAAACTTCAGGCCAATATCCCTCCTAAACTGCGACTTAAAATTGTACGCCAAAATAATCTCAGCTAGAATACATAAAGTTCTTCCATCACTGATTTCCCCGGATCAAGTGGGGTTTGTGGCGGGGAGGCAGGCGAAAGATGGGACGAGACGTATGCTGGATCTGATTGCGGTGGCTGAGGGGAGGAAAATCCCCAGTGTATTCCTGTCCCTGGACGCAGAGAAGGCGTTCGACAGGGTGCACTGGGGATATCTGAAATCTGTTCTGGCCAAGTTTGGTTTCAAAGGCCCCATACTTAATGCCATAATGACGCTGTACTCTAACCCTAACGCCAAAGTTCTGGCATCCGGATTTATATCTCGGAGTTTTGAATTAACCAATGGGACACGCCAGGGGTGTCCGCTCTCCCCTATCATCTATGCCCTTGCTATAGAGCCTCTGGCGCAGACTATCCGTGAATGCCCTCGGATCTCGGGGATTCGAGTGGGGAGTATAAATCATGTGGTCAGTCTATATGCAGATGACGTGATTTTATCTTGCACTAATGTAGAGGTGTCCCTACAACACGTAATGGAGATCCTGTCCTCCTTCGCTCAAGTCTCGTATTACAAGCTTAATATTACCAAGTCCTTAATTTTTCCGCTCTTCTTGCCAGCCTCTACCAGAGCCACTCTTTCTCATCTTTACCCTTTCAAATGGGAAGACGAGGGAATCCCCTACCTGGGTATTATACTGGCCCCGCTACACTCCGTGATCCGGAAAAATCTGCTGACCCTGGATAAAGAACTTACTCGCCTTTCTCTTCTCCCGCTCTCTTGGGTGGCGAGAATGCAGACTTTTAAAATGATCTGTCTCCCAAAAATTATCTACTTACTTCGGTGCCTGCCCCTAACAATTCCGCAACGGTATCTCATCAAAATTCATTCGCTAATGAGTAAATTTATATGGGCTGGGAAAAAACCTAGAATAGCCCTGAGATGTATGCATGCCCCGTTCAGTGGTGGAGGAATGGGTATTCCTAATATTCTAACATATCACAGAGCTGCTATCCTGGAACCGGCTCGAGATTGGTGGAAGAATGATTCAGACTTGAGATGGTTACAGATTGAGTACACCTGGGCACAGGCCCACTCCCCTAAACAATTCATAGACTCCCTGCTCCTAACCCCTTCGCCCCCCGGCGATCTTCTACCCACCACAGCAGCTCTAAAGAAAGCTTGGTCCTTATGGAGCAAGCCAGTGTCACAGGCTCTAGGTCCCAGCCTTCCCCTTAGATCGCTGGAAGCCTTCATTCCGAATTTGAATCTTGCCGCCTGGACACGTGGAGGTCCAATTACCCTAGCAGATCTCTATAGAGAAGGCGTCCTACTCCCGTACTCAGAAATGTGTGTTAAATTTAACCTCCCCCGACACAGTTTATTCCAGTTTTTTCAAATACGTCACTTCCTTCAGTCCGCTCCTCACCTACCGGTTCCCACAACAGCCGACCACGCCGCAATTAAAAAATTCTTTCAAAATAGCAAAATCAAAGGCCTTTCATACATCCATAACCTGCTAAACTCCCCGGAACCGGACAAACAATTGCCGTATATGCTCAAATGGGAAAAAGATCTAGCCTCTCAGCTTCCGTCGCAAGAATGGTTCGCGGCCTCAAAATGGATCCACAAATTCTCTTCATGTCTCAATCACATAGAGCAATTAAAAAAGGTTCATCTGTGGTGGTACAACTCCCCTACTAAACTGGCTTCTTTTTCCCCACATATGTCACCTTTGTGCTGGAGGGGATGCAACCACAGGGGCACCTTGTGTCATATGTGGTGGTTTTGCCCTAAGTTATCTAACTTCTGGCAGGAGGTGTTCAATCTAATCCATGAGGTTACTAGTCTCCGTCTTTCCCCAAACCCAACCTTAGCGGTGCTACACATTGGCCTAGATGGGATCCCGGATCTTTTAAAAAATATCATTTCTCACATTCTCATAGCCGGCAGGTACTGTGTGGCATACAAGTGGAGGTCGGTGAGCCCCCCTACAAAAACAGAACTAATTGAGAGGACCAACCTACACTGGCTATACGAAACCAACTTGACCCCCAATCTAGAGAAGAGAACGGTGAGACTTAAACAATGGCATCCGTGGGCCACTTCCCTTTATGCAACGGCCCTCCCCCAGATACAGACACCTACACCATAAATAAATTGATTGTGCCTAAGAATGCCATGCATGTAGAGCTGCTTCCCCTTCCCCCTCCCCCCCCCCTCTCCCCGCTTCTATGTTCAAGTTGTTGTTGGAAGGGGTATTTAATGTCCCAGATTGATATTCTAATAATGGCTCGAGGTTATTCCACCTCTTGCTACTCATTGCTCCTGTTCTTGATGTTTTTGTATGAGAAGTTTGTATTTTTTCTGAAAACTCAATAAAAACCTTTATGATAAAAAAAAAAAATTAGTTGCGCTGCCAAATTTTTTTATTATTCCTTTGAAAGAGCTGTGTGAAGATTGGCTTTTGCTGGCAAATTGTAGTTTTTGTAGGCAGTATTTCAGGGTATATACAATATTTTGCTTGCTCTTTATTGCAGTTTTTAGAGGCGGTGCGCTGACTGTAAAACAGCAATTTTAGCCAGAATTTCCATTTTTGTTTTCTTTTTTTTTTATTGCATTTACTGTACTGGATAAATAGTTTTTATGTTTTGAAAGATGAGACTTTTGTAGGCATGGAATGCCGAATACGTTGTTCTAAACAATACAGATCAAAAGTTTGGACACACCTGTTCATTCAATAGTTTTCCTTATGCTTATTGGAACTTGCACATTGTAAATTCAGACTGAAGGCAGCAAAACCACAAAGGAACTCGTTTGGAAACAAGGAGAAAAGAAACATGTCTGAAACAAACCAGAATATGTGTTTAACCTTAGATTCAAAGTTACCACCTCTTTTTACTCTAATAATGGCTAAGGCCACATTCACACATCAGTATTTGGTCAGTATTTTACATTGTATTTGTAAGCTAAAACCAGGAATGGAGCATGTGGAAGAGAAAAAGAACAGTGTGGGCCATTTATATGGATACACCTAAATAAAACGGGAATGGTTGGTGACATCAACTTCCTGCTTGTGGCACATTAGCATATGGGAGGGGGGAAACTTTTCAAGATGGGTGGTGACTATGGCGGCCATTTTGAAGTCAGACATTTTGGATCCAACTTTATTTTTTCCAATGGGACGAGGGTCATGTGACACATCAAACTTATTGAGAATTTCACAAGAAAAACAATGGTGTGCTTGGTTTTAAGGTAACTTTATTCTTTCATGAGTTATTTGCAAGTTTATGATCACTTATAAAATGTGTTCAAAGTGCTGCCCATTGTGTTGGATTGTCAATGCAACCCTCTTCTCCCACTCTTGACACACTGATAGCAACACGGCACAAGAAATGCTAGTCTAAAGGGGTCAGATTCCTTGTAGGAATGCTCGGACCTGACACCCATAATGTAGTGGTGCACCATTTTGCTAGAAAAACTCAGGTAACATGCCATCTTCAGTGCATAAAGAGGGCAACACATCATCATGTAGCAATTTCAGATATCCAGTGTCATTGAGGTTTCCATTGATGAAGAATGGCCCCACTATCTTTGTACCCCATATACCACACCATACCATCAATTATGGGTGTCAGGTCCGAGCATTCCTACATGATCAGTTTCCTGGAAAGTGGATTGTTCGTCATAGGCCAGTTGAATGGCCACCAAGGTCTCCCGATCTGACCCCCTTAGACTTTTATCTTTGGGGTCATCTGAAGGCAATTGTCTATACTGTGAAGATACGAGATGCGCAGCATCTGAAACAACGGATACTGCAAGCCTGTGCTAGCATTTCTTCTGCGGTGTTGCTATCAGTGTCTCAAGAGTGGGAGAAGAGGGTTGCATTGACAATCCAACACAATGGGCAGCACTTTGAACACATTTTATAAGTGGTAATAAACTTGTAATAACTCATGAAAGAATAAAGTTATGTTAAAACCAAGCACACCATTGTTTTTCCTGTGAAATTCTCAATAAGTCTGATGTGTCACATGACCCTCTTCCCATTGAAAAAAATAACGTTAGATCCAAAATGGCCGACTTCAAAATTGCCACCATGGTCACCACCCATCTTTAAAAGTTTCTCCCCTCCCATATACTAATGTGCCACAAACAGGAATTTGATATCACCAACCATTCCCATTTTAATTAGATGTATCCATATAAATGGCCCACCCTGTATAACAGGAATACGAGCACCACTTCTGCATTTTTGACCTACTTGATTTTGGTTTACAAGTACTGATGTGAAATACTGACCAGATACTGCCGTGTGAACATGGCCATACATATCCTTCCATTCTGTCAAGCAAAGCAGCTTTTTAAAGTAGTCACTGGGAATGGTTTTCAATGGATAGATACGCCTTGTCAAGAGTCAATTTCCTTTAGAAAGTCTTTGGGCCTATCAAGGGTGTTTCATACAGTCTTGAGCCCTATTCCAGAACTGTTCCAAGCCAGGACATGGAAGGAAGCATTCAAGTAAAGAGACCGATACTTTAAGATATGAAGGTCATTCAATGCGGAAAATTGGTGGAACCTTGAAGAAGCTTGAAGATGATCTCAAATGCAGTCATAAAAACCATTAGCTTTTGATGAAACTGGCTCTCATAAGGACTGCCCCAGGAAAGGAAGATCAAGAATTACCTCTGCTGCAGAGGATAAGTTCATCAGAGTCACCAGCCTCAGAAAACACAAATTGACAGCACGTCAGATAACAGCCCACATAAATGATGTATAGACATCAAGTAGCAGACACATCTCAACATCAGCTGTCCAGAGGAGACTACGAGAAGCAAGCCTTTATAGTCGAATTGCTGCAAAGAAGCCGCTACTGAGGACCACAAATAAGACTTGGTGCAAGCAACAGAAGGACTGTACATTAAATCAGTGAAAATCGGTACTGCTGTTCGATAAGTTAAAATTTACGATTTTTGGTACCAACCACCATATCTTTGTGAGATACAGAAAAGATGAGCAGATGGTCTCTACATGTGTAGTGCCTATTGTTAAGCATGGAGGGAGACGTGTGATGGCGTGGGGGTGCTTTGCTGATGTCACTGATGGTGATTTATTCCAAATTCAAGGATCACTCACCCAGCATGGCTACCACAGCATTCGGCGACGACATTACAATACCTCTACTTTATACTCAACAAGAACAAGATTTGTGTTGTTAGAGGACATTGACCTTGACACACCTCCAGGCTATGTAAGTGACCAAGAACAAGAGGTAAGGAGTCCTGCTATATGGCCTCCACAATCACCCGACCTCAACCCTATTGAGATGGTTTGGGATGAGTGTTGCTTCATGGTTTTGCTGCCTTCAGTCTGAATCTACAATCTGCACATTCCAATAAATACAAGAAAAACCATTGCATGGACTGGTGTGTTCAAACTTTTCAGTGGTACAGTGCAGGTTTATGCAAAACGTTATAGCTATACTATTTTTTGTTTTGTACTTGTAATTTTAAAAGATTTGCTCCTCCCCAGTAGCAATGTATCTTACACTGACAGATGAACAATGAAAAGAAGTAGCATAATGTTAGTATTTTCTCACCTCTTATAAAAGGAGAAGGGCATGAGGTTGACCCCACCAAAATGGGTCACCTACTCCCCCCCCCTTTTCCATACGACCAATTGTTTTTCCACAGACCGTTCCCACCATGACAAGCATGAATGACACCTTATGCGTGCATGTCCCGCCACACCTTGACTGCGTTTTCCAGGCCATCCCTTAAACCCAGTTCCCAGAGATGAATTTTTATAAGAGACAAATGAACCCCATTCTGTCTCAAATGCTCCCTGGATGGTGTTTCCAACTCCTGATGCCTCGTTATATTAGCCCCATTTCTAGCCAGGAAAAGGGCTACTTACCTGTTAACTTTAATGCGCGCCTTATTTAAACACTCAATAGACCGACCATGTTGCCATGCAAGCCTGCCCACAATGTCAGACCAAACAATCACCATAACCGGGTGTGAAGAAATGAGAGGCAAACAATCAAGTCTCCTTATGTCCTCACACCCATGACATGTTCCCCCAAGTGTATAATTAAAATATCTTGGGACCTGTCCAGGATTGAATGGAAATAAAATTCCGGCTTGAGTCTCGTTCACAACATACAACTAACCCCAATCCATCGGACTGTGGTCTGTTCTTTTAGAAGGCCCAGCTGAGGACTGGATGGCTTGACATCTGCCCTCAATGCTCCCCATACTACAAAAGAACGCTCCCCATTCAAGCAGATCTTTTTTGCTCTCAAAGTCTCTTATCTGCATTCCATTAACATTGTGTCTATTTTAATTCCCATGAAACTTAACCTAGTAAATAATAACTGTGTGGGTGGACGAGTAGTTAACGAAAAGCACCTCCAATGTCTATTTTAGTCAACAAGGCCCCTCTCCCCAGCCGTGGGACTCATTCCACAGCTCTATCAAAGGATACATATGATACATGAACCAACTCTGGACTTATCCCATTGTTTACTGATGACCCCTCCAGCTTCGATAAATGATGTATCATCCGGAATTTGTTAGGCTCCTTCTTGGGGACCAACCCCAAAGGAAAAAACCTCATATTTGGTAAAGGGGGTCCGTAACGTTGCCGACTTTCAATTACGTACTTCCATAGAAACTCTGTTTACCTCGGAAGGAATTCTAAAACATAACTAAAACCATCACTAAAAATACTGTCTGGCTCTCTGTCTGGGTATCTATTTAGATGATGCTGCATCCGATTTATTCTTATTGGCGCCCTCCCTTTTACTAGCAACCTCCCCAGACTTTCCATTCCCTTTTTTAAAGCATTTTACAAAACTATGGTTCCCTTCGCAACCTGAACTTTCATGCTTAAATCTACATAATTTCCATATTTTCTTTCTAACATCTTGTTTCAAGAGTGCCCAAAAGGCCCATCAAAACAAACGTAGACCTTGCCTCATACTCTATCATCCATACAAACCAAGTCAAACGTTGCGATAGATGATACCACAGGGATATCCAGCCCTGGTGGAACCACCACCTGTTACTGGAGCACTCTCTAATACCGCTGTTGTCCCCATTGACCCTAACTCTCCAGGCCCTACTGGGGAACACTCCTCTGCCACACAGCTGCCAGGGAGGACCTTGCTGCACCAATCCCATCCGCTACCTTCCATGCAGCTGTAAGAGGACAAAGCAGGTTGTCTGATGCAGTGAGTAGCCGGAGACAGAGAAGGGATAACAGTTTTTTACTAAACAGTAGTTCACAACAATACTCTTCACAGGGAGGCAATGAAATAGGGTAACAGAGATATACAAAATAAACAGTGCACTTATCGATTGAAGTTCTGGCAGGTGGAAGGCTGGAATATCTCAGGCGGCATCGCAAATGGGACACAAAGTCTCTGGCTCTGTTCCACAAGAAGGAATAGCACTGTCACCCGACAGTGTCAAAGGATGCAGTCCTCTTTGTCTTTAATGTGCTGTAGCGTGGAATCAATCCTCTGGATGAATGTCTCAGGAATGGCACCGGGCACGGGCTGCAAGCTCGTGCACAGTACACAACAGTTTGCGGTCTCTCAGAGTAGTTTCTAGGCTGTGCCGATGGTATCCTAGCCGAAACAACAGTGTCATGGTTTGAACAGGTTTCTTGCCCTGCACTCACAGGGTTAAGTGTTCGTGGCCTCTTTCTGGATCTGGGAGGGGTATTTATACTCACTCTTTACCAGGGTTCTCTGTCAGCTATACTGTTGTTCTGGTGTGTCTGACCCCTGGTGTGCGTGTATTCTGCATTGCTTGTTTGCTTCCCGTGTATGACCCGGCCTGTTTCCTCACTCTGTACTCCGTCTCTCGCTTTGGTACTACTGTCTTCTCCGGTTCTGACCTCCTGGCTTGGCTATCGTTACTCCGTTACAGTTTGTCCCTATTGTACCGTCTATTGCCCGTTCTGGTTTTCTGACCTATTGCTACGTCCTGACTATCCTTTCTGTCTAAACCCCGTGGTACTGTATTGCTATCTGGTGCTTTGACCCTGGCTTCGTCTGGTTTCTGTCTCTGTCTATGCCCCTTGGTAACATTGCCCCGTAGTTACCTTTCTAGGAGTTTCCCTGCAGCTCCTAGATCTGTGGAGCTTAGACCACGCCCCCAGCTGTCATGTGCTTCAGGTCCTGATACTCTCAAGCACGCATCGTCACCGCTGCTGCCCTGCTCCACAGGTATCTGTGAGTACTGTCTTTGTACTCAGGACACCCGCACTGGCACAGTGAGCAAGTGCAGTGCGGGGCTCCTGACATTATAGCTGACCGTTTCAGTTTTTTTTTTTCCCCCTCTGAGGAAAAAAAAAAGTGTTATCCTCATGGATCCCATACAAGCTTTGGCTGGTCAGGTCAAGCACCTGACCCAAATGTTCCACAAACTTAATGTGGAACAGCGCACGATGGCCCAGACCCAGCAACAGTTGGTGGATACGGTACAGGGGGCTGCCGCTACAGGGGATTCTTGTGCTGGGGATAGAGATGTGTCATTGGCATTCCCAGAATCTCCGGTCAAATTGCCAGACCTTTTCTCAGGGGATAAAAAGGAGTTCAGGTCTTTCAGAGAAGGATGCAAGCTGTTTTTTTCTCTGAGGCCCCGCTCTTCCGGGGATGAGTTCCAGAGGGTGGGGGTCGTCATTTCCCTACTTCGGGGGGCTCCACAGGCATGGGCTTTCTCTCTCTCTTCCTCTGCTCCTGAACGCATGTCTGTGAATTTGTTCTTTGAGGCTCTGGGGCACATTTATGATGAGCCTGATAGAGTGCGTCTGGCAGAGGATATGGTGATGAGTGTGACACAGGGAAGGAACTCTGCTGAATGGTTCTGCTCTGATTTCAGACGCTGGGCAGCGGAGGTCTCCTGGGATGACGCTGCCCTCCGGGGTTTGTTCTGTAGAGGCCTGTCCGAACGTTTGAAAGATGCCCTAGCCCTTCATCCTCCACCGGATTCTTTGGAGGACGCTATGATCCAGGCCGTCCGCATGGACCGCAGGCTGTGGGCAAGAGGGGTCATGCTGCAGGAGACCCCTTTATTCTCCAATCTGAGAGACTCTGCATCTAGTCCTGAGCCCATGGAGGTTGGTGCCACGTCATTGGAGGAAAAAGAGAGGAGACACCGAAGAAACAATCAATTGTGCTTTTACTGTGGATCCGCTGGACATTGGAGAAGGAACTGTCCTTCTTGCCCTTCTTCAGTGAAGCCGTCAGGAAAACGACTGAGTCTGGGTAACAATCGAGGAGGTTGCCCAGACTCCCAGGTACCCTTTTACTCGCTTACTAAAATTCTGCTTCCGGTGGAACTGGAACTTACAGGCGGTCCGGTTGGGACTACCGCCTTTGTTGACTGTGGTTCTTCTATTAATCTGATCGATGCCAAAGTTGTGACTTTTCATAAGATAGGGACAGTCAGGTTAAAAGATCCTGTTAAAATCGTGGCAATTGATTCTTCTCCTATCACCCAGGAGGGAATTTGTTTCATGACTGATACCTTTTCTCTGAAAGTGGGTTCCACTCACGTGGAAAAATTAAGATGTTTTGTCATAAATAATCTGCCAGCTGGACTGATACTGGGTATGCCTTGGCTTCAACGTCACAATCCTACTATTGACTGGGTCACAGGGGAGATCATTCAGTGGGGTTGTATGGCTAACGGTCTATGTTGTAACTTGACAACCCTTGTCACCCCAGTAAAATCTGTGTCAGTGTCGTCTGTCGATCTGGAAGGTATTCCGGAGTGCCTGAAAGATTTTGAAGACGTATTTTCTGAAAGTGAGGCTGAGGCGCTACCACCACATAGACCCTTTGATTGTGCCATTAATCTAGTCCCTGGAGTCAAGTTACCCAAGGCTCGCCTGTTCAATTTGTCCGGGCCCGAACGTCTAGCCATGAAGGAGTACATTACTGAGAGTCTCCGCAAAGGGCATATTAGGCCTTCTGTTTCACCTGTGGCAGCGGGCTTCTTTTTTGTTAAGAAAAAAGATGGTGGTTTGCGGCCGTGCCTCGACTTTCGGGAATTAAACAAAATTACTGTGAAAAATACATACCCTCTCCCCCTAATTCCTGATCTATGTATCCAACTCACCGGGGCCAAGTGGTTCTCTAAACTGGATTTACGTGGGGCATATAACCTTATAAGAGTCCGTGAAGGGGACGAATGGAAAACAGCATTCCTGACGACTGAAGGGCTGTTCGAAAACTTGGTTATGTCCTTTGGTCTCACCAACGCTCCTGCTGTTTTTCAGAATTTTATTAATGTAATTTTCTCTGATTTAATCGGTCGTTTTGTGGTTATCTATTTGGATGACATTCTGGTGTACTCGGTGGACAGTCAATCTCACTTGCACCATTTGCGGATGGTTCTCATGAGACTGAGGGAGAATCATTTGTATGCCAAGCTGGAAAAATGCTCATTTTTCATGCAAGAAGTATCCTTTCTGGGGTTGATTGTGTCAGGGGAGGGGTTCTGCATGGATCCTAAGAAAGTCCAGGCTGTTACGGAGTGGGTGCAACCTCATGACTTGAAAGGGTTGCAACGATTTTTGGGCTTTGCCAACTTTTATAGGAAATTTATTAAGGGCTTTTCGCAGGTGGTAAAGCCTCTAACGGACCTCACTCTCAAGGGAGCTGATGTAAAAAATTGGTCTGTAGCTGCAAAAAACTCTTTCATGACATTAAAAAAGTGCTTTTCTTCAGCCCCTGTATTGGTACAACCCGACCCGTCAAGACCTTTTGTCGTGGAGGTTGACGCCTCGGAAGTGGGGGTGGGGGCAGTTTTGTCTCAGGGTCCTCCTACCCTTACTAACCTGAGGCCTTGCGCCTTCTTCTCTAAAAAATTTTCCTCTGCCGAGAGAAATTATGATGTCGGCAATAGAGAGTTGTTGGCAGTAAAGTTGGCTTTTGAAGAATGGAGGCATTTCCTGGAGGGGTCTGTTCATCCCATTACAGTCATCACTGATCACAAAAATTTGGCCTATATCGAGTCTGCCAAGAGATTGACCCCCAGACAGGCTCGGTGGGCGCTTTTTTTTTCTCGTTTTCAGTTTACCATCACATTCCGCCCGGGATCTAAAGACATCAAGGCTGATGCCTTATCCCGAAGCTTTGATTCGGTGTCCCCTCCAGAACCTCCCTCCTCCATTCTTCAGCCAGGAGTAGTGGTGGCCGAAATCTCATCTGAGTTACAGAGAGGGATTTTGGAGGCCCAGGCTCGGGCTCCTGGTGGTAAACCCCCGGGTAAATTGTTTGTACCGGAACGTTTTCGTCTCGGACTTATGCAGGAATTTCATGATTCTGTGTTGAGTGCTCATCCTGGGATTGCAGCTACCCGGGGGGCAATTGCGAGGGATTTCTGGTGGCCCTCTATGGTAACAGATATTAAAAAGTTTGTGACTGAATGTGGGGTGTGCGCTCGTTCTAAAAGTTCTCAGGTTCGGCCGGCCGGGGAATTGGTGCCTTTGCCAATTCCGGATAGACCATGGACACATTTGTCCATGGATTTTATCACAAATCTTCCTCCTTCCAGGGGCAACTCGGTGATATGGGTGGTGGTGGATAGGTTTTCAAAACAAGCTTACTTTGTACCTCTCCCTGCGTTACCATCTGCTGAAACCCTGGCCCGCTTATTTATGCAGAATATAATTATGAATGTGGTGTCAGACAGAGGGGTACAGTTTGTAGCCAGGTTCTGGAGGGCTTTTTGCAAAAAGCTGGGGATTTCGTTGTCCTTCTCCTCTGCCTACCACCCAGAGTCTAATGGACAGACGGAGCGCACGAACCAATCGTTGGAGCAGATTCTGAGATGCTTGGCCTCTTTCAGGCAGGAGGACTGGTGTGAGGTATTGCCCATGGCAGAGTTTGCATTCAACGGTCGTGTGAGTCAGTCTACTGGGAAATCTCCTTTTCAGGTCAACTATGGCTTTAACCCACATTTTGGAGAGTTTTCCCGTATGGATTCAGGTTGTCCTGGTGCTGAGGATGTGACACAACGTCTTAGAATTCTTTGGAGGGAGGTTCAGAGGAATATTTCCAAGGCCCAGGAAAACTATAAGCGGTTTGCTGACAGGAGGAGGGGGCCAGGTCCAGCATTTGCAGTAGGGGAGAAGGTGTGGCTATCCACCCGCAATCTCAAGCTTAAGATACCTTCTATAAAGCTGGGCCCCAAGTTTATTGGCCCATACAAAGTTGTGGAGGTTGTTAACCCAGTAGCCTACCGACTGCAGCTGCCCACCTCCTTTAAAATTTCTAATGTCTTCCACAGGTCCCTGTTAAAGCCTGTGGGGACGGTGAGAGAGGATCCCTCATCAAATGCTCCGCCAGTGCTGGTAGAGGGGCAGCTGGAGTATGAAGTAGGGCGCATTGTTGACTCCCGGTGGGTGCGCCGGAGACTCCAATATCTGATACACTGGAAGGGGTACTCTCTGGAGGATCGGTCATGGGTTCCGGCCAGTTCGGTGCATGCGGATCGTCTGGTGCGGGCTTTCCACGCCAGATACCCAGACAAGCCTGGGGGTCCAGTGGCCCTCCGTTAAGAGGGGGGTACTGTCATGGTTTGAACAGGGTTCTTGCCCTGCACTCACAGGGTTAAGTGTTTGTGGCCTCTTTCTGGATCTGGGAGGGGTATTTATACTCACTCTTTACCAGGGTTCTCTGTCAGCTATACTGTTGTTCTGGTGTGTCTGACCCCTGGTGTGCGTGTATTCTGCGTTGCTTGTTTGCTTCCCGTGTATGACCCGGCCTGTTCCCTCACTCTGTACTCCGTCTCTCGCTTTGGTACTACTGTCTTCTCCGGTTCTGACCTCCTGGCTTGGCTATCGTTACTCCGTTACAGTTTGTCCCTATTGTACCGTCTATTGCCCGTTCTGGTTTTCTGACCTATTGCTACGTCCTGACTATCCTTTCTGTCTAAACCCCGTGGTACTGTATTGCTATCTGGTGCTTTGACCCTGGCTTCGTCTGGTTTCTGTCTCTGTCTATGCCCCTTGGTAACATTGCCCCGTAGTTACCTTTCTAGGAGTTTCCCTGCAGCTCCTAGATCTGTGGAGCTTAGACCACGCCCCCAGCAGTCATGTGCTTCAGGTCCTGATACTCTGAAGCACGCATCGTCACCGCTGCTGCCCTGCTCCACAGGTATCTGTGAGTACTGTCTTTGTACTCAGGACACCCGCACTGGCACAGTGAGCAAGTGCAGTGCGGGGCTCCTGACAAACAGTATCCGATGGTTTGCTCACCGACGGTAACTCAATAGCGTCAGGAGAAATCTCTAAGTCAGTACACGGATGCCTGGAAGCAGAGGAGTCATCAGTAGGAGCTGCGGAGAGGGAGTCAACCATCTCCTGTCGCCTTCCCACCAAGTCTGCCCCGTTCCTGCGCTCAGTCCCCTTAAGTACCCCGTGCCCCCTGCTGTCTGACCAGATGGTTTCTCCTGCTCAGGTGAAATCTCCCCCGCTAGATTCTGTCTTGACACATCTTTTTACACAGCAACCACACTCCCCTTGCATGCTGACGCACAGTGACCATGTTTCTTACAAGGCTGACTTTGAGGTCATCTTGGAAAAGCCGTTGCATGTGTCCCCCATGCATGCGTCTCTCCCTCTTCATCCGATGATATCAGTCCATCCTCTTCATCCAACATGTCTGATGGCTCACCCGCAACCAATGGTTCCTCAGTTCCTGTTGCGTCGTCACTGTGGTCCTCAGGTCCTGTTGAACGACATCCAGTAGCAGGGATCAGCACTTCAGCTGCACGCCTGCAACCAGCAAAACAATGATAGTCGTGTCCCCCTTCTGTGTCCCTTTTGTGTGGTATACTATGACTCCTGGAATTGTTCTTTCTAGACCTCTTCTCATTTTGCTTGCCACCCTGTCCGGGTGCAAGCGGTCTGTCATCCTCTTCCTCCCCAGGGCCAGACTTCTGCGCGCGTGATGACGTCACCATACCATCGTGTGGTGATGTCAGTACGCCGTTGCATGGTGATGTCAGCGTCTCCTGATGCATGCGCACTGTCATAGAGGTGGCGAGTCTCCGATGCAGATTCCTCCCAGACCTCAACGCAACTGAGTGGCTTTCGCAATCCACTGTCGATTCCGCAGGGTCCCTATAGATCCCTCTCTCTGCTGCACCCTCGGAATCATCTCTGGGCTCAGCCGCACAGGAGGCCCGAACCTCTTAAGGTGCTTGGGAGGCCCAGTTACCTCAGCCGCCTCGCAGCCCCGCCGTTCAGCATCCTTAAATGCTGCTGGAGCCATCCTGGACCTTTTTCAGCCGCCAGAGCCTTGCAGATTTCAAGTAGCCCCTCCATTACAGCCCAGGTGTTCTAACGTGGATCCACCAACAGACTGTGACTATCCCGCCTCCGGCTCTAATATATACCTAGAGCCCCCTTCCAATCAGGTAAGCTCCCATGGGAGGACCCTCTTGTGGACCTCACCCCAAAATTACCCTGAAACCCTGCCTCACAATATCAAAAACGCCATCTTAGATTTCCCCTACATAATGTTATCCCTAAAATTAACCTTGACTGAGGCCTAGCAGGCATCCTAGTCACGTGGCCTTGCATTAGCACTTTGGGCTTGCATTATGTGCCCTTCTTTCCCTACACTTGATGGCTGATTTAATGTATGTATAGCACAGGCGATCAGATTTAAGTCTCCTAAAAGAACTATTAAATACAGTAAAAAAGAAAGTTTTTTAGAAAAATATTTAAAAAATAAAAAAGCACAAAAGTTCAAATCACTCCTTGCCCCATTACAAAAAAAATACAAATATTTGGTATTGTTACTTTCAGAAATATTCGCTCTATCAAAATATTAAAGAAATTAATCTAATTGGTAAACAGTGTAATGAGAAAAAAAATCAAACCGCCAGAATTGCGTTTTTTGGTTGTATTAAAATACAATAGAGGAGATCAAAACATCATATCTACCCCAGAATGGTATCAGTAAAAACGTCAGCTCAGGCCGCAAAAAAATAAGCCCTCACCCAGCCCCATACCCCTTGAAATGAGAATGTGACAAGTCTCTGAAAATGGCGACAAAAGCAAAAACAAAATTTTGACAAATTTCGGAATTTTTTTTCACAACTTAAATAAAAAAACCTATACATGTTTGGTATCTGCGCACTCATACTGACCTGGAGAATCATATTACCAGGTCAGTTTTTACACTGGCCAGAAAAAAATGAAGTTGACCACCCTGAATAGTAATAAGGCTTGAGGACGAAGCGGTAACTACAGCACATATGATACATATAACGGTAGAAGAGAAATGTCAGTAACCTCAGCTCTTATTCTGACCCGCTCTTGACTCGGTCATTTCTGCTGGGTTAGATATGAGAATAAGTTGGTGAGGTGACAGATTTAAAAAAAATGGACAGATCATGACATCTAGTGGCCAGGCATAGGCATAGCATGCAGACTGGGGGACTAAGGACAACTGATGTGTGATCAATCCATGACATCTAACCCCTTTATCCCCAAGGGTGGTTTGCACGTTAATGCCCGGGCCAATTTTTGCAATTCTGACCACTGTCCCTTTATGAGGTAATAACTCTGAAACGCTTCAATGGATCCCGGTGATTCTGACATTGTTTTCTCGTGACATATTGTACTTCATGTTAGTGGTAACATTTTATTCAAATAACTTGGGTTTATTTGTGAGAAAAAAAACGGAAATTTGGCGAAAATTTTGAAAATTTAGCAATTTTCCAATTTTGAATTTTTATGCCCTTAAATCACGGAGATACGGCACACAAAAAACTTAATAAGTAACATTTCCCACATGTTTACTTTACATCAGCACAATTTTGGAACCAAAATTTTTTTTTGTTAGGAAGTTATAAGGGTTAAAAGTTGACCAACGATTTCTCATTTTTGCAACACCATTTTATTTTTACGGACCACATCACATTTGAAGTCACTTTGAGGGGTCTATATGATAGAAAATACCCAAAAATGACACCATTCTAAAAACTGCACACCTCAAGGTGCTCAAAACCACATTCAAGAAGTTTATTAACCCTTCAGGTGCGTCACAGGAATTTTTTGAATGTTTAAAAAAAATGAACATTTAACTTTTTTTCACAAAAAAATTACTTCAGGTCCAATTTTTTTTATTTTACCAAGGGTAACAGGAGAAACTGGACTGCAAAAGTTATTGTGCAATTTGTCCTGAGTATGTTGATACCTGATATGTGGAGGGGAACCACTGTTTCGGCACATGGCAGAGCTCAAAAAGGAAGGAGCGCCGTTTGACTTTTTCAATGCAAAAATGGCTGGAATTCAGATCGGAAGCCATGTCGCGTTTGAAGAGCCCCTGATGTACCAAAACAGTAGAAACCCCCACAAATGACACCATTTTGGAAACTAGACCTCCCAAGGAACTTATCTAGATGTGTGGTGAGAACATTGAACCCCCAAGGGCTTCACAGAAGTTTATAACGTACAGCCGTATAATTAAAAAATCAAATTTTTTCCACAAAAATTATCTTTTCACTTTCAATTTTTATTTTTCCAAGGGTAACAGGACCCCAAAAGTTATTGTGAAATTTGTCCTGAGTATGCTAATACCCCATATGTGGGGGGTAAACCACTATTTGGGTGCATGGCAGAGCTCGGAAGGGAAGCAGCACCATTTGACTTTATTGGCTGGAATTGGGATTGAACGCCATGCCGCGTTTGGAAAGCCCCGATGTGCCTAAACAGTGGAAACCCCCCACAAATGACACCATTTTGGAAACTAGCCCCCCCAAGGAACCTATCTAGATGTGTGATGAGCACTTTGAACCCCCAAGGGCTTCACAGAAGTTTATAATGCCCGGGCGTGAAAATAAAAAAATCATATTTTTTCCACAAACATGATCTTTTAGTCCCCTATATTTTTATTTTCCCAAGGGTAACAGGAGAAATTGGACCCCAAAAGTTGTTGTCCAATTTGTCCTGAGTAGGCTGATACCCAAAATGTGGGGGTAAAACACTGTTTGGATGCATGGCAGAGCTTGGAAGGGAAGGAGCACCGTTGGACTTTTTCAACGCAGAATTGGCTGGAATTGAGATCAAACGCCATGTTGCGTTTGGAGAGCCCCTGATGTGCCCAAACAGTGGAAACCCCCCAATTCTAACTCCAACCCTAACCCAACACACCCCTAACCCTAATCTCAGCCATAACCATAGCCCTAACCCTAATGGGAAAATGGAAATAAATACATTTTTTTATTTTATTATTTTTCCCTAACTAACTAAGGGGGTGATAACGGGGGTTTGATTTACTAATTATGACGGGTTTTTATGTTTGGCAGCTGTCATACGCTAAGGCTGTGTGCCCATGATGCGAATTTTAAGCGTTTTTGCCGCGATCGGCGCGAAAACGCTGCGAAAACATATAAAAATCGTGTACAGAACGCCCCCCATGCATTCCTATGGCATTCCGCACATGCTGTGCTAATGCTGCGCTTTTTTCCGCGGCGGAATCGCATAACGGAAAAAATCGCAGCATGGTCATTCTTTTGTGCGGGATCGCAAAGAATTGCCGCGATTCCGCACCCATAGGAATGCATGAGAATCGCTTACTTCCCGCATGTGGCTATGCCCACCATGCGGGAAGTTAAGCGTCTCATGTGCGGTTGGTACCCATGGTGTGGAGGAGAGGAGACTGCCCTCCAGGCCCTGGGTACCATACCCCTGTAAAAAAAAGAATAAAAAATCGGGGTATATTTACCTTCCGACGTCCCGCGCTGCATTCCCGGCCTAAGCGTTCCCAGTAATGCCTTGCGGCAAGGTCCTGTGATGACGTAGTCTTGCGTGACTCTAGCGGTCTCGCGAGATCGCTATAGTAACGCGAGACCAACGTCATCACAGGTCTCGCAAGGCATCGCTGGGAACGCTGAGGCCCAGGAATGCAGCGCGGGACGTCGGAAGGTAAATATACCCCGATTTTTTATTTTTTTATCATTTTATCTTTTACTATTGATGCCGCATAGGCAGCCTCAATAGTAAAAAGCTGCTCACACTCGTCAAATACTATGCTTGACGAGTGTGACCAACCTGTCAATCACTTTCCAAGCGATGCTTCAAATCGCTTGGAAAGTGCTTGAGAAAATCAGGGCAAAATCGCAAACAGAATCGCTGTGAAATCGCGCGGAAAAAAACGAGCGATTTCTGGGAAGGAGTCCAGTTTTTAGTGTGCGTTTTAACACGCAACGTGGGCACATAGCCTAAAAGACGCTTTTTATTGGAAAAATAGTTTTTGCATCACCACATTTTGAGAGCTATCATTTTTCCATATTTTGACCCACCGAGTCATGTGAGGTCTTACTTCTTGTGGGATGAGTTGACGTCTTTATTGGTACCATTTTCGGGCACGTGACTTTTTTGATCGCTTTTTATTCCGATTTTTGGGACGCAGAGTGAACAAAAACCAGCATATCAAGAGTTTGTTTTGGGGGGTGCGCTTACACCGTTCCGCGTGTGGTAAAATTGATAAAGCGGTTTTATTCCTTGGGTCAGTACGGTTACAGCGATACCTCATTTATGTCTTTTTTTATATTTTGGCGCTTTTATGCAATGAAAACAATTTTATATAAAAAATAATTAATTTTGCATCGCTTTATTCTGTGAGCTATAACTTTTTTATTTTTGCGCTGATGACACTGTCTGGCAGCTCGTTTTTTGAGGGACAAGATGACGTTTTCAGCGGTACCATGGTTACTTATATCCGTCTTTTTGATGGCGCGTTATTGCACTTTTTGTTCGGCGGTATGATAATAAAGCATTATTTTTTGCTTTGATTTTTATTTTTATTTTTTAAGGGGTTCGCTAAAGGGGTTAACTAATGGGACAGTTTTATAGGGAGGGTCACTACGGACGCGGCGATACCAAATATGTGTACTTTTATTGTTTTTTTTTTATTTCCAATAAATGAATTTATTAGTGATTTTTTTTTTTTTTATTATTTTTACACTTTTTTTTTTTTAACTTTATTACATTGTCCCAGGGAGGGAGTCAAGTATTCCCCTGAGGTGCACTGAGTCTATGCGTAACCATAGAGACAGGACATGTGGAAGCTATATTAGCTTTTAGCAGATTTGTAGAGGTGTCCCAGGACTTCCTTAATAAGCTCTCAACTTTTTTGATCCATTGGATCTTTGAGCTGGGAAGAGTCCTCAAAGGGAAGGGCTGCTAAGGCCTTTTTCAGGGAGGCCTCCTTTTATGGAGGACCAGATTCTGTATGTTCTCGTGTACAGGAAACCCCTTCTTTGGGCTTCAGCCCAACATCTCGTCCTGTACCGTGTATTTAACTTCTTCCTCCTCCACCCCTATTGTGCTCCTAACCATACTGATTAGCTCACCCATATCCTCAGAACCAAAGTAAATTTTCTTTTGTTCCCTGATTTAGGGGTGGGCGTGGAAGAGGAGCCCTCAATCTCCCGAGCGTCCTCTGAATCCGAGGACTGAATTACGCCTGAGTCTGAGTCAGATTCTATCGGAGCTTTCTTCCTCCTCCTAGAGGGAGGCGGTTGTGGCACTGGAACCTGGGAGAAGGGAGCCATGGAGATGTGAACCTCCTGTATTATGAGGGATTTGATGCTATCCAGGAGACAGGGCTGCTCGGCGCGAAGGACCTCTCTGTTCCGGACTAGCAGAGCTTTTTCCCGTATGTAGAGGGAGTCTGGCAGCACACATTTTACACTTGTGGCTGGTCCTCTTAGGGTCAGAGACCTTTTTTACCTATAAGAGAGAGAGGGAAGGTATGCTAAGCCATTTCAGGGAATAAATGCTGGATAGCCAGGGCCAACGCCTGCTACTTAAAGTAGGAGGGGTCAAAACCACAAAAAAGAGTACAAAGACCTGTATAGAATATCATAAAAATGCCAAATTTTATTAATATTACTTCATAGAAAATATATTATTTGGACAACACATAGTTCAAAAAATAAAAAGGACATGAACAGTGACAAAAAATGTGGTATAGATAGTTCATATAGGGACTGGATATAGAAAAATCCAAGTAAAATTGTATATATGTATATTGCACAAAAATGTGTTCCGCATGTGTGCACAGCCCCCTGAGGAAGCCCAGGTGAAACGCGCGTTGGGGCTGCTTTGCGTGTGGCATATTTGGACTCATTTGGGTAAGAACTCTCCGTTGTGATCATATTATGGCACCTTAATAAGTTGGAGTTAATAATTTTGTGTATAGGTGATCACTAATAATGAACTCTTTCATATAGGCTATTCTCCTATTTTAAGTAGCCATATATGTACCGGGACACATTTTTGTGCAATATACATATATACAATTTTACTTGAATTTTTCTATACCCAGTCCCTATATGAACTATCTATACCACATTTTTTGTAACTGTTCGTGTACTTTTTATTTTTTGAACTATGTGTTGTCCAAATAATATATTTTCTATGATGTATTAATAAAATTTGGTATTTTTATGATATTCTATACAGGTCTTTGTACTCTTTCTTGTGGTTTTGATCTATCTATTCTGAGTATTCCTGTTTACCTGGTATTATAGCATTTGTTTCTTGGTTGTTTTACAGTAGGAGGGGGTACGCTGGGTTCCACAGACGCAGAGAGAGAGGGCTTGTCACCATCCATGGCCATCTATAGTCAGTGTCAGACAGGTGTCTTACCTGGTGATCTCCTCACCAGGACCTTTAAAAAGATCGAGGGTCCAGCGTTGTTTGTGCACCTCCTCCCTTTGGCCCAATGGGGGGAACCACTTGAGAACACCCCAGAATGTGACCGCCGGTCCCAGGCCAGGAGCAACGCTCCCGTCGGCGCATGTGTGCGCTCCACCGTGGAACGCATAGGGACAGCCCGGTAGTGACGCACACCCCTAAGAGGCGCGCGCCCCAGTGGAACGCCCAGTAATGCCCAAAGTGGAGGAACGCCACCCCCGGCCAGCGTGAGCCCCAGGAACCGGCAGCACGGAGGAGGAAGCCGGGGAGCTACTGGAGGCCCCCAGTGCGCACATCACCACCTCGCTTTACCCCTGGAGGAGGCGCAGGAGAGGCGGGAGGGTCCCGAGTTTCACCATGCAGGCGGAGACGGGAGCAGCCATCGGAGGAGGAGAGCAAGGCCCCTGACCTCGGCTGCCCAGCATCTCACAGGAATCTCCAGCTGGTCTCCCATACTGGACGTGGGGTGCTCCCGATCGCCGGCCACAGCAGCACCATCATAGACCTCTTCATGCCCCATAGGGGACAGGAAAACACTGGTGGTTGCAGGAAGGAGAGGGGTATTTAACCTCTTTGTGTTCCTGTCCCCAATTAGGGCGGGGAAGACATCATTCGATGTAGCTGTCGTGGAAGGTGACTAGGGAAATCACATATTTACTGTCATGTGCCCGGCACTGCAGACTCTTCACAGTGGGCAGTACGCGCAATGTGAGGATTCACAAGTTTGCAGTCACATAGAGTAACTGCAGACTTGTAACCTAAGGCCGGACAATCCCTACAGAGCAACACAAGACACAGACATGGATGAAAAAGACTTTCTAGCGTAAATGCCAAGTAAGAATCACCTTCACTTTTTTACCTTCAGCCTGACAAAGAGATGAGCTTGTGCAAGGACCCAGAATGGTTCTGACATTAGTTCGATTACTGCAGAAAATCCAAACGCCAGAACCCCGGTGCCATAATGTGGGATAATCGCTGGTTCGGGGACCTCCAACATACTCATCCATATCCCCCCTAGTATTACAGACCAGCAGATGCCTAGCGGGACTCTGCAAATACAAGAGCACAATACATTCTTACCTTTAGCAAAAATTCAATTGTTACACTAGTGGCGTCAACTCGGGCGGAGCTCACCGATTGGCTGCAGCACCGTCGATATCACTTCAGTGCTGCAGACAATAGCAGAGCCTCAGCGTTGGACCTGGGGAGGGAGCTTGTTTGTAAAAAACAAACTGTAGCTGGAGGGAACAAGCATTTTAAAAAAGTGGAAACCCCTTATCATGTGTATCAGCTAGAGCCGCTGGCCAGTCCGAGCACTGCGTTGCGATCCCCGTCTGACTCTTCCCTATAACAAGCCTATATATTGCAGTGCGATGACAGACTGCAGACTGTATTCAGAAACCACGTCCCGCTGCCACAATATATACTGGAATTGTTATTCTAGCAATTTTCTAATATAAACAGATTTTTCATCAAGTCTTTAGCGCTACAAGACTGCAGCAGAGTTCTGATCCGCGCCGTCGGCAATACTTACGCCAACCAGATGAGGTGGATGGTGTGTCTCCAGCTCTGCTGTGTAGAATGGCTCAGACAGGCTTTACGGAAAGCTTCACGGGCGAGAAACACGACGGTGGTGTAAAGGAGGGTGAGACTGAGGCGAGAAAGAAGAGGAATGAGCGCAATGTATGTAGGAGCCAGGTTTCATACGGGCACTGGAATCCAAGCACAAAGCAGCTCACTCTGCATACAAGAAAATAACTATTAAAAATGGCATTTTTTTAAGTTGAGCTATACTCACCATCCCCAGGTCCAACACTGAATCACTCACAGTAGCAGTGGTTATCTCCAGTGCATCGACAGCGCTGCAGCCAATCAGTGAGCTCAGCAGCTCTAAGTAGTTTGTGATGTAATCCAGATAATAACAGACACTGGGAGGAGATTCGTCTTTGGACCTGGGGAAGGTGAGTATAGATTTTTTTAATAAACAAACTGCAGCCGGGGTAAAGGAGTTTTCCAAAACCAGAAACCCTCTTTAAAGAATACCTGCACTTTCCGATAACTTCTGGCATATCATAGAGAATTGTTCCCCTCCGAGACTGAAGAGGGGCTCAATACAAAGCCAATGGGGCTGATTCATGAAGATTGGGGTAGCACTCACCAGTCTTACTGAAGGGATGGAGTACAATGTGCCAAATTCCTTAAACGGGTTGTCCAGGTCAAAGCTACAGTTCTGCAGTTCCTCTATGTGACTGCAGACTTATGAGTAGAGATGGGCAAACCTGAACAGTAAAGCTCGGCATCCATATGAACACTTACTGTTCAGGCACAGACACGGAACACAGAATTCACCAGGAAGTCCGTGTTACTGTTCGGGTTCGGCTGCCCAAACACCGGTTGTTTGTCGCACTGTCGGGGGTTTGGCAGCACGCCAAACACCGCTTCTAATCGGAGGGAAATCATCCCTGCCGGTCAGAGAGCCACAGTTCCCACGCTGTCAAAAGAACAGGTGCACGCTCAGCTGTGATCTGAGGTGTAACGTTTACCTCCAGTCACTGGTGTCAGCTGATGGGACTACTGTTCCCATCATCCAACACCTGCAGCCAGTAATAACAGCGGGAGTAATGGATAGGTGTCATATAGACACCATTCCATTACTAAGCCGTGGGCTTGATGTCCCCTGACAAGCCAAAGGTGACATCAACCCCACAAATATGAACCCCTCTTGCCACTGCTACAGGGCAAAGGGGAAGAGCTGGACAAAGCGCGACAATTGGGGCATCTAATAGATGTGCCTTTTCTGGGCGACTGCAGGCTGCTATTTTTAGACTGGGGGGGCCAATATCCATGGACACTTACCAGCCTGAGAATACCAGCCCCCAGCTGTCTGCTTTAGCAAGGCTGGTTGTCAAAAATGAAGGGGGGAACACCACACCATTTTTTTTAAATTATTTATTGAAATAATTAAAAAATATATGGGCGAGGGGACCCCTCTATTCTTGAGAACCAGCCTTGTTGAAGCAGACAGCTGAGGGTTGCAGCCCACACCTGTGAGTTTTGTCTGGCTAGTTAGCAAAAATACAGGGGAACCCATGCCGTTTTTTTTTAAATTATTTATTTACAGCGCAGGAGCAGCGGATGAATACTCCCATCCGCCACTCCTGCTCTCACTGTAATTAGCGGCAGCAGGTGTCGAATGATGGGATCAGTAGTCCCACCACCTGACACTAGTGACTACAGGTGAGATTTATACCTCCGATCACAGCTGAGCTTCTTGCTGTCTCTTGACAGTGTGGGAACCGCGTCTCTCTTACTGGCGGGGATGATTGCACCGCCGATCAAAGGCAGTGTTTGCCTCGCTGTCATGCACATAACAGCGCAGCAAACACTGGATGTTCTGGCCCCCATTCAGGTGTATGGAGCCCGCGTTCGGGTCCTGTTCTGGTACCCAAACATCCAGGAGTCCGCCCATCTCTACTTGAGGGTACTGGTGAAATATTACAATCCAGCCATGGCCGATGCTGCAATAGCATTGGACATGGCTGGACACCGAGACCCGACCCCCCCCACACTGACTGGCGGGGGCGATCAGCCCCCACCACTGACGGACGGCGGCGATCGGTCGCCGCCGTCATCATCTGCTCCCCCTCCACTTCCCTCTGCTCCCCCCCTCCCTCCGATCCCCCCCTCACCCCCCCGGTACCTCCGATGTCCTGCTGTGGCTCCCGGGGTCCGGCCATCCCCAATCATGGGCGCCGCCATCTTGGAAAATAGCCATTTTCCAAGATGGCGGCGCCCATGAATTTGCCAGCTGCCCATTCATTTTCAGCACTGTGATAAGCTCTCACAGTGATCAAAATGAAAAAAAAAGTAAATACACCCCCCGTTTATCACCCCCATAGATAGGCACAAATAATAAAACAAAAAAAAAAAATTATTTTTCCATTAGGGTTAGAATTAAGGTTAGCTTTGGAATTAGGGTTAGGGTTGGAGATACAGTTAGGGTTTGAGATAGGGTTAGAGATAGGGTTAGGGTTAGAATTAGGGTTAGGGTTGTGATTAGGGTTAGAATTAGGGTTAGGGTAGGAATTAGGGTTAGGGTTGGAATTAGGGTTAAGATTAGGGTTAGGGTGGGTTGGGGTTGGGATTATGATTAGGGTTAGGCTTGTGGTTAGGGTTAGAGTTGGGATTAGGGTTAGGGGTGGGTTAGGGTTGTGGTTAGGGTTATGATTAGGTCTGATATAGGGGTGTGTTTGGGTTAGAGTTGGAGTTAGAATTGAGGTGTTTCGACTGTTCAGGCACATCAGGGGGTCTCCGAACGCGACATGGCGCCACGATTTATTCCAGCCAATTTTGCATTCAAAAAGTCAAACAGCGCTTCCTCCATTCCGAGCCCCGACGTGTGCCCAAACAGTGGTTTACCCACACATATGGGGTTACAGCTTACTCAGGAAAAAATGCACAACAACTCTGGGGGTCAAATTTCTCCTGTTACCCTTGGGAAAATAAAAATTGGGGGCTAAAAAAATGATTTTTGTGGAAAAAAAATGATTTTTTATCTTCATGGCTCTGCGTTATAAACTTCTGTGAAGCACTTGGGGGTTCAAAGTGCTCACCACACATCTAGATAAGTTCCTTGGGTAGTCTAGTCTCCAAAATGGGGTCACTTGTGGGGGGTTTCCACTGTTTAGGCACATCAGAGGCTCTGCAAACGTAACATGACGCCGGCAGACTATTCCATCAAGTCGGCATTTAAAAACATCACTACTTGGCTTACGAGCCCTGACGTGTGCCCAAACAGTGGCTCCCCCCACAAATGGGGTACCAGCGTACTCAGGACAAACTGAACAACAACTTTTGGGGTCCAAATTCTCCGGTTACCATTGTGAAAATAAAAAATAGCGGGCTAAAAAATCATTTTTTTTAGGAAAAAAAATATTTTTATTTTCACTGCTCTGCGTTATACACTTCTATGAAGCACCTGGGGGTTCAAAGTGCTCACTATGCATCTAGATAAGTTCCTTTGGGGGTCTAGTTTCCAAAATTGGGTCATTTGTGGAGGAGTTCCAAAGTTTAAGCACACGGGGGCGTGGTTTCCAGGGGCCAGGAGCAGTCGTGCTTTGCAGGAGCTCCTGTGGTTCCCCTAAAACAAAGCAACTTTAATCTTACAAATAAGTGGATTCCTGTGATTATCTGCTGTGGAAGACCTGTGAGAACATGCCTGGAACTAAAAAAATGAAGACTGAGAAGAATTTGATGGATAAGAAGCTTCCTGTAGCGCCGGGGGAGCAAGCGGCCTGAAGTTGCTGAGTCATCCCCCTGTCTAGCTGGAGGAAGATGGCGGCTGCAGGGAATCCTGTGGTGAAGAAGACGACCAAAGCAGTGCCGCTGGGGAAGTCTGCCGGGGCAACAATTAAGCAGCCGGAGCATCGGCAATGAACCAGGTAGAAAAGTGGTGACATCATCACCGGTTGTCAGCGGCGGGAGGAGAGGCGGCGGCATTGGTGCAGCGGCAGAGCAGAAAAGGAGTGTGGAGGCGGTGATGTCATTGCCAGCGGTCAGCGGTGGGAGAATGGGGGGTCCTGTGCAGCAGCGATGCAGAAGAGGAGCACGGAGGCAGTATCGCTGGGGAAGCCTGCCGGGAGATCTTTATCAGGCCAGAGTGTGAGGAGCAGACCAGGAGGAGAAGCGGTGACATCATCACTGAAGATCAGCAGTGGGAGGAGAGGTGGTGATACTGGTGCAGCAGTGAAACAGAAGAACGTGGAGGCAGCATCGATGGGGAAGCATACCGGGACATCTTCAGCAAGTCGGAGCGTGAGGAGTAGACCGAGGAGAGAGGAGGTGACGTCGTTGGCGGCTGTTAGCGGTGGGAGAAGAGGTGGTGGGACTGGTGTAGTGGTGGTACAAAAGAGCAACACAGAGGGAGAGTCAGTAGGGGCTTCCTGGAGCGACCAAGGTGCAGGAGGAAGGCTGAGATGCGACACGCCAGTGTTTGTGCCGAGCGCACATGCAGAAGCTAGATCGCAGTCATTGGAGGCAGTGGTGCAGGGAGCGACAGAGGAGGAGCAGGGGACTGCATTGATAGCTCACCACCTGACAGGGGTCTCTCACTGGACTGTGGGGGAATTTTCAGAAGCGCATTCTGGAAGACAGGATCTGGGGCAGAAAAATAACGCTTTATCAGGAACTGATGAGGATTGTAGGAGCCAGATATTAGCTCCGGTAAGCAAATCGCCGCTACCTGTTCTCATACCCCCTCTGGAAAAGAGATGTACCAATGCTAAGCCTTTGTTTCACGTGAATAATGGGGGACTGCATACGGGATCACTGAATGGGGGGGACTCTCCTACTGATTCGTTTAACCCTTCATTACATACTACTAATACTAATTTCAAAGATTTGAACTCCCCTCATCATACCACTATTCACCTTCAGAACGGGATATTTAAAGAGACACTCATAAGAAAATCTCAGGCTCATGAGAAGAGCTCAACTAAGAGTGTTATCCCTAACTCAAGTTCTTATAAGGCTATTGACATACCTACACAAGATTTCACTTATCCTTTGAAGGAGAGTGTCTCATCCTACAAAATCAAGGATCAGAATGTTCTTGAGGATAACAGTGATAATGAAGCTTTGACAGATCACTCCGATGGCTCTCTTAATTCACTGGAGGGTCTTGAAAGCGTACACTCAGAAGATTTATGTGATGATATGGAATCACCCGAATACAGGGAAAGTGACTTTTCCAATGATAGTTCAGAGGAGATTCTTTCTACATCCTCGTCTGCAAGTAACCCAGATACACAGGAGAATTCAGAGCATACTGAAGATTATCTATTACAAGCCGGCAAGGTTGATCTGGATCATGAGAGATCCTATATGAATCGGGGGCAGTCTTTCTCTAACCCACTATCTATACATGAGATTCCAGCATCTGATCACCTCCCTACAGAGGGGTTTATGGTGAAAATGTTAATGGCCCTTTTAAACTCAGTTGAATTTTTTGGAAAGGATGCTAAGGGAGAGGGCGATCAGGAAATACTATATACCAAAGTCCAGCTGTCTGACTCCAATCAAACAGATAAACACAAAGCTTCTGAACCTTTTATTAAGAAGCTTTTTAAGGACACATCAACAATACTGGCCGATGATACTCATTCAATTTCTTCAAACGTTCTGGGGGGCTATCCTCATGATTCAAAGATAACCAATTCAACCAAAATTAAAAGTGACATACTACAATCAAGCGACTCTCAAACGTTTTCCATGCTATCAGACTCATTGAATAAAATTAAAAAGGACATTGCCGCTTTCAACTCCACCATGGCCAACTATGAGGATTTCAGAAGGAAAAATAATGTTAAAATACGAGGGATCCCTGAATCAGTTCAAACCTTTCATTTAAAGAGCTATATATCTTCAATGATCACCTACTTGATTCCCAATACCAATGAGAATTATCTGATTGATAAAGCTTTTCGAATACGCAGGCCACTCGGCCTTCCGCAGGATTTATCAAGGGATGTTATTGTGTCGTTCCATCCAAATTGGATAAGGAGTGCGCTTCTTGGAATATCTAAAGAGCCAAAATTCAACTCTTCTCCCTACAGTCATTTATCGTTCTTCAAGGACTTGTCGAAAAATACCTTGCAAAAAAGGAAAGCATTCTCCTCTACTACATGGGAACTTCTACGCGCCGGGATACCATATTTTTGGACTCAATCTTCGACCCTCCTAGTGAAATATCCAGCAAAGTTAATTCCTATTTCTTCTCCGGACGAAGGGAATGACATTTTAGAATGTGCAGGAATTAAGACGTCCAAGATCTCCCCGGGACTCTCTTCTTCTTCGAGATCGGACGTTCACCGCAACTCAAAGGAGTCTATTTAACTGTTCTTTATTCATTTCAGGTTTCCATACTAGTTTTTATAAGTATTTTCCACTTTCATAATATTCTGGGATTGAACCGGACTTTCCCCCCAATCGGTCCCAGGGGCATCACTGGATACCCCGGACAGGGCAGGCTACTATACCTCCTATACTCTACTTTACATATGTTTACTAATTGACACATTGGAGGCAAACGAGAATAATTCTTTTTTTTTTAGGTATTAATACGAAGATTTCTAAACCATTATTATAAGCCTTTTTACTTTATTGCAGAGAAATGAAGCAACTGGATAGTAACGTTGAGTATGGAGCTTTTTCTTAGCTAACAGAGATATGCAAACATTACAGCATATTTCTGTCCACTGATTTCTATTTCTTACTGATACTCAACTTTGATGATCACTAAAAAGACTCTTTGTATTATTCAAGGTTAATATGTAAAACTTTGTGGTCTCTGATGTGTTATGTATATAGCCTGTCTATTCCCCCACTCTCTGGGGGATTTCCCTGTCTTCACAGGGAAATTTCTTTTCCCTATCCCATCCCTTTGTTTTTGTACCCTTTCTCTTCGCTCAAAAAATTCTTTAAAAATCTAACAAAGATTATTGGAAAACAAAGTTTAAGCACACAGGGGCTCAGGGGCTGGCATTTTTCAGCCTGGGGGCAATCACAAGGCAGTGGCCCTCCAGTTGCGGTGCTTTTGCCCTGCTTATCTCTGGCCGCTGCATTAAAGAAGCAGAGATAACAGGCTTTAATAACAGGCTGGTACATAGATATGGGAACAGAATGAAGCTAGCTGCATATATATGGAAACAGAACCAAGTTTGCTGCCTACGTAGATACTGTAACAGAAGCAAGCTGACTACATAGACACAAGACCGGAACCAAGATTGCTACATAGATAAGGAAACTAACTGAAGCTTACTACAGATATATGGGGGCAGAACTGAGCTTACTACTACAGAGATATGGGAGCAGAACCGAGCTTACTTCAGAGGTATGAGAGCAGAACCGAGCTTACTTCAGAGGTATGAGAGCAGAACCGAGCTTACTTCAGAGATATGAGAGCAGAACCGAGCTTACTTCAGAGGTATGAGAGCAGAACCGATCTTACTACAGAGATACGGGAGCAGAACCGAGCTTACTACAGAGATATGAGAGCAGAACCAATCTTACTACAGAGATATGAGAGCAGAACCGAGCTTACTTCAGAGATATGAGAGCAGAACCGATCTTACTACAGAGATACGGGAGCAGAACCGATCTTACTACAGAGATACGGGAGCAGAACCGATCTTACTACAGATATATGAGAGCAGAACCGAGCTTACTACAGAGATATGAGAGCAGAACCGATCTTACTACAGAGATAAGGGAGCAGAACCGATCTTACTACAGAGATAAGGGAGCAAAACCGAGCTTACTACAGAGATATGAGAGCAGAACCGAGCTTACTTCAGAGATATGAGAGCAGAACCGATCTTACTACAGAGATAAGGGAGCAGAACCGAGCTTACTTCAGAGATATGAGAGCAGAACCGAGCTTACTTCAGAGATATGAGAGCAGAACCGATCTTACTACAGAGATACGGGAGCAGAACCGAGCTTACTTCAGAGATATGAGAGCAGAACCGATCTTACTACAGAGATACGGGAGCAGAACCGATCTTACTACAGAGATACGGGAGCAGAACCGAGCTTACTTCAGAGATATGAGAGCAGATCCGATCTTACTACAGAGATATGGGAGCAGAACCGAGCTTACTACAAAGAAATGGCAGCAGAACCGAGCTTACTACAGAGATATAGGAGCAGAAATGAGCTTACTACAGAGATATGGGAGCAGAACGGAGCTTATTAGAGATATGGGAGGAGAATCAAGCTTACTACAGAGGTATAGGAGCAGAACGGATCTTACTACAGAGATATGGGAGCAGAGCCAAGTTTACTACAGAAGTATAGGAGTAGAACGGAGCTTACTAGAGATATGGGAGCAGAGCCAAGCTTACTACAGAAGTATAGGAGCAGAACGGAGCTTACTACAGAGATATGGGAGCAGAACGGAGCTTATTAGAGATATGGGAGGAGAATCAAGCTTACTACAGAGGTATAGGAGCAGAACGGATCTTACTACAGAGATATGGGAGCAGAGCCAAGTTTACTACAGAAGTATAGGAGTAGAACGGAGCTTACTAGAGATATGGGAGCAGAGCCAAGCTTACTACAGAAGTATAGGAGCAGAACGGAGCTTACTACAGAGATATGGGAACAGAACAGAGCTTACTATAGAGCTATGGGAAAACACAGAAAATTGGAGCAAAACATCCCTATATATTACACAGATCAATGTCAAGCTTATTTTTATTAGTACAAAAATCATTAAAAAGTCATCACAAAGTGTTACACACAAGGACAAAGTCATTTAACACAGGTCAGAATGCACTAGAGTAAAAAATAAAAAGCGTGCTGCACAATTGCCATCACAACAGAAAAGGTAAGGCCGGCATGTTACCGTACCCTAAGAATCCCACATATATCCAAAACAATTGCTTTGTTAATACGGCGTACAGTGACAATATCATCAGCAACACAAGTAAATGGGAACAATATAGAGGGATACAGTCACTCCTCCACCTTCTAAACCCCCACAGATATAGTCAATAATAGCAGCAATAGTATCCTAACAGAATATGTCCATATTTGGCCCAAAGAGGGGAATCCATAGTTAATAGAGGGTTTCAGCCATTACCCGTGCTGATGTCCATGTGCGAGCGCGTACACTAGTGGCTCAGTGGTGTATAAATATATATATATATACACACACACACCTGCAGTGCATGCAGAGGCAGGGCCCCCTCCACCCTCCACAGTGCGTGCAGCCGGGCCCCCCTCCCTAAGGTGCAAAGTGCAGCCAGAGCCATTGTAAATGTAAAGTGCCAGGCTGCCAGCACAATGAGGGGACACATTTAACAAAAAAAATCCACCCCCAGCCGGGCTCACCGTCTTGTGTGTGCGTCCCTCTCCCTGAGTGAGAGAGGCTCATGAATGTTTTCTGCTTCCTGCAATGCACGTGTGCTGCTCTCTGGCTGCCAGGAGGAGTGCCGTTCTTATGCAAATCCAGCCAGAGATTTCAGCCAACTGCTGACCAGGAAACAAGGAAAGGGGAGCTTCAAGGGGCCAGGGGGTATACGGCGGCCGGCGCATACATTTAATTAAAGGAGATAGTACTGTGCAGCACAGCTGCCAAACCGCAGCGGCCTCATCCATCCGGGCCCCATAGCAGCTGCGTGGTCCTCCACTATTGATGGTACGCCGCTGCTTACTATAGAGATATGGGAGTGGGTCGCCCTCCTGGTCCATTCCTGGGCAAATGGTGAACTATTTACAAAGGAAAGTTTTTGACCACACACAGTCCTGTGGTTCAGTGTCCATGAAACAAGGTAAAAACGGGAAAATTCAAAGGAAACTCTTACAGATTTCCTGTAGGCACAAAACTTGAAAACAGTTACATATATACATACAATTTCAACATTTACTTATCTATACACGATATCTGATGGGCGGTATACCTTGTGTAGTACGGGTGGACCTGCATAATACTGGTGTGACTGAAAATCTCTCTGGTTGTCCGGTGCTCACTACTGGTGTAGTGTGTAATGTACTGGATACACTACTGGTGGTTCTGTGTAGCACGGGGATACTAGATAGTCTAGGAACTCTTAGACTCACCATGGGTATAACAGATTCACCACTGGCAGGGCGAAGGTTCTCTGGCTCCACTGCTGGTGTGGCATCTGCTCCCTGATTTTCCTGATCTTCAGGATTTTCTTGAGTCACGTCTTCCTGTGCTACCAATTGGGGAAATGTCAACACTGGCACCACTATAGCATCATTTACTTTAGTCCAATTTGCAGGGAATTCTCCAAGTATAGTGCTGACCTTTTCTTCTTCTATGGGTTGGATGTTATTTTGTTCTTCCTTTCTTTCTCTTAACTGGTCAGGGCATAATTTCAAATGATACCTTGATATGGCTGCTGAGGTTTCTCCTCCGTCTTTACTAATAAGGCACACCTTGGTATTGTCGAAATTTGAGGGTAGAATGGTGTAGGGTTAAGCTTCCCATTGGTCATCCAATTTATGCAATCTTCTTTTCCTTTTTAAGACTTGTTCTCCTGGTGACAAGGGAACGGCAGGTGCATTTTGATTGTAAAGCTTCTCCTGCTTTTGTCTTGCCTCTGCTAGACTCTTTTCTGTATCCCAATCAGCATCTGGTGATGTTACTTCAGGTGTCAGGACTCCCATGTCCAAATCAATAGGCAGCTTATCAGGTCTTGCTCTCATTAGGTAGGCTGGGGTACAGTTGGTGGAATTCTCTGGGATATGGTTGTAGAGGTCTACCAGATCTGGCAACTTTTCTGGCCACAGATTTCTCTCCTCCAAAGGCAATGTCTTCAGTAGGTCAATCACTACCTGGTTCATCTTCTCACACATGCCATTGGTCTGTGGATGGCAAGGGGTTGTCCTGATCTTCTTGCAACCATTCAAGTTACAGAATTCCTGGAACACTTCTGCTTCAAAAGCTGGACCTTGATCTGTAAGTACTCTTTTGGGATATCCATGCGGGCTGCAAGAGTGCTGTTGGAATGCTCTGGCTGCTGTCCTGGCTGTTTGATCTTTGATAGGCACAACTACCAGGAATCTTGAGTAGTGGTCCACGATGGTAAGAGCATAGATGTAGCCTGACTGGCTGGGAACCAGCTTCACATGGTCCATGGCGACCAACTCGAGTGGCTGTTTGGTTACAATTGGCTGCTGAGGAGCTCTCTGGCTGTTTCGATCCTTTCTGCACAGGTTACATTGTCCACACTCCCGGCACCAGTTCTCAATGGCTTTTCTCATACCAGCCCAGTAGAATCTTTCCCGGAGCAAGGCTTCCAACTTCTTCCATCCGAAGTGTCCAGCTCCATTGTGCTATGCTTCCAAGACCTTTGATGCCTCTCTCTTTGGGACTATCACCTGCCAGACCAGCTCATGTGTCCGGGCATTGATACTCCTCTGACACAGCTTTCCTTCATAGATGAACAGCCGACCTCTTTCCTTCCACAACTGCTGGGTTTCTTCAGGAGCATCCGACTCTGGGCGGGAGTCAGCTTGTGACAGTAGCTCCTTCACCAGGTGAACTGCAGGGTCACTATCTTGCGTTTCTGCCCAGTCATGATGAGGCAAGGGGTTTAAGGTGACCTCTTTCAAGCCAGACCGTCTGTTTCTCACTCACTGAGCACGTTGGGCCGAAAGTGGCCAGTGGAAGGGAGGCAACTCTATTTCTTCAAGAGCCTCCGGGCCTTCTCCTGCATCTGGCAGATTAGGCATTCTGGACAACGCATCAGCATTGGCATTCTTGTGCCCTGCTCGGTACTTGATGGTGAATTCATAGTTAGATAGCTGAACCATCCATCGCTGCTCCATTGCACCCAGTCTTGCAGTTTCCAGGTGAGTCAACGGGTTGTTGTCCATGAAGATGGTAAACTTGGCTGAAGCTAGGTAATGCTTGAATCTTTCAGTGACAGCCCAGACTATGGCAAGGAACTCCAGCTTGAAGGAACTGTAGTTGTCCGGGTTCCTTTCAGTGGGACGCAGCTTCCTGCTGGCGTAGGAGATCACTCTTTCTTTCCCATTCTGTACCTGCGACAGTACTGCTCCTAGTCCCACGTTGCTGGCATCAGTGTACAACACAAAAGGCTTGTCATAATCTGGGTAGGCCAGAACTTCATCACCTGTGAGAGCCATCTTCAGTCGAGTGAATGATCTCTCCAACTCCTCGGTCCATTCAAAGGTGGAATTTGTCTGTTTGCTCTTCTTGGACTGCCCTACCAGAAGATTTTGCATAGGGGTGGTGGGTCACCCTCGCACACTCAGGGCAGCGGGGTACTCGGTACCGGGCCGGTGTCAAGGCGGGAATGTGTCACAGCAGCGGTGACCCGGTCCGTGGCCCTGGGTGCCCAATATCAATGGCGGTGATGTTAATGGTGTTAGAGTTTATATGAATAGTTTGTGATGCCACCCGTGGTGTTTGGCAAGTAAGATGGTAAGCCAACGCTGCATACAGATCCGCTGGGACTGATGGTGTGGTGCAGCAGAGATGGTATAGCTCCCCACAGGTGGAGCTGTAGTCCCAGGGCAGTGTAGGTGCAATGGATGAGGAGAGGCGCAGAATGTATGGAGGCTGGTACCCAGGTGTAGTGGTGCTGGAATAACTGGAGGACACCAGAGTAGGCGGTTCCAAAGCTTTACTCACTGTCTGCAGTTCACACAACTGCCTGCCTCCGTACTGTGTTCTCCAGGTCAGGGCTCCAGCCAACCTCCAGGCAGGATAGGATTCTCCCTTCCACACTCCGCCAACATGTACCTTACTGATCGACTCCTCCAATGCGCCTTTAGGTGCAAAGCACTCCAGTACTTAGTTACCCTGGAATTCCTCTCTCTAGGTGTTCCTAGTCTTTACTTGTATGACAGAAAGCTGTAGCCTGCTTCGGGGACTCCTCACTGCGTCCCGGCTCTCTATTCAGTTGCTGTTGTGTCCCAAGTCTATGATGGGAGCAAGGCGTTAGCGGCTCACTACTCCTCCGGTGTCTGTTGCCGGACATAAAGATCCAATCAACCTCGGGGACCGGGCCCCGGCCTTTGCGCTCTCTGGACTGGAAGGGCTCTCTCTCTTTCTCAACCTGCTTCCCACCGTCCTTCTATTCTCCTTCGTTCCGATCTGTTCTCTCTCTCTCTAATGGAAGGTTAGGTTATCAATCTTATCAGACTCTTTTTCTGGTCTTTCTCGTGCCAGCAGCCCAGATCACTGGGACCTGCTGCAGCACGTCCCTCAGACACCCATCTTCTCTCTTCTCTCTCCACTAACCAACTAGCCCATAACTTTCACTCTTCCCACTCTTTTGTATCATCTTACTCCACCCGCCCCCCAGCACATCTCGTGTTACGAAGCAGGGTTCCATGAGGGGTGCTCTGCTAACCCCCAGCATGAAGCTGTTAGGTGGCCCCACTGAACTATCCTGTGTGTGGAATGCAGGTGTGGAGCATGGTCAGGAGTTCCGACCTTACCTGGATGGTGGGGCACTACACCTTAGGAGAAGGTGCAGTACCTCTGTGGCGACTGAAGCCTCAGGGGCACCACAGTGGCTATTTCAGTAAAGCCTTTGATGAATCTTCTTTTGTAGCCTACCTGTCCAAGGAATTGGTGTACTTCATGGAGGTTGCTGGGCTTCGGCCTCATCTCGGATGACTGTGACTTTGTCCGGATCTGGCGCCACACCTTCTGCACTCACCACATGACCGAGGTACTGTTCCTTGGGTTTCAGGAGGTGGCACTTGGAAGGTTTCACCTTCAGGCTAAAGTTGGACAAGGCTTCAAACACCTCAGCCAAGTGTTCCAGATGGTCTTCATAAGTCTTGGAGAAGACAATGACATCATCAAGGTACAACAGGACTGTCTCAAAGTTCATGTGTCCCAGGCAGCACTCCATCAGCCTTTGAAATGTTCCTGGGGCGGTGCAGAGCCCGAATGGCATATAGTTGAACTCACAGAGACCCATTGGAGTGGTAAAGGCTGTCTTTTCCTTGTCTGCCTCTGCCACGGGAACTTGCCAATACCCACTAGTGAGATCCAAGGCGGAAAAGTAGTTAGCAGTTTTAAGTGCAGCTAATGACTCCTCAATTCTAAGGGGTAGGCATCTTTATGTGTAATGCTGTTAATTTTCCTGTAATCAACACACATTCTCATGATACCATCCTTTTTCTTTACAAAAACTATGGGAGCTGCCCATGGGCTACAACTGTCTCTGATAACCCCAGCTTCCTTCATCTCTCTCAACATACTCTTAGCACATTGGTATTGTGTTGGGGGTATAGGCCGGTACCTTTCTTTAATGGGTGGATGATCTCCAGTGGGGATATGATGTTGAACCCCTTCTGCCTGCCCAAAATCTAGTGGGTGCTTACTGAATACCCGCTCATATTCTTGTGTCACTCTGTAAACCCCATTTTTCTGGTATGAATGTGTTGAGTCAGTCCCCACCTGCAGTTGCTGGCACAACTCCTCCAGCTGCTTCACAGAGCCATTGTCCTCCACCTGATTGGATGAGACCAAGGGCTCTGCTGCCTGCAATGAGTTGTTATTAACAGTGAGCAGCTTAGCAACTGTGGCGTACCGAGGTATTGTGGCCTCCTCCTCCTCCCCACAATTCAAGAGGCGTACAGGTACTCTCCCTTTTTGTACATCAACCTCCCCTCTGGCTGTCAGGACAGTGGGTCTGCTATCAGAGTATACTGGCTCTACCAATGCCTGGTAATCTTTCCCTCTGAGACGTATGGCTGCCCGACACCAAATCAACATTTCACATCTGGGGGGTATTGCAATGGGGAAAGCATCACTCACTCTGACGCTGCCAATTTCTCTGCCAGAGCGTTCTACCTGTTGTCTTTGCATCAGGGCCTTGATCTCCTTCTGCAGGACTCGTTGTTCACTGGAACCAGCAGTCTCAGCCACCTGTTGCAACAAGACAATAACCTCGGAAAGACAGTTTTCAATTACATTGGTACGAAGAGTCATCATGGGATTACATTCACGTCGATCAATATCCACAACTATCAGGCCTTAAGATTTTAACTCTACTCTATCCACTTTAACAGTAATTTCTTTACATCCTACTTGGGGTAAAGACTGGCCATTACTGGCAACTACTGTCAGTTCATCAGTTGGGCCTCGGGTGAGTTCAGAGTCAGCCCAATACCGCTTGTAGAGGATATAGGGCATAGTGGTCACCTGCGAGCCAGTGTCCAGCAAAGCGTTCATGGGGATGCCGTCAATCACCACTGGAAGGATTGGTCTCCCTCCAACATACTTAGCTCTCCAGTTCTTTGGGCCTGGGAATCCTATTCCTGGGGGTTGGCCCTCTGCCCCAGGGGTTGCTCGTCTAAATGACAGTACCTGGCGATGTGGCCTGGCCTGCGACAGTTACGACAAATGGGACGTCCATCCTGGCCATAGCGATCGTTGGTTCTCCCTCGGAGTGGCAGAATCCTCTTCTTCCAGAGCCACGGGACATCCTCTGGACTGGAGGCAAGCTGGATCTTCTCCTTGGAGGACACTTGCAGGGACTGCACAGTTTTAGTAAGTGCAGCCATTCCTTTGGTCAACTCCTGGACCTGAAGACGCAGCTCTTCAGTTGGATCTTTATCCAGAGTCTGTGCATCAGCTTCCACAGGGAAGGAAGGGAAAGATGTTGCTTCCTGAAGGTAGGTGATCGCTGGGCGCCTAGGGGGCGCTGGACGGTTGTCAGTTGGCTCCTGCAGTACCCGAATAGCCCTGTCCTTGAAATCAGCAAAGTCCAGATCAGGGTTTTGCAGGGTTATGATGCGCAGCTGTCCTCTGTGGGTACTGTATAGGAGTCCTTCAATGAACTGCTCCTTTAACAGTTTATCTTCCTCCTTCACACTGTCAGGATCCATTTGTTTAACGGCTCTCAGCGCCTCCTGCAGGTTAAGAGCATAGTCCCTTATACTGTCCTGCGCCTTCTGTTTACACCCAAAGAATCTCATCTAGATGTCAGCTGCAGCGCGGGTGTCAAAGGTGCTCCTTAGCTTGACCAGAATCTTTGCAACAGTCTCTTTATCAATGTCCTGCCAGGCTTTCACATCTCTCTGTGCTGCACCCGTTAGCTGTCCAATAAGGATGTTCACTTTCTGGCTTTCAGACAGGGGGTGTACTTCAAACAAACTGCACAGTCTCTCTTTAAATTCACTCAGGGTATGTGACTCACCTGAGTGCTGCGGTAGCCAGGCCGCTCCCGGGAGGTTAGGCATAGACAGCGGCATTATGGGGACCGCTGCGGTGGGCACTACTCCTTGCGGCGCTGAGGGGTTGGCGGCAGCGTCCGCCGCTGCATTGCTGCATGGCGCAGACATTCTCTTCCCCCCCTAGTTAACATTTGCCAGGGCCGGGGGTTGAGTGAGCTTACCGGTGGCCGCTTCGCAGGCCCAATGCTCCAGGCTGTAGGCCTCAGCTCCTCCCACTTCTCGCACGCTTTTCCTCTTCCTGCGCGGGACTTCACCGCTTCGCGCTCTCGGAGGGGCCCCGCCCACGAAGGCCAGCCTCTTTGGTTAACCGCACGCGCCAAGCAGCTCGGCAATGGTGGCAATTGGCGCCAACACAGTCTTTTACACCAACACAGTCTATGGTACACAGGACCCGGGGGTACCGGGCTCCGTAATCCTGTTCGTGATGCCAAGTTGGGTCGCCCTCCCAGAGCTGTGGGGTACTCGGTACCGGGCCGGTATCAACGGGATGTGACACAGCAGCTGTGACCCGGTCCGTGGCCCTGGACGCCCAAGTAATAGGGGAAATTCAATGGTGGAATGTAGTTAATTGAATGATAGTTTGTGACGCCACCTGTGGTGTTCAGCAAGGGAAGTGTTAAGCCGACGCTGCATGCAGATCCGCTGGGACTGGTGGTATGGTGCAGCAAAGATGTAAAAGCTCCCCACAGGTGAAGCTGTAGTCCCAGGGCAGTGTAGATGTGGTTGGCACGGGGATGTAGCGGTGCCGGAAGGGTTGGAAGCAGACAAAGACACAGCGGGGTGCAGTTTCTGTACCTTTACTTGATAAATGCAGTCCAGGGTCCTGGTTACAGATGGTACCGGAGCAGGTTAGCCTGGAAGCAAATCAGGGATTCTCTCTCAGCAGATGGGCTGTGCAATCTCCTTCCTAACGGTTGCTTGAGTTGTCTCCAGTACTGAGTTACACTGAAGATCCTCCTTATTATCGTTTCTCTGAATACCTCGTATGGCAGACAGCTGGAGCCGCTATTTCTCTCTTGGCTCACACCGTGCTGTTGTGCCTCCGAGTCTTAGGTGGGAGTCGAGTATTTACAACTTCCTACTCCTCTGGTGTCTGTTGCAGGACCATTAGTATCCATACAACCGTGGAGACCAGGCTCTAGTTCGTGCGCTCTCACTAGAGATGAGCCTTTTCTCTCTGCTCGATCTCCGTGCTTCTTCCACACGTCTGCACACCTCACCCTCCTCAGACTAACTACTTACTCCTTCCTCTTGGCCCTTAGAGAGCACTCCTCCCCTTAATTCCGGTTCAGAGTCCCCCCTGCTGGCCTGGAGTGGAACTGTGTTGCATGTATAGGTTAACTGCGAGAGAGACCCTTCATTGCCTCCAAGCCTGGCATTACCCTCCCTGGAGGAAGGCAAAGCCACTGTGGCAGCCATACTCCTGGGGGCGCCACAGTAGTTTTCAGCAACACCATTCATTTTATCATATAATTAGTAATGAGCGAGCCCTAAAATTATTGGCTGCTCTTACTCGTAACAAGCTTTTCATAATGCTCGAGTGTTCGTCTCTAGTAACGAGTATAACAGAGCTTACTACAGAGATATGGGAGGAGAACCAAGCTTACTACAGAGATATAGGAGCAGAACTGAGCTTACTACAGAGATATAGGAGCAGAACCAAGCTTGCTACAAAAGTATAGGAGCAGAACGGAGCTTGCTACAGAGATATGGGAAGAGAACCAAGCTTACTTCAGAGATATGGGAGCAGAACGCAGCTTACTACAGAGATATAGAAGCAAAACGGAGCTTACTATAGAGCTATGGGAGTAGAACTAAGCTTACTACAAAAATATGGGAGCAGAACCAAGCTTACTACAGAAGTATAGGAGCAGAGCGGGACTTACTACAGAGATATGGGAACAGAACGGAGCTTACTATAGAGATATAGGATCAGAACCAAGCTTACTACAGAAGCATAGGAGCAGAACGGAGCTTACTACAGAGATATGGGAGGAGAACGGAGCTTACTACAGAGATATGGGAGCAGAACCTAGCTTACTACAGAAATATAGGAGCAGAACCGAGCTTACTATAGAGATATGGGAGCAGAACAGAGCTTACTACTGAGATATGGGAGGAGAATCAAGCTTACTACAGAGGTATAGGAGCAAAACTAAGCTTACTACAGAGATATAGGAGGAGAACAAGCTTACTACAGAAGTATAGGAGCAGATCGGAGCTTACTACAGAGATATGGGAGGAGAACCGAGCTTACTACAGAGATATAGGAGCAGAACTGAGCTTACCACAGAGATATAGGAGCAGAACCTAGTTTACTACATAAATATAGGAGCAGAACGGAGCTTAGTACAGAGATATGGGAGGAGAACCGAGCCCTAAGAAAATAATAATGGAACCTGAGTGCCCCTATCAAAACTAATAATGTCCCCATTTAAAAATCATAAAAAAACCCTAAATGCAATACTTTATTATTAAAAAAACAAAAAGGTCACACCACAAAGTGAACAAGACTAGACAAAACCGTGTCCAATGACATCCAATTACATAAAAACATGTAATGGGGGAATTCTAGGAGTCCCTAATACAGTCTAATGCTCACTCCTTCCTTGCCGCGGAGGTTGGCACCCTAGGAGGTACGTTGTGGCGCCCCCGCTCAACGATGGCTGACCCTAGGGACCCTAATGAACCCTGCAGCCACTATGGGATCCCTTCCCCGATGCTAAAGGGACCCCTAACATTAGACAAAGATCACCACATCAGGACACAATTGTTGTTGAGATCGGCCCTCCTGATGAGCCCAGATGGGGCGAAACGCGTTGAGGCGCTTCACTTATATGGCAGATGGCGTTTGACATGATGAGTATCTGCAGCATTGAATACTGAGTGTTGAATTATGTCTTTAATGGTACCTGATATTTAATCCAGTGGCATGATCATTGTCACCTTTCATGCAAGTTTTTGGTTATCTACACTCACTGGCCACTTTATTAGGTACACCATGCTAGTAACGGGTTGGACCCCCTTTTGCCTTCAGAACTGCCTCAATTCTTCGTGGCAGAGATTCAACAAGGTGCTGGAAGCATTCCTCAGAGATTTTGGACCATATTGACATGATGGCATCACACAGTTGGCGCAGATTTGTCGGCTGCACATCCCTGATGCGAATCTCCCGTTCCACCACATCCCAAAGATGCTCTATTGGATTGAGATCTGGTGACTGAGGAGGCCATTTGAGTACAGTGAACTCATTGTCATGTTCAAGAAACCAATCTGAGATGATTCGAGCTTTATGACATGGCGCATTATCCTGCTGAAAGTAGCCATCAGATGTTGGGTACATTGTGGTCATAAAGGGATGGACATGGTCAGCAACAATACTCAGGTAGGCTGTGGCGTTGCAACGATGCTCAATTGGTACCAAGGGGCCCAAAGAGTGCCAAGAAAAAATTCCCCACACCATGACACCACCACCACCAGCCTGAACCGTTGATACAAGGCAGGATGGATCCATGCTTTCATGTTGTTTACGCCAAATTCTGACCCTACCATCCGAATGTCGCAGCAGAAATCGAGACTCATCAGACCAGGCAACGTTTTTCCAATCTTCTACTGTCCAATTTCGATGAGCTTGTGCAAATTGTAGCCTCAGTTTCCTGTTCTTAGCTGAGAGGAGTGGTACCCGGTGTGGTCTTCTGCTGCTGTAGCCCATCTGCCTCAAAGTTCGACGCACTGTGCGTTCAGAGATGCTCTTCTGCCTACCTTGGTTGTAACGGGTGGCAATTTGAGTCACTGTTGCCTTTCTATCAGCTCGAACCAGTCTGCCCATTCTCCTCTGACCTCTGGCATCAACAAGGCATTTCCGGCCACAGAACTGCCGCTCACTGGATTTTTTTTCTTTTTCGGACCATTCTCTGTAAACCCTAGAGATGGTTGTGCGTGAAAATCCCAGTAGATCAGCAGTTTCTGAAATACTCAGACCAGCCCTTCTGGCACCAACAATCATGCCACGTTCAAAGGCACTCAAATCACCTTTCTTCCCCATACTGATGCTCGGTTTGAACTGCAGGAGATTGTCTTGACCATGTCTACATGCCTAAATGCACTGAGTTGCCGCCATGTGATTGGCAGATTAGAAATTAAGTCTTAACACACAGTTGGACAGGTGTACCTAATAAAGTGGCCAGTGAGTGTATATGATGATTATTTAATCTTGAGCATTTCACTTTTGATATCTGTATAGGGACTTATGTGACTTATCATACAATTCAGTGGTTAGTAGCTCAGTGATTGTGATCTCTTTTTCAACACATATATGTAAAATTCGGTCCACATTGTTTTTTGGATCTTAACATATTACCAGTTGTGGATCTATCTTTATGCTTGCTTAGTCATCTGGTGCCATAAGACTTAATCTCAGATAAATGAAATTTGATATATTATACGCTGTGGATCTCCTTGCCTTTATCTGTTAGACTCGTGTCACTATAAAGCCATCATATTTATGTGTTCCTTTTGCTTTTAATCCTCTTGGGGATTAGGGTCCTCCTTATTGTAGGTGATCTTTGTCTAATGTTAGGGGTCCCTTTAGCATCGGGGAAGGGATCCCATAGTGGCTGCAGGGTTCATTAGGGTCCCTAGGGTCAGCCATCGTTGAGCGGGGGCGCCACAACGTACCTCCTAGGGTGCCAACCTCCGCGGCAAGGAAGGAGTGAGCGTTAGACTGTATTAGGGACTCCTAGAATTCCCCCATTACATGTTTTTATGTAATTGGATGTCATTGGACACGGTTTTGTCTAGTCTTGTTCACTTTGTGGTGTGACCTTTTTGTTTTTTTAATAATAAAGTATTGCATTTAAGGTTTTTGTATGATTTTTGGTTTGAGACCCTTTGATATTGATATTGAATGTCCCCATTTACAACAAATAATGTCCTCTGAGTGCCCACAAAACTCTGAATATAAAGAATGATTGCCCTACTTACCACAAAACAAAATACGATGGTCCCGAAAGCCCTTTATTATACATTGAGGACCCCAGATCTCCCTATATATAGTAAAATGACTACATAGCCCCTATATAAAATAAGATGTTCCCATTGCCCCCAAATATAGTATGATGGTCCCTAATGACCCCCCTATATACAGCATGAAGGACCCCCTGCCCCCTATATCTAGTATGAAGGTCCCTACTGCTCCCTGTATATAGTATGAAATCCCCACTGCCCCCTATGTATATACAGTTGAAACCCGAAGTTTACATCCATCATATACTGTATAAAAATACAAATCTGCATGTTTTTCTCTATCTGACATGAAATCAGAATAAACCTTTCCCGTTTTAGGTCATATGTGTTTTTATATGGTGTATGGAAACTTCTGTTTTCAACTGTATAGCATGATGGCCCCACTGCCCTGTATATATAGTATAAAGGTCCCCACTACACCAAATAAATAGTTTGGTGGCCCCAGTTGCCCCGTGTATATAGTAGGATGGTCCCAGTTCCCCCATATATATAGTATGATGAACCCAGCTCCCTAATATATAAAGTACTAGCTGAAGAGCCCGACGCTGCCTGGGCATAGTAACTACAGTAGCTGTGGTTAGTTGTAGCAAATTATAATTATCCTCCATCCCATAGTCCCGTGCCCATATACCCATCATACATATCCACCATCCCATAGTCCCGTGCCCATATACCCATCATACATATCCTCCATCCCATAGTCCCGTGCCCATATACCCATCATACATATCCTCCATCCCATAGTCGAGTGCCCATATACCCATCACACATCCTCCATCCCATAGTCCCATGCCCATATACCCATCACACATCCTCCATCCCATAGTCCTATGCCCATATACCATCATACATATTCTCCATCCCATAGTCCCATGCCCATATACCCATCATACATATTTGCCATCCAATAGTCGAGTGCCCATATACCCATCACACATCCTTCATCTCATAGTCCCATGCCCATATACCCATCATACATAGCCTCCATCCTATAGTCCCGTGCCCATGTACCCATCATACATATCCGCCATCCCATAGTCCCGTGCCCATGTACCCATCATACATATCCGCCATCCCATAGTCCCATGCCCATATACCCATCATACATATCCTCCATCCCATAGTCCAGTGCCCATATACCCATTATGGCATCATCACATGGCAACCGTTATGACATAACCATCACCATTGCAACCTATTAAGACATCATCATCACCATGGCAACCATTGTGACAGCATCTTCGCCATTGCAACCTATTATGACATTAGCGTCGCCATGGCAACCATTATGACATCATAATGAGGGGCGGGGCTTGTAACCTATGATGACATCAGCGTCACCATGGCAACCATTATAACATCATAATGAAGGGCGGGGCTTGATGTACACACACTTTTTCCCCATTATGTAGATAGGGGCAAAATAATTTGGTGAATTGGAACACGCGGGGTTAAAATTTCGCCTCACAACATAGCCTATGACGCTCTCGGGGTCCAGACGTGTGACTGTGACAAATTTTGTGGCTGTAGCTGCGACGGTGCGGATGCCAATCCCGGACATACACACACACATACACACACATTGAGCTTTATTTATTAGATGATGGTCCCACAGCCCCATATATATAGTATGGAGGCACCAGTTCTCCCCATATATATAGTAAGATATCCCCAGCTCACCCCATATATATGATGACCCCCAGTTCCCATATATATAAATAAAGCCCTGACACATGTAGGTGAAACAGAAAAACCAGGATCCTCGGAACAGCCCACCCAAACCCAACCTGAGCAGAACACCAATCACAACAACCTGACAAAAGCCGGAATCAGGAAGATGGTAGACGAAGGCCAGGAGAGGTACGTAAGTGGAAGAACGACATCATCAGCTCACAGAAACTGACCATCTACCAGAGTCTACAGAGAGACTACAGACTGGCCCCATACCTGGAGAAACTCCCGCACCCCAGAGACCGCAAGATCCTGAGCCGGTATAGACTCAGTGCCCACAGTCTGGCCATCGAATCCGGCCGACACAGGCAGAGCTACAAGCCCAGGGAGGAAAGACTGTGCCAATACTGTGACCTGGAGGCCCTGGAGGATGAGACCCACTTCCTGCTACACTGCTCCAAATACTCAGCAGTGAAGGACACTCACTTCAGGAGACTCTCACATCTCTTCCCAGATTTCATCACCAGGAAGGAGGAAGAGAAAACATATATCCTGCTGGGGGAAGAAGAGAGAGCAGTGGAGATAGCAGCGCAATATGTGAGCGAATGTCATAGACTGCGAGAAAGAGAACTATGATATGCCATGGACTTCTATGGCCCCCACCCTGGATCTGCCCCATGCCCCTCATTCACCTTCCCTATGCCATGGACTTCTATAGCCCCATCCTGGATCTGCCCCTACCCAACATCCCTACAGTCCCTATCCCTATTCCCTTTTGTACACTTGCTTTGGCAAAACTAATGTGTATTTAGTCGTGCCAATAAAGCTTCTTTGAATTGAATTGATATATATACAGTGGGGAAAAAAAGTATTTAGTCAGTCAGCAATAGTGCAAGTTCCACCACTTAAAAAGATGAGAGGCGTCTGTAATTTACATCATGGGTAGACCTCAACTATGGGAGACAAACTGAGAAAAAAAAATCCAGAAAATCACATTGTCTGTTTTTTTTCATTTTATTTGCATATTATGGTGGAAAATAAGTATTTGGTCAGAAACAAAATTTCATCTCAATGCTTTGTGATATATCCTTTGTTGGCAATGACAGAGGTCAAACGTTTTCTGTAAGTCTTCACAAGGTTGCCACACACTGTTGTTGGTATGTTGGCCCATTCCTCCATGCAGATCTCCTCTAGAGCAGTGATGTTTTTGGCTTTTCGCTTGGCAACACGGACTTTCAACTCCCTCCAAAGGTTTTCTATAGGGTTGAGATCTGGAGACTGGCTAGGCCACTCCAGGACCTTGAAATGCTTCTTACGAAGCCACTCCTTCGTTGCCCTGGCGGTGTGCTTTGAATCATTGTCATGTTGAAAGACCCAGCCACGTTTCATCTTCAATGCCCTTGCTGATGGAAGGAGGTTTGCACGCAAAATCTCACGATACATGGCCCCATTCATTCTTTCATGTACCCGGATCAGTCGTCCTGGCCCCTTTGCAGAGAAACAGCCCCAAAGCATGATGTTTCCACCACCATGCTTTACAGTAGGTATGGTGTTTGATGGATGCAACTCAGTATTCTTTTTCCTCCAAACACGACAAGTTGTGTTTCTACCAAACAGTTCCAGTTTGGTTTCATCAGACCATAGGACATTCTCCCAAAACTCCTCTGGATCATCCAAATGCTCTCTAGCAAACTTCAGACGGGCCTGGACATGTACAGGCTTAAGCAGTGGGACACGTCTGGCACTGCAGGATCTGAGTCCATGGTGGCGTAGTGTGTTACTTATGGTAGGCCTTGTTACATTGGTCCCAGCTCTCTGCAGTTCATTCACTAGGTCCCCCCGCGTGGTTCTGGGATTTTTGCTCACCGTTCTTGTGATCATTCTGACCCCACGGGGTGGGATTTTGCGTGGAGCACCAGATCGAGGGAGATTATCAGTGGTCTTGTATGTCTTCCATTTTCTAATTATTGCTCCCACAGTTGATTTCTTCACTCCAAGCTGGTTGGCTATTGCAGATTCAGTCTTCCCAGCCTGGTGCAGGGCTACAATTTTGTTTCTGGTGTCCTTTGACAGCTCTTTGGTCTTCACCATAGTGGAGTTTGGAGTCAGACTGTTTGAGGGTGTGCACAGGTGTCTTTTTATACTGATAACAAGTTTAAACAGGTGCCATTACTACAGGTAATGAGTGGAGGAAAGAGGAGACTCTTAAAGAAGAAGTTACAGGTCTGTGAGAGCCAGAAATCTTGATTGCTTGTTTCTGACCAAATACTTATTTTCCACCATAATATGCAAATAAAATGAAAACAAAACAGACAATGTGATTTTCTGGATTTTTTTTTCTCAGTTTGTCTCCCATAGTTGAGGTCTACCTATGATGTAAATTACAGACGCCTCTCATCTTTTTAAGTGGTGGAACTTGCACTATTGCTGACTGACTAAATACTTTTTTCCCCCACTGTATATACACACACACAGTATATATATATATATATATATATATACACACAGTATATATATATATATATATATATATATATATATATATATATATATATATATATACACTCACTGGCCACTTTATTAGGTACACCATGCTAGTAACGGGTTGGACCCCCTTTTGCCTTCAGAACTGCCTCAATTCTTCGTGGCAGAGATTCACCAAGGTGCTGGAAGCATTCCTCAGAGATTTTGGACCATATTGACATGATGGCATCACACAGTTGGCGCAGATTTGTCGGCTGCACATCCCTGATGCGAATCTCCCGTTCCACCACATCCCAAAGATGCTCTATTGGATTGAGATCTGGTGACTGAGGAGGCCATTTGAGTACAGTGAACTCATTGTCATGTTCAAGAAACCAATCTGAGATGATTCGAGCTTTATGACATGGCGCATTATCCTGCTGAAAGTAGCCATCAGATGCCTGTTCTTAGCTGAGAGGAGTGGTACCCAGTGTGGTCTTCTGCTGCTGTAGCCCATCTGCCTCAAAGTTCGACGCACTGTGCGTTCAGAGATGCTCTTCTGCCTACCTTGGTTGTAACGGGTGGCAATTTGAGTCACTGTTGCCTTTCTATCAGCTCGAACCAGTATGCCCATTCTCCTCTGACCTCTGGCATCAACAAGGCATTTCCGGCCACAGAACTGCCGCTCACTGGATTTTTTTTCTTTTTCGGACCATTCTCTGTAAACCCTAGAGATGGTTGTGCGTGAAAATCCCAGTAGATCAGCAGTTTCTGAAATACTCAGACCAGCCCTTCTGGCACCAACAATCATGCCACGTTCAAAGGCACTCAAATCACCTTTCTTCCCCATACTGATGCTCGGTTTGAACTGCAGGAGATTGTCTTGACCATGTCTACATGCCTAAATGCACTGAGTTGCCGCCATGTGATTGGCTGATTAGAAATTAAGTCTTAACACACAGTTGGACAGGTGTACCTAATAAAGTGGCCAGTGAGTGTATATATATATATATATATATAGTATGGTGACCCCAGTTCCCTCATATATATATAATATGATGGCCCCAGTTCACTCATATATATAGTATGATGGCCCCAGCCCCCATATATACAGTATGGTGGTCCCAGTTCCACCCCATATACATAGAAGGAGGTCCCCAGCCCCCATATATACAGTATGATGGCCCCTCAGCCCGTTCATATATACAGTATGATGGCCGCAGTTTCTCCCCATATATACAGTATGATGGCCGCAGTTTCTCCCCATATACAGTTGTGGCCAAAAGTATTGACACCCCTGCAATTTTGTCAGCTAATACTCAGTTTCTTCCTGAAAATGATTGCAAACACAAATTCTTTGGTATTATTATCTTCATTTAATTTGTCTTTAATGAAAAAACACAAAAGAGAATGAAGCAAAAAGCAAAACATTGATCATTTCACACAAAACTCCAAAAATGGGCCAGACAAAAGTATTGGCACCCTCAGCCTAATACGTGGTTGCACAACCTTTAGCCAAAATAACTGCGACCAACCGCTTCCGGTAACCATCAATGAGTTTCTTACAATGCTCTGCTGGAATTTTAGACCATTCTTCTTTGGCAACCTGCTCCAGGTCCCTGATATTTGAAGGGTGCCTTCTCCAAACTGCCATTTTTAGATCTCTCCACAGGTGTTCTATGGGATTCAGGTCTGGACTCATTGCTGGCCACCTTAGAAGTCTCCAGTGCTTTCTCTCAAACCATTTTCTAGTGCTTTTTGAAGTGTGTTTTGGGTCATTGTCCTGCTGGAAGACCCATGACTTCTGAGGGAGACCCAGCTTTCTCACACTGGGCCCTGAATTATGCTGCAAAATTTGTTGGTAGTCTTCAGACTTCATAATGCCATGCACACGGTCAAGCAGTCCAGTGCCAGAGGCAGCAAAGCAACCCCAAAACATCAGGGAACCTCCGCCATGTTTGACTGTAGGGACCGTGTTCTTTTCTTTGAATGCCTCTTTTTTTCTCCTGTAAACTCTATGTTGATGCCTTTGCCCAAAAAGCTCTACTTTTGTCTCATCTGACCAGAGAACATTCTTCAAAAACGTTTTAGGCTTTTTCAGGTAAGTTTTGGCAAACTTCAGCCTGGCTTTTTTATGTCTCAGGGTAAGAAGTGGGGTCTTCCTGGGTCTCCTACCATACAGTCCCTTTTCATTCAGACGCCGACGGATAGTACAGGTTGACACTGTTGTACCCTCGGACTGCAGGGCAGCTTGAACTTGTTTGGATGTTAGTCGACATTCTTTATCCAACATCCGCACAATCTTGCGTTGAAATCTCTTGTCAATTTTTCTTTTCCGTCCACATCTAGGGGAGTTAGCCACAGTGCCATGGGCTTTAAACTTCTTGATGACACTGCGCACGGTAGACACAGGAACATTCAGGTCTTTGGAGATGGACTTGTAGCCTTGAGATTGCTCATGCTTCCTCACAATTTGGTTTCTCAAGTCCTCAGACAGTTCTTTGGTCTTCTTTCTTTTCTCCATGCTCAATGTGGTACACACAAGGACACAGGACAGAGGTTGAGTCAACTTTAATCCATGTCAACTGGCTGCAAGTGTGATTTAGTTATTGCCAACACCTGTTAGGTGCCACAGGTAAGTTACAGGTGCTGTTAATTACACATATTAGAGAAGCATCACATGATTTTTCGAACAGTGCCAATACTTTTGTCCACCCTCTTTTTTATGTTTGGTGTGGAATTATATCCAATTTGGCTTTAGGACAATTCTTTTTGTGTTTTTTCATTTAAGACAAATTAAATGAAGATATACCAAAGAATTTGTGTTTTCAATCATTTTCAGGAAGAAACTGAGTATTATCTGACAAAATTGCAGGGGTGTCAATACTTTTGGCCACAACTGTATACAGTATAATGGCCCCTCAGGCCTTTCATATATACAGTATGATGGCAGCAGTTTCTCCCCATATATACAGTATGATGGCTGCAGATTCCCTCCATATATGCAGTATGATGGCTGCAGTTTCCCCCCCATATATACAGTAGGATGGATGCAGTTTCTCCCCATATATACAGTATGATGGCCGCAGTTTCCCCCCCATATATATAGTATGATGGCCGCAGTTTCTCCCCATATACACAGTATGATGGCCGCAGTTTTCTCCCATATATGCAGTATGATGTCCCCAGCCCCATATATGCAGTATGATGGCCCCCGTTTTCCCCCATAAATGCAGTATGATGGCCCCAGCCCCCATATATGCAGTATGATGGCCCCCCTTTACCCCATATATGCAGTATGATGTCCTCAGCCACCATATATGCAGTATGATGGCCCCCGTTTTCCCCCATATATGCAGTATGATGGCCTCAACCCCAAATATACAGGTGGATGGCCGCAGTTTCTCCCCATATACACAGTATGATGGTCGCAGATTCTCCCCATATACACAGTGTGATGGCCCCAACCCCATATATACAGTAGGATGGATGCAGTTTCTCCCCATATATACAGTATGATGGCCGCAGTTTCCCCCCATATATATATAGTATGATGGCCGCAGTTTCTCCCCATATACACAGTATGATGGCCGCAGTTTTCTCCCATATATGCAGTATGATGTCCCCAGCCCCCATATATGCAGTATGATGGCCCCCGTTTTCCCCCATAAATTCAGTATGATGGCCCCAGCCCCCATATATGCAGTATGATGGCCCCCCCTTTACCCCATATATGCAGTATGATGTCCTCAGCCCCCATATATGCAGTATGATGGCCCCCGTTTTCCCCCATATATGCAGTATGATGGCCTCAACCCCAAATATACAGGTGGATGGCCGCAGTTTCTCCCCATATACACAGTATGATGGTCGCAGATTCTCCCCATATACACAGTGTGATGGCCCCAACCCCATATATACAGTAGGATGGCCGCAGTTTCCCCCCCATATACACAGTAGGATGGCCACAGTTTCCCCCCATATACACAGTATGATGGCCTTTGTTTCTCCCCATATATACAGTATGATGGCCGCAGTTTCTCCCCATATATACAAGTAGGATGGCCGCATTTTCCCCCCATTACATATACTCAGTAGGATGGCCGCAGTTTCCCCCCCCATATACACAGTATGATGGCCGCAGTTTCTCCTCATTTACACAGTATGATGGCCGCAGTTTTCTCCCATATATGCAGTATGATGTCCCCAGCCCCCATATATGCAGTATGATGGCCCCCGTTTTCCCTTTCACATGCAGTATGATGTCCCCAGCCCCCACATATGCAGTATGATGGCCCCCGTTTTCCCCCATATATGCAGTATGATGTCCCCAGCCCCATATATACAGTAGGATGGCCGCAGTTTTCTCCCATATATGCAGTAGGATGGCCGCAGTTTCCCCCCCATATACACAGAAGGATGGCTGCAGTTTCCCTCCCATATACACAGTATGATGGCCGCAGTTTCCCCCCATATACAGTAGGATGGCCTCAGTTTCTCCCCATATGCACAGTATGATGGTCGCAGTTTCCCCCCATATACAGTAGGATGGCCTCAGTTTCTCCCCATATACACAGTAGGATGGCCGCAGTTTCTCCCCATATATGCAGTATGATGGCCGCAGTTTCCCCCCATGTATGCAGTAAGATGGCCGCAGTTTCCCCCCATATAAACAGTAGGATGGCCGCAGTTTCCCCCCATATATACAGTAGGATGGCCGCAGTTTCTCCCCATATATGCAGTATGATGGCAGCAGTTTCTCCCCATATATGCAGTATGATGGCAGCAGTTTCTCCCCATATATGCAGTATGATGGCAGCAGTTTCCCCCCATATAAACAGTAGGATGGCCGCAGTTTCCCCCCATATACACAGTAGGATGGCCGCAGTTTCTCCCCATATATGCAGTATGATGGCCGCAGTTTCTCCCCATATATGCAGTATGATGGCAGCAGTTTCCCCCATATAAACAGTAGGATGGCCGCAGTTTCCCCCCATATACACAGTAGGATGGCCGCAGTTTCCCCCCATATACACAGTAGGATGGCTCCAACACAAACAAAAAGCACAGAATGACAAATGTGCAAAAATACCTTGCAATAAGACATATAACAGTAGTCAGCAAGTGCTGATAAAAGGTAATAACAAACACAGGGTATTTAGTCTAAACGTATAGACTAAATACCCTGTGTTTGTTATTACCTTTTATCAGCACTTGCTGACTACTGTTATATGTCTTATTGCAAGGTATTTTTGCACATTTGTCATTCTGTGCTTTTTGTTTGTGTTTCAGTCAGGGTGGAGTGAACATGGTCCAACAGACTTGTTCACATTGTGCATGTCACAGTAGGATGGCTGCAGTTTCCCCCCATATACACAGTAGGATGGCTGCAGTTTCTCCCCATATATGCAGTATGATGGCAGCAGTTTCTCCCCAGATATGCAGTATGATGGCAGCAGTTTCCCCCCATATAAACAGTAGGATGGCCGCAGTTTCCCCCCATATACACAAGTAGGATGGCCGCAGTTTCTCCCCATATATGCAGTATGATGGCAGCAGTTTCTCCCCATATATGCAGTATGATGGCCGCAGTTTCCCCCCATATACACAAGTAGGATGGCCGCAGTTTCTCCCCATATATGCAGTATGATGGCAGCAGTTTCTCCCCATATATGCAGTATGATGGCAGCAGTTTCTCCCCATATATGCAGTATGATGGCCGCAGTTTCCCCCCATATAAACAGTAGGATGGCCGCAGTTTCCCCCCATATATACAGTAGGATGGCCGCAGTTTCCCCACCATATACACAAAGGGATGGCTGCAGTTTCCCCCCATATACACAGTAGGATGGCCGCAGTTTCCCCCCCATATACACAGTATGATGGCCGCAGTTTTTTCCCACATACACAGTAGGATGGCCGCAATTTCTCCCTATATATACAGTATGATGGCTGCAGTTTCTCCCCATATATGCAGTATGATGGCAGCAGTTTCTCCCCATATATGCAGTATGATGGCAGCAGTTTCTCCCCATATATGCAGTATGATGGCAGCAGTTTCCCCCCATATAAACAGTAGGATGGCCGCAGTTTCCCTCCATATACACAGTAGGATGGCCGCAGTTTCTCCCCATATATGCAGTATGATGGCAGCAGTTTCTCCCCATATATGCAGTAGGATGGCAGCAGTTTTCTCCCCATATATGCAGTATGATGGCCGCAGTTTCCCCCCATATACACAGTAGGATGACCGCAGTTTCTCCCCATATATACAGTAGGATGGCCGCAGTTTCTCTCCATATATACAGTATGATGGCCACAGTTTCCCCCCATATATACAGTAGGATGGCCGCAGTTTCCCCCCATATGCACCATATTTTGTATGCAGGTGAAAATGGGCCCCCAGAGTCATTGTTACTAGTGGGACGTTGGCACCTCAGTCCGACGCTGCATAAGTATGTACAGTTGGCACATGCTGCTGCATTATACCCTATGAAGGGGCTGCATTATACCCTATGAGTGGGCTGAATTATACTCTGTGTCTACATTATATTCTATGTGGGGGTGCATTATACTACATTGAGAGGGCTACATTATGCCCTATGAGGGGGCTCCATTATACCCTAAGAGGGGACTGCATTATATTCTATGAGGGGGCTGTATTATACCCTACAAGGGGGCTACATTATATTCTACAGGAGAGCTGCATTATATCTTATGAGTGAGCTGCACTATATTCTGTGAGGGGGGCTACATTATATTCTATGAGCCAGCTGCATTATACTATATAAGGGCTTTATTATATTCTAAGAGGGGGCTACATTATACTATATGAGAATTGCATTATATTCTATGACAAGGCTACATTATATTCTATGAGGTGGGCTACCCCAACCCCTGCTATATCATTAAGACGTGTACTACCTTATATTATACCCTGATATTGGAGTGTTCCACCCCAGAAATTGTGATCTTGTATTTATTTTTATGTATCTACATAGTGGGCCAAAGGTGTTCTAGTCTGACGCTGTGCTCATGCATCTTCCCCATGCTGTTCTCATTCCATTTGAGCACTTTTTCCATCTATTTCAGCAATTTTAATGCCCCCCAAACCTGCAGGGAAGGTCCGCCAGAAAAATGCTCGAGTTTCCCATTGACTTCAATTATACTCGTTACTAGAGACGAACAATCGAGCATTATGGAAAGCTTGTTCCGAGTAAGAGCAGCCAATAATTTTAGGGCTCGCTCATTACTAATTATCATTATAATTTATCATTACTAATTATATGATAAAATGAATGGTGTTGCTGAAAACTACTGTGGTGCCCCCAGGAGTATGGCTGCCACAGTGGCTTTGCCTTCCTCCAGGGAGGGTAATGCCAGGCTTGGGAGCAATGACGGGTCTCTCTCGCAGTTAACCTATACATGCAACACAGTTCCATTCCAGGCCAGCAGGGGGGACTCTGAACCGGAATTAAGGGGAGGAGTGCTCTCTGAGGGCCAAGAGGAAGGAGTGGTCAGTGAGTCTGAGGAGGGTAAAGTGTGCAGACATGAGGAAGAAGCCCGGAGATCGAGCAGAGAGGAAAAGCTCATCTCCAGTGAGAGCGCATGAACTGGAGCCTGGTCTCCATGGTTGTATGGATACTAATGGTCCTGCAACAGACACCAGAGGAGTAGGAGGCTGTAAATGCACTACTTCCATCTAAGACTTGAGTGCACAACAGCAACATTGATAGTGAGCCGGGACTTAGGAGCAAGGAGTCCCCGAAACAGGCTACAGCTGTCTGCCGTACAAGTAGAGTTCTTGGGAACATCTGTCAGGAGGATCTCCAGTGTAACTCAGTACTAGGAGATTTCCCCTGCGGATTTCTATAATGGAGCAGATGTAAAACTGCAGCAGAACTGCACAAAAGAAGTGACATGCTGTAGTTTTAAATCTGCAGCATGTGCACAGCTTTTTTTGTTTTACATAGCCTTAAATGGTACTGTACATCACTTGCAGTTCTGCTGGGCCAAATCTGCTGCAGAACTGCAGTAGAATCCGCACCGTGTGCACACACCCTTAGGCGTCAGGTTCCTGCCACTGCACAGCAGGAATACAGAGCCTTGCACTCAGTGGTCTCCTATTCTCCTTCGGCCGCAGTGGAGCCTGCTCAGCAGACTCGTCAGTCCCAGCGCTCTACCCAGACCAGCAGTGTAGGATCGGTTGCTGCTGCCACCTCTGGTTTAGGTTTGACAATGCAGCCTGGCCAGCAGCAAAAGACTCCAGAATCTAAGTCCCTCCGTCGCTCCACTGAGCATGCTCATGGGACAATTCCCAATTGGGGATCAGGAGTCACATGCTCAGGTCCTTCTCCAGTTCTGATTGGTCAATCAGGGGGATCTGGAAGGTTCTGGAAGGTCTCGGCTATAAAAGTCGCATGGCCGTTCGGCTATGCACTAGTATAGACTCTTGTTATTATGTGTGTGAGTGAAGATGGATGCATGAGACTGGTGACTGACTTATTATGATTCCCCTCCCTTGGATATTACGAATGTGGTTAGGGGATTAGTAGTCAGAGTCAGCGCCAGCAGTGGCTTAATCTATGTGCCACTGAGCACCCCGCTCTCCACATGAGCGTTAGCGTCACAGTGCCAATCAGCACAAGGCACCCTTGCACCGCACTAGCAGCCGCGTTCCTTATAGTGGCGCCGTGCACAAGTTAAGTGCTTTCCCCCACTCTAGAGGTTAGTGGCATCCACCAAGGCGGTGCAGTGCACACCTGGTGCAATTCCTGACTCAGCAGTTGCGGTGTCGAGCACTTGTGGGTCTAGAAGGACTCTACCCAGCGTCTCAGGGGCAGATCCTGTGACCTTACACTAGTGCTCCTATAGTTGAGCTCTGTGAGCACAAACAGGCTCCGGCGTTTATGTTCAGCGGTAGTGCGGCTCTGTGAAGCAACAGAGTCCGCCCCTGTACACACCGGGTGACGTAACCCACATGTGTTTCTCTAGTATACCGCCCTATAGCGTCCGCTGTTACTGAGCAGCAGTTTACCACCCCTGCACGGTGGACCCCGGGCTGCAAACACACCTTATTACCATCTTTATTATTTGGTGCGTTCTGCCAGCCCTAACAAGTAGACTGACAAATGGGAGGAGTTGTAGGAGAGTGCAGCACTGTGGAGAGCTTTGTGGGAGAGTGCGATGACTGGTACTGAGTGGAGGCATCGGTGTAACTGCTAGACAGACATATGAGCCTGACTGCTGCATTCAGGATAATTACAAATGCATTTAGTGACAAGAAGAGCAATTAGTGGCTTACAATTAGTTGTGAGTTCAAGATGAAATGGAATCCGAGCAACAGTAGCGGCTTTTAGTTATTTTTTTAGTAATAAAGAGTGATTGTGCTCCCTTCGGGAGCGCGTTGGAATTACGAACCACACAGTGGGGTGTAACCACGCATCAGACTGACCTCGCAATGAGGTATAACCACGCACCAGCCTGGCGTATGTGCAGACTAACAGCAAATATAAATACCTGGTGTACCTCTCCAGCCACTCCTACCTTGTGTATAAAAAAGCTCTGATGTTAATACTGTTCGGGTACAGCTATCCGATAACGCTATCCATGAAGAAAGTGCACGGGTAGAGCTATCCTATAGCTTTATTCCTAAAGGAAATGAATGGGTAGAGCTATCCGATAGCGCTATCCATGAAGAAAGTGCACGGGTAGAGCTATCCCATAGCTTTATTCCTAAATGAAATGAATGGGTAGAGCTATCTTATAGCGCTATCCATGAAGAAAGTGCACGGGTAGAGCTAACCCATAGCTTTATTCCTAAAGGAAATGAATGGGTAGAGCTATCTGATAGCGCTATCCATGAAGAAAGTGCACGGGTAGAGCTATCCCATAGCTTTATTCCTAAATGAAATGAATGGGTAGAGCTATCTGATAGCGCTATCCATGAAGAAAGTGCACGGGTAGAGCTATCCCATAGCTTTATTCCTAAATGAAATGAATGGGTAGAGCTATCCGATAGCGCTATCCATGAAGAAAGTGCACGGGTAGAGCTAACCCATAGCTTTATTCCTAAAGGAAATGAATGGGTAGAGCTATCTGATAGCGCTATCCATGAAGAAAGTGCACGGGTAGAGCTATCCCATAGCTTTATTCCTAAAGGAAATGAATGGGTAGAGCTATCCGATAGCGCTATCCCTCAATGTTGCTGAGCATAAGCTATTTCACATGGTTGAGCGCACTTGGGATCTGCCCCCAAGGCCCTGCCCATGCCCAATGTTTGGTCCGTAGACCGCGGCTAGGAGTTAGTCCCGCTTTTGTGTCCAGCAGTGATGGTGGATCTGCTGGGCTTAAGGGCGCTAGATGTTGAGGTTTACTGTCTTTCAGATTGTTTTAGGGCAGAAACAACCTGAAAATACTTGCGCAGCCCTGGATAATCGACGCCGGCAGGATGATAAGATCCGGCGGAGGCGGGAACCTATGAGAAGAGAAGTAAATATAATGTAAGTGATGGGACTCCATATAACATGATACTACTGTGCGGTCACTGTGGCCGGACGTCAGAGGAATCTTATCACACAGAGGTCAGAGATCATCGTCAGCCATCATACATGTGACAATCCCATCAATGACAGATGTCATCTCACCCACATGCATCATTCTCACTGACTGACATCACACAACATAGAGCTGATTCTCACACTTACGTCGTCTCTTTCCCTTTTGTTCTTCATTTTTTGAGCTTTGTTGCTCCATACTCAGATTTTTTTCCTCCTGAGCTGGAAATTCTGGTCAGAAAGTAAAAAAAGCTCAGTAACAATATATTCTTATAGGATTTGCTTTGTATCTATACTGTAAGTAAAGGGACTCGATGTTACATGATACTATTGTGCGGTCACGGTGGCCGGACGTTAGAGGAATCTTATACAGAGGTCAGGGATCATTGTCAGCCATCATACATATCCCATCACTGACAGATAACATCTGCTCCTCACGAATTATTCTCACTGCCTGACATCATATACTGTAACATGGAGCTGATTATCACACTTACCTTGTCTCTTTTCAGAATTTTCTTCATTATTTGAGCTTTCTTGGTCTAAACTCAAATATATGGAAGAATCACTTTCCTCGTCAGCAGGCATATCTGATCAGAAAGTAAAAAAAAACCTCTTAGTAACAATATATTCTTATAGGATCTGCTTTGTATCTATACTGTAAGTAAAGCGACGACTTATTACATGATAGTACTGTGCGGTCACTGTGGCCGGACGGCAGAGGAATCTTATACAGAGGTCAGGGATCATTGTCAGCCATCATACATATCCCATCACTGACAGATAACATCTGCTCCTCATGAATTATTCTCACTGCCTGACATCTCATAACATGGTGCTGATCCTCACACCTACCTTGTCTCTTTTCCTCCATTTCTAGCTCTATACTGGAATATATTGATTTTCTTTCCTCGTCAGTTTCATTTTCTATTCAGAAAGTAAAAAATAAAACACCTCTTAGTATCAGAATATTCATTTAGGATCTGCTTTGTATCTGCTTACAGCATAAGTGTGCAAAACAAAAATTTTGTCAGGTGCCAAGGTTTTTTTAATAGATTTATGGTATTTCGAGGGTGTTGAAATAAAAAATCTCATGGCATTACATAACTTACCCCCAATACCTATACAGCGCATAAAATAATACAATTATGACACATTGACTTAGTAGCTAAAAATTGGCCACCAAAGAATTAGCCAAAACTTGAACCAATCCCCGCAGCTTGGCCAAAAGGCTCAAGGCCGTTTATCCCAGTGACTGAATGACTAACCCTAAGGCCGTGAGAAAATGAATGGCGGGGCAACACTTCTGCTAGGAAAACGCCAGAGGTCAGACAGGGACCCGTGCCGCTACCCTCTTTTATCCCACTCTCCTTCTTTACTAATACATTCACCAATCAGGGACCGTTCACAGGAAAGGAAACCTTTTCTTCCCCCTGCTACGGTCCCCTGACTGGCCAGGTTTACCAGCCAACCACCTGCAAAGCTCTTGCACATATGTACCATGGCAAAAACAGAGGGAAAGATTTTTCCCCACCATTTAACCCTTTCAGGACGGGGATATATAGCAAATAGGGCAATGCCAGGTGTTCTCCTCCTGAAGGTCCATTAATCTCCATTACTGTTGCTGAATTGGTTCTAGTTTTTGAGGTGATTGTCACAAGTGTGTCACGTCCTCCTGAGATATCGGGGGTTAGAAGATCACTACGTATTGTGAATCGTAAATCTTCCATTTAATCTGTGTGTTCGTGTCCCATATTCAATGGATTTAGTTTCATCCATGAAAATAATGATTTCTCCCAAGGCGACTTGTGTGTGATAACCAATGCAATAGCTTTTGGTGTTTGGGTCGCTCTTTCGACTCTAACAGCATCTCAGGTAATGAAATATCCTATATAATTATTTTATATTTCAGTTTGTAGGCTTACAGTGCCATAAAAGCGACTTTTTGAAGCCAGAATTCTATTGTGATTAATTAACTATTAAATATTTCAGAAACTAGAGGGAATCTGGCAAAACCAAAGTAATATTTATAATCAGCACCATAAACTTAATATAAAACCGTTCAGACATTGTTGGCACCAAAATCACTGTTTACCAGTGCAATGTAAGTAATGGGACGCCTTATAACATGATACCACTGTGCGCGAACGGCAGAGGAATCTTATCATATAGAAGTCAGCGATCATTGTCAGCCATCATACATGTGACAATCTCATCACTGACAGATAACATCTGCTCCACATGAATGATCTGGTGACCTTGGAAAACTGTGCAAAATTAATGAAATCTATGGGCAACATAATTGGGATCCATGAAACATGGATAACATAGGATACAAATAACAGAAAAACTATGTGGAAATATTGGAGACTTTAAGTCAACATTCTCATGTTTTGTCCCGTAGACACGTACATACCTGACAATGGGGACGAGGATGGCAAACTGGTAATGGCATCGTCACTAATAGATACAGGAAAAGATTCTTTCTGCCTGTTTGGAAGAAGAAAAACATGTAAATCACAAGTAAATACAGTATAAAAGGGGTTGTCTCAGTAGATTAACACCAACTATAAGGCCCATTAGGACTTATGACAGCTACAGTATGGAAAATAGAGCAAAAAAATACAAAGAATGGTGGACATGTAGTAGTGCATCTCTCCTACAGTGTGGGCAGCACTAACAGTGCATGACTGGCTGCAATTATGGGATGTTACCGTCAGCAGTTTCTGAAGCCAAGAGAACAATGACTACTAATATTTGATATTATGGAATTTATGTCCTATATTTGGGGTTGGGCACATATCTCAGCCTGGAGCTCCAAGTAATGACCCTATAATCTACTCACTCTTCTGAGATGTCTGTGTTGGATTCTGGGGTACAATCTGGAGGGGACTCGGGATCCTCCTTGTTCATCCTCCTGGTAGCGTTGGTACAGAGCTAAATGCAGACAACAAGAAGATATTAAATACATTTATTTTACTTTCAGAGGTATTTTTTTTTATTTATTATCTATTGTTCTCATACTTACTTTAGAAAGCCATTCAGAAGAAGATGCAAAATTTGGGTAGTTAAAGCTCTCATTGTCCTCCTCATCCTCTGAGACCAGATGTTCATGATCTACAAGACATAGGTTATGAAATATTTTTAGAGGCTGTCAATAAAACACAGTAGCCATTTATCTGTAATATTAATGACAACCACTTGTCCTGGTGTGGGATTATTGGTATCTCACCACCTGGCACCGTGTATGCCACTGGGGTTTTCTGTATCCACCACCGATAGATGTAGATTATTCCACACTGAGACTTCGGTACGTATTCTTTGCAGTAACGGGCTCAAGTTGAGTTCCCCAAACCTCGTCAGTGGAAGCACTATATGGTTCCCAAGTACTTAAATTGCTGAACTACCTTTAATTTAGTACCTGCCTCCACCTCCCCAGTACAATTGTCATCTCCATCAATCGGCAAAACACACGACTTATCACAGTTAATCATCAATCCCGAAATCAGACCAAAACCTTCAATTAATATCATTACCCTTCTTAAGGACTCCCCGGACTCTGCCAAGAAAAGCAGCAAATCGTCGCCGTACTGAGCGATCTTCTGCGCCCACGTTTGCCGTAAGCTGAGGAATGTACATCGGCTTCTGACTTAGAAGGTTGTTAAAGTCTAAGTCTCTCAGGAATGGATGACTCTTGATCTCAAATGCTCCTGCTGGAAAAGACAAAACCAAAGTGTTGCGGATATTGTCAGAGACTGTTCCATTTCTGAACTGTTTAACTTAATCTGAACTAATACAATTTCTGAGCAAACATGAAGGAAAATTACTGAATGTCATATTATGAAGAATTAGAAATGGAGGAGCTGATGGAGAAGTGCTGATTCTCATGGACATGGGCGATATGTCCGTTGTGTAATAAGCAAATTGTTACCTGTCCCAAGTCTTTGTTCAGGATTTTTTCTGAGCAGTCCTGTGATGAGGCACTGAGCATCAAAGGGAGGAACGGGATCACAATCCCAACGTATGTCTCCTATTATATAGAAAATTACAGAAAATAAAACATCTTTATTGGATTGTAAGATAAAGCAAAGGAAATAAGTAAAACAATGTAACCAATCAAAGCAAATGATCGGATTATTCCACTTACCATTGACAATATTTTTAAAAATCTCAGCGTCGGATTTCGCATAAAATGGTTCACGCCCCACAAGAAATGTATATAGTATGATCCCCATTGACCACCAGTCCACAGGTCTTCCATAGTATTTTCCCAGGATGATCTCTGGGGCCATATAAGATGGGGTGCCAGCAACCTGGAAAGCAACAGAAGAAGGAGATGAGATTGATGATACCATTATTATTACAAGTTCTCACATAAAAACACAATGACAGAATATAAAATATCAGTGGAAAAGTTCTCTAGAAATGAAGAATGCAGAGGAGAAACAACAGTGTGATGAGATTAGTAAGAACAAGCTGCGTTTCTGTAAGTGATGCCGACCTCAAGGTCCCGGAACTCTCTGCTGATGTCCTTTGCTAATCGCTTGTAGGTGTTGGTTTTTGGTGTCATGACACCAACTTTTGAAAGCCCAAAATCGGTAACTTTTATGTGTCCGGCAGATGTTATCAGGAGGCTGTGAAAGAAAAGATGGTTTTAACCTTGCAGACTATATGATAATAAATGATAACTTCCATTATGATACTACAGGGGCACTTACTTCGCTGGCTTCAGGTCTCTGTGCACCACCCCATGGCGGTGCAAGTATTCTACAGCAACAACCGCTTCTGCAAAGTACAAGCGGGCCAAGGGGACAGGTAAATGACCCATGGTGTTTAATAGGGTCCGACAGTCTCCACCTGTAGAAAAAAGGAAATATGACCGGTGAGGGGTTTATAAAGCAGACCACCGTGATGTGTAATGAGAAGTGAGCAGAGATATTTGGCAGGAAAGACTGTGTACAGTTATAATGAATAGTGCACATAATATTAGACATAACATTAGACTAAAGTAGTGGTGAAGTGTGCTCCATGTAACTAATAACATAAAGTGACATCTTGTCTACAGCTGAGGAAACTGGAGATACTGGCTTGCTCAGTGTGGACATACGGGGGAGATCACACAGACAGTGGCGAACATAAACATCACAGGGCCCCATAGAAAAAGTTCTAATTAGGCCCCTAAAAATAATATCTATCGAAGCCCCTTTGTGTTCTCACCAGCAATACACTTTTTATGGCCATTTCAAGGTATGATGCCCTCAAGCGTGCCCCCACCCACAAACACGGAGTATGTATCTCCACAGTGAATCCTCCTGCCTACCGTATCACCCCACATATACAGTACAGTGTCAGTGTGATGCCCCCACTTACTATAGTGGCGCCCACAGTGCCTATACTCAGTATAACGTCCCACATAGACACACAATATAATGGTCCCAACACGTCTCCACTCAGTATGATGGCCCCTCACACATAAATTTGGACCCTAACACAAAATGAGGACCCCCACACAGAATAAAGACCCCCACAGCACACCACTCAGTATGAAGTCCGCACCCAGTATAGGGGCATTCACAGCCGGCAAATCAGTATCGTGGCATTAGCAGGCTCCCATAGCCTCTCACACAGTACTATGTCCCCCACAGCCACCCAATCAGTATTATCACCCCTACAAATGCTGAAATTGAAAAAGCACTATTCCCCTGGCCCCATTCCCACGGCACGCTGCTCTGGTCAGTACAGTGTGAGTACTGAGACTCCACACTACAGGCGGGATGCTGTGACTACTTTACTCCTCCAGTGTACGGAGTCTCAGACCACCGTCTCACAACCATGGGCTGAATGGTGGATCGGGGGGCTTTTGGCTTCCTGAGGCACCATTCTGTTCCTCAGTATTCTCATTCTGAGGATGCGGCTACTCTGAAGTTGTGATGATAGGAGGAGTGATGTGGCCCAATGCCGAGTGGCGCCAAGCCTCCTCTGACTCATGGGCCCCATAGTTCCCCTGCACACTGAGCAATGGATTTCCGTGCAGCTAGGTAATATACAACCTATAGTAAATGCTCTGGGGTGATGGAACCAACCACCTGGACAAATCCTAATTATATGTGCGGTGATAAGATGTAAGCAGACATGGAGTGACTAGAATATAATGCATATGTGTCCTACCTTCCACATACTCCATGACCATACAGAGGTGAAGTTTAGTTGGAAAGGAGCAGAGCATGGAGACCACAAAGGGACAATCAGCGAATGTTAAGATGTCCCTCTCCATAAAGGCCAATTCCACCTTTTTTGGAGTATTCAGGTTCTGCTTGGCCATTGTCTTCATTGCAAAGACCTGCTGCAAGTCTTTATGGCGCGCTAAGTAGACGGACCTGGAGAAAAGGACAATCCATGGTTAGTAATCAATCCTTAATAACAGTCCAGCTATAGAAATCATTATACGATCTTCTGTACTAATTCTTGAAGTCTGTCCGTCACTGGAAATACATTTCTAGAAATTAATAAAATAGCAGCTCATAGCTCAGCTATGGAGCTGTGCACAATGCCATGTCACACAAGTCACATAGAGAGGAGAGAATCTTCTTGGGCAGATTCTCTATAATTGACCACAAGATGCGATTCTGTCCAGGTAAAATTTAGTCCAAATTGAAATTCCCCCAATTGCTGTAAGAAGTTTATTCTGCTCCTCCCTAAGGCGTAATAAATGGAGGGGATGGAAGTAACCAAATAATAACCACCTGTCCGAGGCTCCCACCTGTCCATCACTGCAGGTCTATATCCTCTGTGCCAGTCTTTGGTTGTTCTGGCGCCCCCTTCTGGTGCTGAGGCCAGTGATTGGACTCACGTGGTCATGGTGGAGGGTGTTGGGTGCAGATGTCATTGACGTCAGTATCGTGTCAGTCCTCACGTGACCATGTGTAGCCAATTACCCTTATCTGCTCCATAATGGCGCCCCCAAAAAACCAAAGTCCACTGAGGAGGAAGCTCTGGTGGAGGCGGCAACATGAGAACAGATGGGGTCTAGGACAGGTGAGTGGGATATATTACTTTAATCCCTTTCCATAAGGGGATGTGCCCATATTAAGTATTTGCAGCAGAAATTTTTACACCATATCTGCATTTCTAAGTAGAAAAACGATGCGCAAAATAGCCGCATTTTTGTCGCGTTTTTGATACGTTTTTTTCCTGCGTTTTTGTCGCAGATTTCCCCCTCATTATTATATGTGACATCTGCAGAATAAATGCTGAAAGAACTGACATGTGCAGATTTAAATGGAAAGATCAGCATCGTGTGCATGAGACTCCAGGAATCTCAGTCACTTTTCTGGCATCATGAAATCCCTCAGGTTTTGTAACAAATCGGAGCAGAAAAAACACAAAAAAGCGACAAGTCTGCAATGTGTGCACAGGTCCTTCCAGTGTCACCTGTTATGGGTCAGAATGCTCCGCTGTCTATAAATGAGCTGAATAGTGAGAATTAGATGTGGACAGTGATGTGGACTCCGATTATTTCCCTATGATAACACTGAATAGCAGAGCACAGAGGCAGAAGTGTTGTCATAGGGAACCCTGAGAAATGTGGATTATACCAACAGAAATCTCACCCAAAAGCTCCAGCGCCGATCAGTTTGGATGCTTTGAAGTCGCTTATACGCGGCTTTCTCGCTGGGATCAATGATTCGATCGCTCCCTATAAGAAAATAAGAAATGATATTCAGATAAAAAAGCTGCAAGAAAAAAGCTCCAGATACAAAAACGTCTCCCTCCAATATTATGTCCCAGCTGATATACAGCAATTGGATGTAGGGCACGATACAAGCAGAACGCTCCGCAGACACGGATGTCATTTAACCCCTTAACAACCCGGGGTATTTCCGTCCTTGCGTCTCCGTTTATTGCTCCCCTTCCTCCCAGAGCCATAACTTTGTTACTTTTCGGTCACTATGGCCATGTGAGGGCTTGTTTTTCGCGGGACAATTTGTAGTTTTGAACGACACCATTGGTTTTACCATAACCTGTACTGAAAAACGGGATAACTATCTAAGTGCAGTGAAATTGCAGAAAAGTGCAATTCCACAATTGTTTTTTTTACCATGTTCACTAAATGCTTAAATGCTACAACTGCCCTGCCATTATGCTTCTCCAGGTCACTACAAGTTCCTAGATACCAAACATGTCTAGGTTCTTTCTTAAGTGGTGAAAAAAAAACATCAAAAGTTTTGTATAAAAAAAATGGCGCTGTTTTCCGAGACCCGTAGCATTTCCATTTTTTGTGGTCTGGGTCGGGGTGAGGGCTCATTTTTTGTGCTGAGCTAATATTTTTATTGATACCATTATTGGATAGGTACGATGCTTTGATCGCCCGTTATTGCATTTTATTGCAATGTTGCAGCGACTAAAAAAGTGTAATTCTGGCATTTTGATTTTTTTCTCATTGCTCCATTTACAGATCGGATTTCTTCGTGTTAGACGTTGATAGATCGGGTGTTTCCGAACGCGGCGATATCGAATAGGTGTATTTTATAAATTATTTTCAATGGGGCAAAGGGGGGGTAATTTCAACTTTTATGTTTTTTTAAATCCTTTTTTTCTACTTTTTACTTGCTTCAATAGTCTCCATGGGAGACTAGATGCTGCGATCATCCGATCGCTTGTGTTACACAAAGCAAATATGCTCATCTGCTCTGAGCGTCGACCGCTGGGCGCCAATGGGCGGAGCTAAATCGCGCTTCTGTAGCAGCCATTTAAATATGCCGATGTCAGAGTTTGACAGCGGCATTTAACATGTTAGCAGCCACGGGTGGATCGCAATTCCTCCCACGGCTGTTAGGACCACATGACAGCTCATCAGATGAGCTGTCATGTGCTGGAAAAGATGAGGGAGGCCTCGGGCAAAGCATGTCATAGGTCGTTAAGGGGGATGCTCCATACACCAGAATCATTTAACAGTGCTGATTAATATGGGTGATGACAGATGAAAACTTAAAGGGAATGTCTCAGCAGGTTTTTATATGTAATCTAAGAACAGCATGATGTAGGGGCTGAAATCCTGATTCCAGTGACGAGTCACTTATTAGGCTGTGTGTCATTTTATTAAAATCAGTGTTTAATCATCAAGAGATTATCGCTATAGGAATAGTCTTGTGTTACGTAGTCCTACTGCTCTATGTAACCCTGCTCCCACCACTGATAAGAGGATTTCTGCCTATTCACAGTGTACTGTACACCAGCCAATGGTGTGGGCGGGGTTATAAATGGCTTAGGATTCAGAGATCTGTTAGATCTGCAGCAGAGAAGAGTGTGATTTTTAACACAACTGCTGCACCCAGAAAAGAAGATGACATTGTTGGAATCAGGGTCTCTGCCCCTACATCATGCTGCTCTCAGATGGGTAGCAGAAACCTGGTGCCAGATTCTGTTTAGTATAAGTGCTATTATCTAACACAATAGTGTCATCTACATTTAGAACAGAGATCTCCCATGGTTATATGGGGGATAATACTGGACGTGTCATTCACACCCCATGATCTGGTGATGTACAGACATCCCCTTCTATGATACTCACAGCGTCAGGTTCTTGGATCTCCGGGATCTCATGGATTCCACTATCAGGAATCGCCAGCACAGTTGGATCTATAATAGTGATGAAGAGATGAAGAAATAAAATGTATTAGACGACATCAATCCTACATCCACAATACAGCAATATAACGGAGAAATGGCGGGACGTCTGTAAATGGGATTATTACTAATTGTATGAGGATTCTAAATATGAGGCAGTCATCGCCCTCACTGTACATGTGAGTGATGGGAAGAGAGAGCTCCAGCAGAGAAGCCATATGCACATTAGCCTGTAAGTGCACTAGGGGCGTGTCACTGCACTCAGACGCTTTCTTCCACGCCCCCAGTGCACTTCCACCCAGGTTTGTGTATGGCTTCTACGTTAGATTTCTCCTGACTGAGATTTTCATTAGAGGGTAATGGGCTGTACAGTCAGACCGGCACTTCATATGTAACAGGCTGACAGGTTCCCTGTACACAGAGTACAGTAAATCCACCATTATCCCCTGTTCTCTATAATATCTGGAGATTCCTTCTAGAAGGTCGGGTGATCGGCTTACCTGTGGTCAGATCGCTGGTCAGTTCCCGCTGACTCGCATTAGGGTCAGGGGTCATTCCCGGGTGTAGATTTTGCCCATCTTCGGTGTCGCCTTCTGCTGTTTCCTAATAGTTATAATATATAGATTTAATATGTGGAAGATTTCACTAAATCACCAAATCCATAAATCAGGAAGAACTGAACCTGCATTTACAGATGCAGCAATTGTAACTATACAGATAACGCGCCATAAAAGATCAAGTTTTAAAAATTTGTGTGCAGACACAATTCCTAAAAAATAAAAAAGAATACATAATTTGGATCTGTGTATACAGAGAGATTGGGGCACTAATAACCAGGAGAATGAAATAGATGTGGCGGTCCCAGTATATAGCACTAGTGACACCTATATCTAGTGATGAAACGCTGCGTTGGGTGGGCGCGCTCCAGGAGGCCAGGTGGGCACTATATTTGTAAGGCATTGTATTTGATGATATCACCTCCATGTACTATGTACGTCCATTCCTGGTCAGTGACCCCATAATATGTGGATTTAGTGACATCTCGTGGTGCCTTCATATTACACCACGCATTGCTATTACCTTTGCCATTAGCTTTATTCATTGGGCACTTTCAGCACACGCTGTTATATATCTTTTGCACTATTTGCACTTTATTAGATAATTTTTCAATTTTATACTTTTTATTAAATATATATTTTTTTATGCACATAATTTTGTCACATGCACTTTATATACAATTAATGATTTTTTTTGTATTGCACATTATGTTACACATTTGCTGCATATAAATTGGTTTCGTCACTAAATACAGGTGTCACTAGTGCTATATACTGGGACCTCCACATCTATCTTATTCTCCTGGTTATTAGGGCCCCAATCTCTCTGTATACACAGATCCAAATGATGTATTATTTGTTATTTTTTATGAATTGTGCCTGTAAACTAATTTTTAAAACTTGATATATTTACATTAATACTAAAATTTACAATTCTTACATATTGGACTTGTAGTCTTATTTTTGCTTTTCTGGTGCTTTTAAGTGGGTTCCCATGGTCCTGTTTTATCTAGGTCCATTTTTTTGCCTCTGGAGCCAATTTTAAGCAGTGATTTATATTTGATTCTACAATCGGACTGTTTATATATATATATACACTCACTGGCCACTTTATTAGGTACACCTGTCCAACTGTGTGTTAAGACTTAATTTCTAATCTGCCAATCACATGGCGGCAACTCAGTGCATTTAGGCATGTAGACATGGTCAAGACAATCTCCTGCAGTTCAAACCGAGCATCAGTATGGGGAAGAAAGGTGATTTGAGTGCCTTTGAATGTGGCATGATTGTTGGTGCCAGAAGGGCTGGTCTGAGTATTTCAGAAACTGCTGATCTACTGGGATTTTCACGCACAACCATCTCTAGGGTTTACAGAGAATGGTCCGAAAAAGAAAAAAAATCCAGTGAGCGGCAGTTCTGTGGCCGGAAATGCCTTGTTGATGCCAGAGGTCAGAGGAGAATGGGCATACTGGTTCGAGCTGATAGAAAGGCAACAGTGACTCAAATTGCCACCCGTTACAACCAAGGTAGGCAGAAGAGCATCTCTGAACGCACAGTGCGTCGAACTTTGAGGCAGATGGGCTACAGCAGCAGAAGACCACACCGGGTACCACTCCTCTCAGCTAAGAACAGGAAACTGAGGCTACAATTTGCACAAGCTCATCGAAATTGGACAGTAGAAGATTGGAAAAACGTTGCCTGGTCTGATGAGTCTCGATTTCTGCTGCGACATTCGGATGGTAGGGTCAGAATTTGGCGTAAACAACATGAAAGCATGGATCCATCCTGCCTTGCATCAACGGTTCAGGCTGGTGGTGGTGGTGTCATGGTGTTGGGAATTTTTTCTGGGCACTCTTTGGGCCCCTTGGTACCAATTGAGCATCGTTGCAACGCCACAGCCTACCTGAGTATTGTTGCTGACCATGTCCATCCCTTTATGACCACAATGTACCCAACATCTGATGGCTACTTTCAGCAGGATAATGCGCCATGTCATAAAGCTCGAATCATCTCAGATTGGTTTCTTGAACATGACAATGAGTTCACTGTACTCAAATGGCCTCCTCAGTCACCAGATCTCAATCCAATAGAGCATCTTTGGGATGTGGTGGAACGGGAGATTCGCATCAGGGATGTGCAGCCGACAAATCTGCGCCAACTGTGTGATGCCATCATGTCAATATGGTCCAAAATCTCTGAGGAATGCTTCCAGCACCTTGTTGAATCTCTGCCACGAAGAATTGAGGCAGTTCTGAAGGCAAAAGGGGGTCCAACCCGTTACTAGCATGGTGTACCTAATAAAGTGGCCAGTGAGTGTATATATATTTATAATAAAATACATCACATAATTTTGGCATTTTGGGCTTAAGGTCCCCAATCCTTGTTATATAATGCGCCATGTTGAGAACTTTCCTCATTCTGTCATTTAGGTGGATTAAGATAAATTAAGATTGAAAAATCAAACGTTCAGTGTAAACTTTGACTTCTCTGCCCTGTGACCCCAGAGCCGTGTTACCTGCGCTCCTTATATCAGGGGTACTTCATTCATTACAGTATTAGGGGGAATTGCTTTACACTGCAGCTCCTCTCCACAAGTCCAGATGAATATACTTTATAAGAGACTTGTATGCAGAACATTTCTGTTATATTATCTCAGCTGCAGCATTTACAATCAGGAAGATAATAGCGCTAGACAGAGGCGGAAATACAGACGTCCCGCCACTGAGCTGTGACTACAGAATACAGACTGCCATCACAGGGGAGGGAGCAGCAGAGACTAGCGGCCATAAATATGCTGTGCCTGCCAGGAGCTGACACGGAGGCCTGTAAGATCTAACACCAGATCTTCTGATATCTGACTGGTGATCTGGAGAAGATGAGAAAGCAAGGACGTGTGATAGAGAAGAAGACGGCTCCTTACCAGGCGTTCCGATGAGCGGGCCGGACGTTCCAGTACAGACAGGACTTTTTGGGCGAGTTCCTTAATTAAAGACAAATCGCCATGTTGAAATCTTTCTTCAGCCTATAAAAAAGAAAAGAAATAAAAATGAAAATCCTGAGATGAGAAAGGTCACAATGGAGGCGGCCATTTTATGTGACATGTGCTCCACTGTCTGCAGATAAAATGGCGCCATATCTGGGGATTCGTCGTGTTTTATATTGGAGAAAAGATGAATCTTCTATCCCGCCATTATTATCTATTATTATGGAGAAGATTTGTGCGGAGCGTCCGCCACTTACCTGCTGCAGTAACATCCTGATGTTCTGAGGTAAATCACTCAGATACTCTGAGGTTAGGTGACCTTGGTTGTATTTGGTCAGGCAGTCCTTTACCAGCTCTATCACCAGCCGGTGAGTGAAGCTGAGGACGCCATCGGGTGGTAGAAGCGCAGTGTCGGGGTTATTGCTGAGAATAATCACCCATAGTGCAGCTACCTGAGCGTTATCTAGAAGATAGTCAGCCATAGCGAGTAAGTGCAAGTGCGCACAGTCCACTAGCTATAGAACCAAAAAATGGCACCAGTGACACTGTGTACATTGTATAAGTAGAGCCTGGGTTCCGTGATGTCATAATAGCCAACATCATGAGTGATGTCATAATGGGCAACATCATGTGTGATGTCATAATGGAATCTGGGGATAGAATCTTCATGGGCGACTCTGTATGAATAGATGCTGCCTAGTAATTCTGACAGTGGAAAACCATGGAATGTATTATGTCTCCATGTTATTACGACCGTTCTATGTTATTTCCAAATAGAACACAACCAGGATAAGGCTATGTTCACATGTTAGAAATAAAACACAAGAAAGGGGGACTCAAACCCAGAGTGCCAAGAACAATGGGGTTATTACTTATATAGATATAGTAGAAAAGTATAAATATAGTAAAATAAATCCCACATTTAATTAGCAGTGCTGCGAAAATGGACCTTAGGCCGGGGTCACACTGGCGAATTAAACGGACGAATGCAATGTGATAAAAAAAATCTCATTGCATTCGTCCCAATGTTATTCTATGGGGCAGCTCCCATCATGCGATTTTTTTATCAGATCCGATCCTCGGACCGAGACAATCGCAGCATGCTGCGATAGTCACCGATTTTCGGATCGGATTCGACAATGCAAGTCTATGGGGGCGAAAAAAAATTGGATTGCAAATGGACCAGATGTGTGAGTTGCGATAAAATCGCACCCAGTGTCCTTTACCTAAAGCCGGCAATTTTTTTTTCAAATCCAGTAAAATCACAGAGACCGGTTAAATAAAGAAACGAATGAATAGATCTAGGCACATATATATATATATATATATATTTTATACATATCATAGAGACACATTTATATATATATTTCTAATTCATACAGTTCACCATAGCAGAATAGCCGCTGAAACATTAGCCGGCTTTTGGATAATCATTCTCCTAGCCGACATGAAATGACACATGGTTTTCATATAGTTAACCATTTCATTTCATGTTTTTTTTTTATGTCTATCACTATTAATTAGATGAGGGTTTGTGGGTAAAGTTTTGGAGTTGTAGGGGTTCAGTTGGTGTTGTAGGGGTTCATTTAAGGGGTTAATTCGTTGTATTAAATTGCAGGGACTCCCGCTGACGTCACTGAGGCTGCAGGGAGTCTCAGCAATTTAATACAACAAATTAACCCCTTAAATGTACCCCTACAACACCAAAATTTTACCCATAAACCCTCATCTAATTAATAGTGATCGACATAAAAAAAAACATGAAATTAAATGGTTAACTATGTGTGGGGAAACCTGTCATTGGGCTCCATTATATGTCCATGTAGCTATCCTGCGAGAAAATCTCACCAGACGGATGTAAAACGGATCCTTACATGTGATTAAAATCGCATCAATGAAGAAAAATCGCATCAAAAACGGATCACTGGTTAAGATACCTTTGTGCGATTTCGTACCGTTAAAATCGGACCGTTTATTTAATCGTTGTGTGTGAATCCAGCCTTAGATGCAGAATGGACAATCGGAAAGAAACAACATAAAACCACTTTTGATACTTTGGACTTTTAGGCTGTGTGCCCACGATGCGATTTTTAAGCGTTTTTGCAGCGATTTTCGGCACGAAAACGCTGCGAAAACGTTCAAAAATCTTGTACATGGCGCACCCCATGCATTCCTATGGGAAAAAATCGCAGCATGCTCATTCTTTTGTGCGGAATCGCAAAGAATTGCCGCGATTCCGCACCCATAGGAATGCATGAGAATCACTTAATTCCCGCATGTGGCTATGCCCACCATGCGGGAAGTTAAGCGTCTCATGTGCGGTTGGTACCCACGGTGTGGAGGAGAGGAGACTGTCCTCCAGGCCCTGGGTACCATACCCCTGTAAAAAAAAGAATAAAAAATAAAAAATCGGGGTATATTTACCTTCCGACGTCCCGCGCTGCATTCCCGGCCTAAGCGTTCCCAGTAATGCCTTGCGGCAAGGTCCTGTGATGACGTGGTCTCGCGAGATCGCTATAGTAACGCAAGACCAACGTCATCACAGGTCTCGCAAGGCATCGCTGGGAACGCTGAGGCCCGGGAATGCAGCGCGGGACGCCGGAAGGTAAATATACCCCGATTTTTTTTATTTTTTTTTAGCATTTTAACATCCTATCTTTTACTATTGATGCCGCATAGGCGGCCTCAATAGTAAAAACCTGGTCACACTTGTCAAACACTATGTTTGACGAGTGTGACCAACCTGTCAATCACTTTCCAAGCAATGCTTCAAATCGCTTGGAAAATGCTTGAGAAAATCGCGGCAAAATCTCGAACAGAATCGCGGAAAAAACCATGCGATTTCTGGGAAGGAGTCCGGTTTTCATTGTGCGTTTTAAAACACTACGTGGGCACATAGCCTTAGTCGGTTTTTCTCTTGTGGTTTTATATGTTCACATGTTGCATGTTTGCAGGATTTTATTCTACCCCTAAAACCAAAGTGGTAGCAGGAAAATCGCTGCGTACAATCCTCGTGTTTTTGCAGCGTTTTTAATTGTTTTGCTTTTTCATTCATTTATTTGAATTGGTGAAAAACGCTGCAAAACTGAAAGAATTGACAAGCTTCAGATCAAAAATGGAGAAAAAGAGATGCAGCGTGTGACTGAGAGTTTAGAAATCTCTTCTCTAGGCTGGTACTGTAAAATGCGAGGGTTTTTTTGTAGAAGGAAAAAGAAGTTATATCAAAATTATGATCCAAAAAATACCCTGTGCCAAACACAATATATAAATCCCGTCTGTTTCACCAGTTTCTCAACTGCATGAGAAAAGTGAACAGAAAAAGCACAAAGTAGACATTTTTTCAAAATCATAAATTGCAATTTTTATTAAATAAACAACAATAGTAATGAAAACAAGTAATGATAATAAAAAAAACAAAAAAAAACAAAAATGCCTCAGATGTGAACGACGCCAATGGCTGGAGACACCTTTACACACAGTTTGCCAGCATTAATATATGGAAATTGAAGATATACAGATATCTCAAATGTGAAAGAAGAGGGGTACAGCCGCCTATATTAATCTCCCTGGAGTAGGATTAGAACATCATTAAAGTGCCTGTGCTGAGGTAGGAAAATGGCTGCCTAAGTCCAGCATCATATATGGAACACCAGCATGCTCAATTAACCCCTTTACCCCAAGGGTGGTTTGTACATTAACCCCTTTACCCCCAAGGGGGGTTTGCATGTTAATGTTAAGGTTTTTACAATTCTGACCACTGTCCCTTTATGAGGTAATAACTCTGGAACACTTCCATGGATCCCGGTGATTCTGACATTGTTTTCTCGGGACATATTGTACTTCATGTTAGTGGTAAAATTTTATTCATATAACTTGCGTTTATTTGTCAAAAAAAATGGAAATTTGGTGAAAATTTTGAAAATTTTCCAACTTTGAATTTTTATGCCCTTAAATCACAGAGATACAGCACACAAAAAACTTAGTAAGTAACATTTCCCACATGTTTACTTTACATCAGCACAATTTTGGAACAAATTTTTTTTTTTATTAGGAAGTTATAAGGGTTAAAAGTTGACCAGTGATTTCTCATTTTTACAACACCATTTTTTTCTTAGGGACCACATCACAGTTGAAGTCACTTTGAGGGGTCTATATGATAGAAAATACCCAAAAGTGGCGCCATTCTAAAAACTGCACCCCTCAAGGTGCTCAAACCCACATTCAAGAAATTTACTAACCCTTCAGGTACTTCACAGGAATTTTTTTAATGTTTTTTAAAAAAATTAACATTTAACTTTTTTTCACAAAAAAATTACTTCAGGTCCAATTTTTTTATTTTACCAAGGGTAACTGGAGAAATTGGACCCCAAAAGTTGTCCAATTTGTCCTGACTATGCTGATACTACTGTATGGGCACACGTCGGGGCTCGGAAGGGAAGTAGTGATGTTTTGGAATGCAGACTTTGATGGAATGGTCTGTGGGTGTCATGTTGCCTTTGGAAAGCCCGTGATGTACCTAAACTGTGGAAACCACCGACAAGTGATCCCATTTTGGAAACTAGACCCCCCAAGGAACTTATCAAGATATGTGGTGAGAACTTTGAACCCCCAAGTGCTTCACAGAAGTTTATAACGTACAGCTGTACAATTAAAAAATCATATTTTTTTCCACAAAAATGATCTTTTCACCCCCAATTTTTATTTTCCCAAGGGTAACAGGACACCAAAAGCTATTGTGCAATTTGTCCTGAGTACGCTGATACCCCATATGTGGGGTTAAACCACTATTTGGGCGCATGGCAGAGCTCGGAAGGGAAGCAGCGCCATTTGACTTTTTTGGCTGGAATTGAGATCGGACGCCACGTCGCGTTTGGAGAGTCCCTGATGTACCTAAACAGTGGAAACCCCGCACAAATTACACAATTTTGGAAACAAGACCCCCCAAGGAACTTATCTAGATGTGTGGTGAGAACTTTGAACCCCCATGGGTTTCCCATAAGTTTATAACGTACAGTCGTAAAATTTAAAAAATCCTATTTTTTCCACAAAAATGATCTTTTCACCCTCAATTTTTATTTTCCCAAGGGTAACAGGACCCTAAAAGTTGTGCAATTTGTCCTGAGTACGCTGATACCCCATATGTGGGAGTAAACCACCATTTGGGGGCATGACAGAGCTTGGAAGGGAAGCAGTGCCATTTAACTTTTTTGGCTGGAATTGAGATCTGACGCCATGGTGAGAGAGCCCCTGATATGCCTAAACTGTGAAAACCCCCACAATGACCCCATTTTGGAAACTAGACCCCCCAAGGAACTTATCTAGATGTGTGGTAAGCACGTTGAACCCCCAAATGCTTCACAGAAGTTTATAACGTGAAAATAAAAAATATTCTTTCCAAAAACATGATGTCATGGTCAGGCGTGGCTGGACACAGCGCCTCCAGCAGGGCGGATTTAGATGACACGCATGACCCTGGATACACCGCCTCCAGTTGGGCGAATTTAAATAATAAAACTGGATACACCGCCTCCAACAGGTGAATTTAGGTAATACACTTATGTCTGGAAACCCCGCCATCAGTAAGGCGAATTTAAACAATAAAAGGGGAAACCTGGGTAACAATAACAATGGTGGCCCTGCGATAGGGAACGGGGACGTGGAGACCTCCTGCACTCCCCTGAGTCAGTGTCTCTACACTGCTAACGTTCCCTAGGCCGGTTGCGCACCAGGCGCCGATCAGGAACCTAAAAACCCTGACTCGCCCTGCACCTAAACCCTCACCAGTGAAGAGGATGGTGCAGAAACTAATCCCACCACTGCACTAAACACACATAAGGAAAAGTGACAAAACAGGGAATCACCACTTAGCTTTGCTCTGTTGCTTATGCTCCCAGCAACAGAGCCCACCACCTGAGTGCATCTTTTCCTCCAACCGGATCCAACACCATAGTGCAGCCTTGGAGCAAACAGAGTCCACCACCTGCATGCAGCTGTCCAGAAACAGAGTCCAGCATATGAGTCCAGCTTTTCTGCAAAAGAGTCCAGCATCTTGAGTCCAACTTTCCAGCAACAAAGTCCAGCATCATGAGTGCAGCTCTACACCATAGCTGCCACTCCACCAAGCCATGCAAGAACTCCTTGCTGACACCGTAGCTGCAACTCCACCAAGCCATGCCAGCCCTGCTCGCAGACACCATAGCTGCCACTCCAGGACTCTGACTGAGCTGCCCGGGACTCTCCTTCAGCTCCATGCTTCACCCAGGCTTGCTTGTAACTGAGGACTATCACCAACAGTGATTGACACACCTGACACTTCTTTATAGAGCAAACACACCTGATTTATAATAGCGTGCACAAACTAAGGTAACCAGAGTGCAATGACCCTAAAGGCCACCGGGGGAAAACCAGAACTGAAACCACCACAGTGCAATGACCCTAATGGCCACCGGGGGCAAAAAACACACTTTAGCACACAGCTAAAGGAAAAAAAAGGTTACTTGTGCATTTTCTCTTTCATATCCAACCAGGATCATGACACATGAGCTTTTAGTCCCCAATTTTTTTTATTTTCCCAAGGGTAACAGGAGAAATTGGATCCCAAAAGATGTTGTCCAATTTGTCCTGAGTACTCTGATACCACAAATGTGGGAAAAAACTACTGTATGGGCACACGTTGGGGCTCGGAAGGGAAGTTGTTATGATTGAGTCACCGTAGGAGGCAAAAACAGAAATGCTAGGTAAGTCCAGAAAACCAGAGAGGTTGGTAGCTATCGGATTGCAGACCCCTGAACCTATCAACACAACTAGCAGTAGCCGTGGGGGGTTCCTACGATGCCCTAGACCCCTCGATCACAGCCGGAGAATTAAATAGCCTAAAGACAGAAAGGGAAATCTAAACTGCCCCAGAGCAGACCCCAAAGCAAAAGGCAGCCCCCCACATATAATGACGGTGAAGCAAGAAGAAAGAACACAACACAGACAGAAAGATAGACTGAGCAAAGACGGGGCCCAAGCTAACTAGATAGGAAAGGACAGGAAGGCTGCTGTCTGCAATCCGTGAAAAACCCTATGAAAATAAGAGCCAACAGACTGACAGTGAAAAGAGCCCTGAAGACGCTAGGCTTCAAAAAGACTATGTCAGTACTCAGGAATATTCTGAAGACAGAGCAGCAGGCAAAAGAAGAATCAGCTCACCCCAGCAGGGAATGGCAGAATCCAGAAAAGCAAGGCAAACAAAAACAAAACACAAATGCTAAAAGGCAAAGCAGAAAACTTAGCTTTAGAGGAGCAGGAATCAGACTGGTTTCCTAGAAGTCCACAGAGAAATCACCCGCAGGGCAGAAGGGCGTCAGCAGCCTTATATCCAGTCCGTGACTCCACTCAGCCAGTCATCATCATTAGACTCAGGTGCCTGATAATCAGGCTCATTACCTTCCTTTACCAGAATAGGGAGTTCACCAGACCTCAGTGACGAAGGGGAAAATGATCTCACAACACTACCTACCCCTTGAGGAGGGGTCACCGAACCCTCAACCACGCCACCAGGGCGATCAGGGTGAGCCCGATGAAAGGCACACACCAATCTTTTGGCATGAATATAAGAGGCAGAGACCCAGGAATTATCCTCCTGACCATAACCCTTCCACTTAACCAAATACTGGAGTCTCCGTCTAGCCAGACGGGAATCCAGTATTTTCTCTACCTCATATTCCATGTTACCTTCAACCAATACAGGGTCCGGAGGTGCCACCCCAGGAACAACTGGTTCAACAAACCTCTTCAACAAGGACTTATGGAACACATTATGGATTTTAAATGTGACAGGGAGAGCCAAACGAAAAGAGACCGGATTAATAATCTCCAAAATCTTGTAAGGTCCAATAAATCTAGGCTTGAACTTAGGAGAAGCCACCTTCATAGCAATATTTTTTGATGATAACCACACCATATCACCAATCTTAAACTGGGGACCAATGGTCCTATGTCGATTGGAAAACCGCTGGGCCTTTTCCTGGGAGAGAGATAACTTATCCACCACTTGGTCCCAGATTTGGTGCATTCGTTCCACCACAGTGTCAACACCTGGGCAGGCAGAAGGCTCCACCTGCCCTGAAGAAAATCGAGGATGAAACCCAAAGTTACAAAAAAAAAAAGGTGACATCAAAGTGGCAGAACTAGCTCTATTATTTAAAGCAAATGCGGCTAAGGGCAAAAATGAAACCCAATCATCCTGATCAGCGGAAATAAAACATCTCAAATACGACTCCAAGGTCTGGTTTGTTCTCTCTGTCTGCCCATTGGTCTGAGGGTGAAAAGCAGAGGAGAAGGACAACTGAATTCCCAGCTTGGAGCAGAAAGTCCTCCAAAATCTAGACACAAACTGAACTCCTCTGTGAGATACAATGTTCTCAGGAATCCCGTGCAAGCAAACCACCTGTTGCAAAAACAGGGGCACCAACTCAGAGGAAGACGGCAACTTAGGGAGTGGTACAAGATGAACCATCTTAGAGAACCTATCACAAATCACTCAAATAACAGTCATCCTCTGAGAGACAGGCATATCAGAGATGAAATCCATTGAAATATGGGTCCATGGCCTCCTGGGGACCGGCAAAGGCATCAACAACCCACTAGAGCGAGAACCAGATTTAGACCGGGAGCAAGTCCCACAGGACTGCACAAAATTCCTGACATCATGAGACAAGGTGGGCCACCAAAAAGAGCGACTCACCAGATCTCTAGTACCAAAAATACCTGGATGACCAGCCAATGCAGAGCAATGAACTTCAGACATCACTCTCTTCTTCCACTGGTCAGGAACATACAACTTTCCACTGGGACAACGCTCAGGTTTGTCCTCCTGGAACTCTTGCAGAGCACGTCTCAAATCAGGCGAGATGGCAGAAAGAACTACCCCTTCGCCTAAAATGGTAGCAGGCTTGGTCACCACAGGAGAATCAGCAAAGAAGCTCCTAGAGAGGGCGTCTGCCTTGACATTCTTAGTTCCAGGAAGAAAAGAGACCACAAAATCAAAACGTGTAAAAAACAAGGCCCACCTAGCCTGTCTAGGGTTCAAGTGTTTAGCCGACTCTAGGTAAATCAAATTCTTGTGGTCAGTGAGGACCACAACTTGATGTTTAGCTCCCTCCAACCAATGTCTCCACTCCTCAAATGCCCATTTCATGGCCAACAGTTCCCGATTCCCCACATCATAGTTACGTTCAGATGGAGAGAACTTTCGGGAAAAGAAAGCACAGGGATTCATTTTAGATGTTACAGGATCCTTTTGGGACAAAACAGCTCCTGCACCAATCTCAGAAGCATCCACCTCTACCTGGAACGGGAGTGAGACATCAGGTTGCCGCAAAACCGGGGCGGAGGTAAATCTTCGCTTCAGCTCCTGAAAGGAAGCAACAGCCTCCGGAGACCAATTCAACACATCAGCACCCTTCTTAGTCAGATCAGTCAATGGCTTGGCAATACTAGAAAATTTTGCTATAAATTTCAGATAAAAATTAGCAAAACCCAAAAACTTCTGGAGGGCCTTCAAAGAAGTGGGCTGAACCCAATCATAAATGGCCTGTACCTTGGCCGGGTCCATTTCAATAGTTAATGGAGACAAAATAAATCCCAAAAATGAAATCCTCTGTACTCCAAAAAGGCATTTCGATCCTTTGACAAACAGGGAATTCTCCCTCAATATCTGGAACACAGTCCGAATATGTTCCACATGAGAATCCCAATCCTTGGAGAAAATCAAAATATCATCCAGATAGATAATCAAAAATTTATCGACAAAGTCTCGGAAAATATCGTTCATGAAGCACTGGAAGACAGAAGGGGCATTAGTGAGCTCAAAAGGCATCACCAGGTACTCAAAATGTCCCTCCGGAGTATTAAACGCCGTCTTCCATTCATCCCCCTGCTTAATGCGGATAAGATTATACGCCCCCCTGAGGTCAAGCTTGGTAAACCAGCAAGCACCTCTAACTCTAGAGAATAGATCCGAAATCAGGGGTAACGGATACTGATATTTAATAGTAATGTTGTTGAGGGCACGATAATCAATACAAGGCCTTAAAGAACCATCCTTTTTGGCCACAAAAAAAAAACTGGCACCTAAGGGTGAAGAGGATGGTCTAATATGACCCTTCTCCAACGCCTCCTTAATATAGGACCGCATAGCCTCGTTCTCGGGTACAGATAAATTGAAGAGCCGACCCTTGGGAAATTTACACCCCGGGCTCAGTTCAATTGCACAGTCATAACTCCTATGAGGAGGCAAGGACGCAGACTCATTCTCACTAAATACATCATAAAAGTCCGCCAAATAGTCAGGAACATCATGCGACTGAGTAGAGGTGGAAAAAACCGGAGCCTCACTACAGGCACACCAACAACCCCAACTCACCACAGACACAGATTTCCAATCCAAGACTGGATTATGAATTTGCAACCAGGGAAACCCCAGAACAACGGCATCATGCAGACCATGTAACACCAAAAATCTGCAATTTTCTTGATGGTCTGGGGCGACCCGCATGACCACCTGGGTCCAAAACTGAGGTTTATTTTTCGCCAAAGGAGTAGCATCAATCCCCCCCAAAGGGATAGGCGTCTGCAGAGGTGTCATAGGAAATCCACAACGTTTAGCAAAATCCAAGTCCATTAGGTTTAGCGCTGCTCCCGAAACCACAAAAGCCTTGGCGGAAAATGTGGACAGGGAGCAGATCAGAGTAATTGCCAGAAGAAACTTAGGTTGAACACCACCAACAGAAAACGTGTGTGCAAAGCGTTTCGTTTAGGACAAACAGAAATAATATGCGAGGCATCTCCACAGAAAAAACACAGCTTATTACGCCTTCTGAACTCCTGACGTTGCGCCTTAGACAAAACTCTATCACATTGCATAGGTTCAGACGTCTGTTCTACCGGTGGCAACACCTCTCGTGCAATCCTGCGTTCACGTAAACGCCGATCAACCTGAATGGCTAATGACATAGAATCGTCCAGACCAGAGGGAACAGGAAATCCCACCATAGTATCTTTTACGGCTTCTGACAAACCCTTCCGAAAGAGAGCAGCCAAGGCATTATCATTCCAGGTAGTAAGGACTGCCCACTTTCGAACTTTTGACAGTACAACTCTGCAGAATCTCGACCCTGGTTCAATGCCAACAGGGTCTTTTCAGCCTGATCAATAGCATTAGGTTCGTCATACAACAACCCCAACCCTTGAAAGAATGCGTTCACATTAGTCAGAATAGGATCATCTGGTTTCAAAGAAAACGCCCAATCCTGGGGATCGCCACGCAGCAAAGAGATGACAATTTTAACCTGCTGCGCGGAGCTCCCTGACGAGTTAGGCTTCAAGGCAAAAAATAATTTACAATTATTTTTGAAACTCAAAAATTTAGATCGATCCCCAAAAAATACATCAGGTGTAGGGATCTTTGGTTCAACAGCATGCGAACGAGCAAGGTAGGCGGAAATTTCCCGCACTTCAGCAGCGAGCTGCTCCACACGATCAGACAATTGCTTTATCTCCATTGAGAGAAAAGAAAAAAAAATTCCCCCTACGGCCTCAGAGATATAGAGGAAAGAATATACACACTCTTTTTTTTTTTTTTTTTTTTTTTTTAAACACAATTCTTTCCTGCTATTGAGTACCCTAGGATCTGCGGTATGGCGGGTGATTCTGTTATGATTGAGTCACCATAGGAGGCAAGAACAGAAATGCTAGCTAAGTCCACAAAACCAGAAAGGTTGGCAGCTATCGGATTGCAGACCCCTGAACCTATCAACACAACTAGCAGTAGCCGTGGGGGGTTCCTACGATGCCCTAGACCCCTCGATCACAGCCGGAGGACTACATAGCCTAAAGACAGAAAGGGAAATCTAAACTGCCCCAGAGCAGACCCCAAAGCAAAAGGCAGCCCCCCACATATAATGACGGTGAAGCAAGAAGAAAGAACACAACACAGACAGAAAGATAGACTGAGCAAAGACGGGGCCCAAGCTAACTAGATAGGAAAGGACAGGAAGGCTGCTGTCTGCAATACGTGAAAAACCCTATGAAAATAAGAGCCAACAGACTGACAGTGAAAAAGGCCCTGAAGACACTAGGTTTCAAAAAGACTATGTCAGTACTCAGGAATATTCTGAAGACAGAGCAACAGGCAAAAGAAGAATCAGCTCACCCCAGCAGGGAATGGCAGAATCCAGAAAAGCAAGGCAAACAAAAACAAAACACAAATGCTAAAAGGCAAAGCAGAAAACTTAGCTTTAGAGGAGTAGGAATCAGACTGGTTTCCTAGAAGTCCACAGAGAAATCACCCGCAGGGCAGAAGGGCGTCGGCAGCCTTATATCCAGTCCGTGACTCCACTCAGCCAGTCATCATCATTAGACTCAGGTGCCTGATAATCAGGCTCATTACCTTCCTTTACCAGAATAGGGAGTTCACCAGACCTCAGTGACGAAGGGGAAAATGAACTCACAACAGGAAGTAGTGACGTTTTGGAATGCTGACTTTGATGTAATGGTCTGTGGGTGTCATGTCACATTTGGGGAACCCGTGATGTGCCTAAACTGTGGAAAAAAAAACATTTTTGAAACTAGACCCCCCAAGGAACTTATCTAGATGTTTGGTGAGCACTATGAACCCCAAAGTGCTTCACAGAAGTTTATAACGTAGAGCCATAAAAATAAAAAAAAACATTTTTTTCCACAAAAATGATATTTTTGCTCAGAATTTTTTATTTTCCCAAGGGTAACAGGAGAAATTGGACCCCAAAAGTTGTTTTTCAATTTGTCCTGAGTAGGCTGACACCCCATATGTGGGGGTAAACCACTGTTTGGGCACATGGCAAAGCTTGGAAGGGAAAGAGCACCATTTGACTTTTTCAACGCAGAATTGGCTGGAAAAGACTTTTTTAAATTTCATTATTTTTCCCTATCTAAGGGGGTGATAACGGGGGGTTTGATTTACTATTTATGGCGGTTTTTATGTTTGGCAGCTGTCACACTCTAAAACAGTGGTCCCCAACCTTTTTTGCACCAGGGACCGGTTTCAAGCAAGACCATTCTTCCATGGCCCGGCAGGGCGGGGATGGAGGTGTGGCAGGGGCGGGGCTTTGGTCATAAGGGGCGGGGCTATGGACACGGTTGTAGTGTAGCAGTGCATACTTAGAATTAAATAACATTTATAATGTGACTCAACTCACCATAGGTTTTGAATAAGTGCTCCATCACCCCCTTCTCCCCATCATTGCCTTCACCCCATCACTCCCCTCTCCCCATCATTGCCTTCACCCCATCACTCCCCTCTCCCCATCATTGCCTTCACCCCATCATTGCCTTCACCCCATCACTCCCTTCTCCCCATCATTGCCTTCAGCCCATCACTCCCCTCTCCCCATCATTGCCTTCACCCCATCACTCCCCTCTCCCCATCATTGCCTTCACCCCATCACTGCTGTCTCTCCATCACTTCCCTCATGGCCTTCTCCTCATGTCCCCATCTCCTCCAGGGCCAGGCTACACAACCACAGACCAATACATACACACACAGACACACAGACATACAGACATACATACATACATACATACATACGCACACATACATATTATACGTACATACACACACAGACACCACCTCTCACCTGCCCGCCGCCCGCGCTTCCTCGCTCTGACACAGCAGCGGCCGCGCTCCTCTCTGTGTCAGAGACAGGAAGCGTGGGCGGCGGGCAGGAAGCTGGACGGGTCCTTGCAGCTCCGCTCCTGCTATTCCCTCTTGCAGGCAGCGGAGCTGCTTGGATCGCTCCCTGCCGCTGCTACACACGCCGCCCCAGCCCCCGCTACGCCACTGACCGCCCCTGGCTCCCCTTGTGTCCGCGGACCGGCAAGGGCACTGCAGCGGCCCGGTGCTGGGCCGCGGACCGGCGGTTGGGGACCCCTGCTCTAAAAGACGCTTTTTATTGTAAAAATAATTTTTGCATCACCACATATTGAGAGCTATAAGTTTTCCATATTTTGACCCACCGAGTCATGTCAGGTCTTATTTTTTGCGGGACGAGTTGATGTTTTTATTGGTACCATTTTTGGGCACATGACATTTTTTGATTGCTTTTTCTTCCGATTTTTGGGACGTAGAATGAACAAAAACCAGCGTTTCATGAATTTCTTTTCGGGGAGAGGGGGCGTTTACACCGTTCCGCATGTGGTAAAATTCATAAAGCGGTTTTATTCTTCGGGTCAGTACAATTATAGCGATACCTCATTTATATTTTTTTATGTTTTGGCGCTTTTATACAATAAAATTTTATATAAAAAATAATTATTTTTGCATCGCTAAATTCTGCGAGCTATAACTTTTTTATTTTTTCGCTGATGACACTGTCTGGCAGCTCGTTTTTTGAGAGACAAGATGACATTTTTAGCGGTACCATGGTTATTTATATCCGTCTTTTTGATCGCGCGTTATTGCACTTTTTGTTCGGCGGTATGATGATAAAGCATTTGTTTTGCTTTTTTAAGGGGTTCACTAAAGGGGATAACTAGTGGAACAGTTTTATAGGGCGGGTGGTTACGGACACGGCGATACTAAATATGTGAATTTTTATTGTTTTTTTAAATTTACAAAAAAAAAAGAATTTATTAGGGATTTTTTTTATTATTTAGGAATTTTTTATTAATTATTTTTACAACTGATTTTTTTTCACTTTATTATATTGTCCCAGGGGCGACATTATAATTCCTGTGCCCCGGTACACTGCGATCATGTTTGAATTATGATTTATGCCCTTAAATCACAGAGATACGGCACACGAAAAACTTAATAAGTAACATTTCCCACATGTTTACTTTACATCAGCATAATTTTGGATTTTTTGTTAGGAAGTTATGAGGGTTAAAATTTGACCAGTGATTTCTCATTTTACAACACCATTTTTTTTTTAGGGACCACATCACACTTGAAGTTACTTTGAGGGGTCTATATGATAGAAAATACCCAAAATTGATACCATTCTAAAAACTGCACCCCTGACAGAGTACAAAACCACATTCAAGAAGTTCATTAACCCTTCAGGTGCTTCATAGGATGTTTTGAATGTTTAAAAAAATTAACGTTTAATTTTTTTTCACCAAAAAATACTTCAATTTTTTTTATTTTACCAAGGGTAATAGGAGAAATTAGACTGCAAAAGTTATTATGCAATTTGCCCTGAGTACGCTGATACCTGATATGTGGGGGGAACCACTGTTTGGGTGCATGGCAGAGCTCGGAAGGGAATGAGTGTCGTTTGACTTTTTCAACGCAGAATTGGCTTGACGCCATATCGCTGTCACGAAGTGACTGTCCCTTTGTGACACGACTCAACAAACCGTCGGTCACAAAACGTAAAACAAACAAGGGAACACCGGGGACACAATTACAATGGTGGGCCATGCGATATGGAGCAGGGAAATGGACACCTCCTGCACTCTCCTGAGGCTGTGCCCTGGTCTATCCTGATGTCCCTATTCGGTTTATTTCAAATCATCGCCGAGCAGGATACCTTAGCCCTCACTTGCCCTGCACATATCCCTCAATAGAGAATTGGTAAGTGCGGATACTAGTCCCACCGCTGCACTAATATAACACCAAGGGAAGACATACAAGCGAGGTAAGACAAACAACAACTAGCTTTATCTGCTGCAATGCACCGCACAGCAGAGTTAGGCACCAGATCACGGCTTTCAGCTGAAGCACCACTGCACTCAGCCAGCTCCTGACTCCAGCTTGGTTGGTCTCCAAAGATGAAGTGTATCATCAACAGTTAGCTGAAGCATCAGGAGACCTTTTAAAGGAAGGTAGGAGTGGTCACTACCAGCATCATCAAACTGACCAGCCACGTAATTACACCAGCGGCCACCGGGGAGAAAAACTGAAATTAACCCCGATGGCCTGAAAGGAAAAAAGGTTTAATATGCAAAGCACAATCTGCCACCGATCCACAAATGGATCGTGACAATCGCATTTGGAGAGCGCCTGATGTGCCTAAACAGTGGAAACCCCCCACAAAAGACACCATTTTGGAAACTAGACCCCCAAGGAACTTATCTAGATTTGCGATGAGAACTTTTAACCCCCATGGGCTTCACATAAGTTTATAACGTACAGCCGTAAAATCCTATTTTTTCCACAAAAATGATCTTTTCACCCTAATTGTTATTTTCCCAAGGCAAACAGGACCCCAAAAGTTGTTGTGCAATTTGTCCTAAGTACACTGATACCCCATATGTGGGGTAAACCACTGTTTGGGTGTATGGCAGTGCTCGGAAGGGAAGGAGCGCCGTTTGACGCAAAATTGGCTGGAATTGAGTTCGGGCGCCATGTCGCATTTGGAGAGCCCCTGATGTGCCTGAACAGTGGAAACCCCCCACAAGTGATGCCATTTTGGAAACTAGACCCCCCAAGGAACTTATCTAGATGTGTGGTGAGCACTCTGAACTCCCAAGTCCTTCACAGAAGTTTATAAATCCCAGCCGTGAAAATAAATCATATTTTTTCCACAAACATGAGCTTTTAGTCCCCAATTTTTTTTTATTTTCCCAAGGGTGACAGGAGAAATTGGACCCCAAAAGTTGTTGTCTAATTTGTCCTGAATACGCTGACACCCCATATGTGGGAGAAAACTATTGTATGGGCACACATCGGGGCTCGGAAGGGAAGTAGGGACGTTTTAGAATGCAGACTTTGATGGAATGGTCTGCGGTTGTCATGTTGCCTTTGTAGAGCCCCTGATGTACCTAAACTGTGGAAATCCCCACAAATGACCCCATTTTGGAAACTAGACCCCCCAAGGAACTTATATAGATGTGTGGTGAGCACTTTGAACCCCCAAGTGCTTCAAAGAAGTTTATAATGTAGAGCCATAAAAATAAAAAAAATCATTTTTTTCCACAAAAATGATACTTTTGCCCCCAATTTTTTATTTTCCCAAGGGTAGCAGGAGAAATTGGACCCCAAAAGTTATTGTGCAAATTGTCCTGAGTATGCTGATACCCTATATGTGGGGCTAAACCATTGTTTGGGTGCAAGGCAGAGCTTGGAAGGGAAGGCGCAACGTTTCACTTTTTCAGCGCAGAATTGGCTGGAATTGAGATCAGACATCAGGTCATGTTGCGTTTGGAGAGCCCCTGATGTGCCTAAACAGTGGAAACCCCCCAATTCTAACTCCAACCCTAACCCCAACACACCCCTAACCCTAATCTCAGCCCTAACCCAAGCACTAATCCTAACCCTAACCGGAAAATTTAAATAAATACATTTTTTTTAATTTTATTATTTTTGCCTTACTAAGGGGGTGATAACGGGGGGTTTGATTTACTATTTATGGCGGTTTTTATATTTGGCAGCTGTCGCACGCTAAAAGACGCTTTTTATTGTAAAAATAGTTTTTGCATCACCACATATTGTGAGCTATAATTTTTCAATATTTTGACCCACAGAGTCATGTGAGGTCTTATTTTTTGTGAGACGAGTTGATGTTTTTATTGATACCATTTTCGGGCACGTGACATTTTTTGATCGCTTTTTATTCCGATTTCATGAATTTCTTTTGGGGGGTGCGTTTACACCGTTCCCCGTGTGGTAAAATTGATAAAGAGGTTTTATTCTTCAGGTCAGTACGGTTACAGCGATACCTCATTTATATTTTTTTTATGTTTTGATGCTTTTTATGCAATAAAAACAATTTTATATAAAAAATAACTATTTTTGCATCGCTTTATTCTGCGAGCTATATCTTTTTAATTTTTTCACTGGTGACGCTGTATGGCAGCTCGTTTTTTGTGGGACAAGATGACGTTTTCAGGGGTACCATGGATATTTATATATGTCTTTTTAATCTCGAGTTACTGCACTTTTTGTTTGGTGGTATGATGATAAAACAATGTTTTTTGCTTTGTTTTTTTTTATGGGGTTCACTAAAGGGGTTAACTAGTGGGACAGTTTTATAGGGTGGGTTGTTACGGACGCGGCGATACTAAATATGTATATTTTATTGTTTTTTATTTACAAGAAAAATAATTTATTAGGGAAATTTTTTTTTAAAGGTTTATTTAGGAATTTTTTAAAAATTATTTTTACACTTGATTTTTTTTTTTTACTTTATTACATTGCCCCAGGTGGGTCGCTGATCTGATACTTTGCAGTACACTGTGTCAGATCAGCGATCTGACAGGCACTGAGGAGACTTTCTCAACGCCTTCTCTCAGCAGGCACTGAGAAAGCCGCTTCTCTGTAGGACCCCGAAGGCCCCTGCGGCCATATTTGATCCGTGGGCCTGCAGGGAAGAGGCCCTCGGAACAGCGCGAGCTCTTCCCCCGGAACCTGGATGACGGCTCCTTTGGTTCCGGCCCGGACACTCGACGGGGGACCGTTCCTCCCACACTAGCAATCAGGGGAATGGTTTTGGTGTTGATGTCAGCTGTGTAATGTCTGCTGACATAAAGCTCAGGGTTAATATTGAAGAGGCGTCTATCAGACACCTCCATTACTAACTCTGTAGTCAGAAGAAATAAACTCACACACAGAGAAAAGTAATTTTATTGTCAAAAGCACTTCCCGACATTATCCCTCTTCCCCCATGTATTACTATGAAAAAAATAATGCACAGGTCCGCCGGAAACCAAATGGAGGTCCCACGGCAATCCCCATCTAATTTATCTAGTGTATGGAGGCCCATTCAGAGAACGAAGCTCCATACACGGGAGCAGGAGCTGATGCCAGTTCTCACACAAATCTTTAAAGCGTTTTGAACAAGCGAACGGAGCTTCAAGCCTCTATGGGAACAAAAATATTAAGTGTAAAAGAAAGATCTAAAAAACACTAAGAAAGCGAGAGAACATTACTTAATGGGTGCGGAAAATCTGCAGCATCTAAAACTGATCAAAAGCTCATGGTGGGAACGTGACCTAAGAGATACGGGTCTTGGAAAATGCCAGAAAAAGATAAACCCATAAAAAAATGGAGGATTTGCCTTTATTTCACCATTTTGCCTCACGTGGGAGTTTTTTTCTCCGCTTTTCAGAACATTATGTGGTAAAATGAGTGGAGTCATTTGAAACTACAACTCGTCCTGTAAGAAATAAGCCCTGTGCAGGCGGAAAAGGGAGGAAAAAGCTACAGCTCTTGGAAGAAGGGGAGGGAAAAAAATAACCCCTTTCCGACATTGGGCATAATAGTATGCTCACGTCACAATCCCTCCTTTTAATATGTGCTCCGGTGGTGAGCCCACATCTTTCCCGGCACATGTCAGCTGTTTTGAACAGCTGACAAGTGCATGGGACAGCTGCGGGTGGAATTGCGATCCACCCGTGGCTATTAACCCGTTAGATGCTGCTGTCAAACTCTGACAGCAGCATTTAATATGCAATTGCGCCGGAAATCCGCCCATCGGTGACCCCCATCACGTGTTCGCATGGTCACCATGGGTTGGCATGACAACTGGAGGTCTCAAGCAGACCTCTATGGTTGTCAGTGCCAGATTGCCCGGTGCTCATAGCAAGTGAGTAATCCTGCTATATAGAGGCGATCTGATCATATATAGAGCCGATCGGGTTATGGCAGCTTCTAGTCTCCTATGGAGGCTATTGAAGCATGACAAAAGTAAAAAAAAAGTTTTTAAAAATATTAAAAATATATAAAAGTTTAAATCACCCCCCTCTCGCCCCATTCAAAATAAAACAATAAAAAAAAAATCAAACCTACACATATTAGTTATCGCCGCGTTCAGAATCTCCCGATCTATCAATATAAAAAGGATTAACCTGATCGCTAAACGGCGTAGCGGGAAAAAAAAGTCAAAACACCAGAATTAGGTTTTTTTGGTCACCACAATTTTAAAATGCAATAATGGGCGATCAAAAGATCGTATCTGTAACAAGATGGTATCAATAAAATCGTCAGCTCGGCGCGCAAAAAATAAGCCCTCACCTGATCCGAGATCGCGAGGAATGGAGACGCTACGGGTCTCGGAAAATGGCGCTATTTTTTTTTTTTAGACTTTGTATTTTTTTTTCCACCACTTGGATAAGAGAGAAGCGAGACATGTTTGGTGTCTGTGAACTCGTAATCACCTGGAGAATCATAATGGCCGGTGTCAGTTTTAGCCTTTAGTGAACCCAGCAAAAGAGCCAAACAAAAAACAAGTGTGGGATTGCACTTTTTTTTTGCAATTTCACCGCTCTTGGATTTTTTTTCAAACTTTCCAGTACACAACATGGTAAAACCAATGGTGTTGTTCAAAAGTACAACTCGTCCTGCAAAAAACAAGCCCTCACACGGCCATAGTGACGGAAAAATAAGAAAGTTATGGCTCTGGGAAGGAGGGGAGCGAAAAACGAAAACGCAAAACTGAAAATAAATATTGTCGTGAAGGGGTTAAAGCGCAAAAATGAAAACAGGAGATTATTCAGGGTTCAGTGCAGCAATTCTGTCAGCCGCCAACTTGCTGATGGTTTCCAAGTGGCCGGTAAAGGTTTTTGCAGTGTGCCATTAGTCAGGCTCTATGCATTGCTCTCTACTGCTAGCTCTGCTGCCTGTCTCTCCTCTCCTTCATGGGCCTCTGCTTTCCTAATTCACAGATTATACAGGACAAGGGAGGAAGGCACCCAGAAGGCGCGTATAATCCAGACAATACGGCAGAGGCTGCGTCTCCTGCAGAGACATTACGGTAAGGTCACATGACTCGTGTAGGCGTGGTCTGGGTGGCAGCACGTGGTGCTTCCTGAGTGTCTCTGTGGTGAGTGACAGCGGGACGGTATATTTCGGGTGTCTGGTCACTCACAGTAGTGACTGTCAGCAGCGGTCACACTGGCTGCACTGACCGACGTCGTCACCAGCAGCTCCGTAGTGTGAATGTGATGGAGACACATTTCTGTGTATTTGTATTAAGAGGGCATAGACAACCAATCAGAGTCAATCTTTTATCTCGTAACCTGGACTGGAAAAATGAAACGTGGAGCCTGATTGGTTGTCTGGGGCAATTCGGTGTCATCACATCAGTAGGGGTCTCTCCACTGCCTCCCCCTCATTATACCACAGCCTGCTCCTAAATGTGGGGTCACCCGGGGTCTCCAGTGTCCAGTATGGTAGGAGACGGCATATTATACCTAGCAGCCATGACACTTGGCTCAGACTCTGCTGCGAGCGTGAGCCGAGGGTCAGTGCGCCGTGCTCCGATCCTGTCACGGCACAGGTGCGGAGGAGACAGAGAAAGTAATTTCTCCATCTCCTCTGCTGCCGGCGTCCGTAAGAATAGCACTGCACTCTGATGACATCCAAGTGCAGTCCGATGTGTCACGCGCCCCCACAGGCTTATTGTGGGTACCCGGGAGCCGAGTCTCGCTGCCTATTGCTGCATTGGTATGAGAAAATAATGGCCGATCTGAGCTGCCCCATAGAGTAACGCTGGGCTGGTGTGAGCGAGCCCTAACAGGCTGCACAATGCAAAAGGGGGCAACAATGTTTATCCAGTTACATGCGCTTAACGGGAACCTGTCATGTAAAAAAAAAAACCTCTCTTACCCCTTCTATATGGGGTTAATCTCCAGGTTAATAGCGCCCTGTACCTGCACTGAGAGCCCCTCAGCCAGGAGGTAATGAGCGTTATTTCTCCCCAAGCATATGGGTGCAGCTTCCATCGCTGCTCAGTACAGAGCTGTGACCGGACCGACTGACAGCCGGCTCTAATGCTGAGCTGTCAGTCAGTTTCTATGTGCACCCCTAGCCTGAGAGGAGGAAACAGGTTAATTTCCTGCGGTGATGATCTCAGTGCGGGCAGCTTCAGAACCCTATTGGCTGGCAGATTAACCCCTTATCTGCAGGTTAATAGCATTTTTTGACATGACAGGTTCCCTTTAAGTTGAAAAAAAAAATATTATTGTCCCCAAAAATTGGACTAGTCGTATAAACAATTCTGCAGCTTCCATGTAGTTCAATGTGTTGCAGGCTACTCAGTGCCGGCCCACCAGCCGGCCGGCCCCCTGCACCTGATCTCCACAGATCTAAGCTATAGAGGGGCTCTCCGGGTTTAGATTCCGTCCATGGCCTATCCGGTAGGACTCGGCAGCAGCCACGACACATTGGAGCTAGGGACGGCTCATCAGTGTCATGTGCCCGGACAGCCCCCATAAGTCTAGTGTGATAGGGTCAGCATTAGGCCTGTTTCACACTTCCGTTTTTGTGTCCGCCAAACGGATCCGTTTCCGTTTTTTGACGGAAACTGATGCAAACGGATCCGTTTTTTAAAAACGGATCCGTTTTTTTGACGGATCCGCGGTAACCGTAATGGAAGTCTATGGGACAAAAAAAAACGGATCCTGCAAAAAATGGCGGATCCGTTTTTTTACGGAAAACAACGGATTTTGACGGATTTGAAAAAACGGAAGTGTGAAACAGGCCTTAGTCGTAGGTTTGTAGTCAGGAGAAGCTGGAGACTGGGAGGGGGGGCATTGGGTTTGGGAGACCCTCGGCGGGTCCAGACATCGCCCTCCGTCCCTGGGCCGTGAATGTCAGATGTGTGGATGTGGCCTCAGTGTTATGGGGGAGAATTCACAGCAGCCGCGCCGTGGGCACATCTAGCGATGGGATATATGGCGGTCTGTCTCTTTCTGTATTCTTTATCGTATAGTCCAATGCTCCTTCTCTTATACCAGCAGAGGGTCGGCCATGTCTCAGGCCACGTTCCACGCTCCTCGGAGGAAGAGGAAGGTGTACGAGTCCTACGAATCCCCCTTTCCCATCCCGCTAGCTCATGATTGTGTCATGAAGGATTTCCGGATCTGTAGGGGAGAGATTATTAACAATAATGTGATTGTGAGGAGCACAGAGGATATAGAGCTGCTGTATGGGAAGGTAAGACCCGTCACACCCTGGGGGACAGCGTAGGTGGCCGTATCATGACGCCTGGCTACAGACTATAGGCCGCCGTACTGGAAGTGCAGCTGCCGGAGCCGCCGGCTTTCAGTCATAGGGGAGATGATCGGAGGGGCTACTGCCTACGATACAGTGAGTGGCTGCTGTAAGCCCACCAAGGCCCTGTGATTGACAGCCGACTCTGCAGCACGAGCTGTCTAACTGCTGCACCCCCATGTATGTCACTCAGTGTTACATCTGACTCTTTTCCTGTGGAGCCACGCTGCGATCTAACGTGACAGCGACAGTCACAAATGTCCCCAAACGTGTCCCGTCTTCCATCACTGGTCGCAGAGTTGCACGTGAGCGGTTTTGCCGTAGAGGACAATGCAGGTGGCATTTGACAGCGATTGGCTTGAGGTTCGGCTCTAAAATATCCGCGCAACAGCAAGTTACAGACAAGCTGCGGAAATGTTGTTGGCCGCGTGGCCGGTGTGAGAATTGCTGCTGCGCGTCATATGTCACCGTGCTCACCCAGCTTTCATCTTCTATAACATCAGGTCGGAGTTCTGAATGATTGATCCAGTGGACCGACGACCGGCATCAGGAGGAAAAGATCGGCTCTTTTGGGCCGGACTGGATCATGCATTGCGGTTGCGCACGTTCCTCTTCCCTTTGTCATTTTCCATCCCTCGGATGAACTTGCTGAGCTTTTCTCTTCTGTCAACCATATTCACTGAGTAATTGGTAGAATTAACCTTCTCTTTTACTGTTGGATCATTTTATAGATTTATCAACTTAATTGGGTCTGTCAGATTTTATACAAAGTAAGGGCAGGTGCAGACGACTGTGGGACCCGACAGAACATCAGATGGTTCTAGGACCAATGTTAGTCTAGTCGGCTTTGCACATGTCCAGTTTTTATCCTCAGAGTCTGTCCGAGGAAGAGATTGCAGCTTGCACGATTTGCATGCGATTTTCTGATCGCACTCGGCCATGGAAGTAAATTAGTGCTTGAGAATCATTGAACTGCATTCGGATGATGTCTGAGTGCAGTCCGATTTTCAAGTAGTCACAAAATGGAGAAGATGGAGACATATTTTTTACATTGTCTCATCTGAGAAAATCAGAGTACTCTCTGATCACGCTCTCGTCACCCTCTGACCGCGCTCTAATCACGCTCTGACCGCGCTGTGGTCACCCTCTGGTCACGCTCTGATCAGAGTGTGATTCGCATAATAGGCCTGGTTCTCTCGGATGAGAGATATTAGGCCGGGTGCACACGGTCAGTAATTTTCAGCACTTTGGATGCATTACATGTTAGCTGCGTCCAAACCGCTGCCGGCTATTGAATGCAGGTGATTCCGCATGTGATTCCTGAACCGTGCGGATTCACTGCGTCCTGTACATTGTACGGGTGAGGTTTATATTGCTGAGACTCGCCTCTCCACAAGGTAAATGGACATGCATCAGTTTTGAAAGACGCGTCGCCTGTCCGTCTCCGTGGGTGATCCTCAGGCATCGATGCACGCATAGTGGGCATGGGAGTTCGTGAAATCCTATCCACTATGCTGTAACATCTGGCCGGTGCGGATGTACCAACCCGCAGCGTTTACTGACTGTGGGAACATACCCTTACCGTCCTGTGACCCTCGCCTGACCTTCATTATTCCGTAGGCAAAAAATAAAAGCGCAAAATCTTTCAATTCCTACAAAACCCGTCACTTGCCGCTTTCCCCATCGGCTTTTGTCACAGTTTACTTGCAGTCTAAGGCCCCATTTTCGCGTCCATGTCTCATGTGTTTCCTCTAACCGTGCCTTATATGGGTATAACACGTACACTTTATAGTCTATGGGAATGTTCACATGTTGTGCACCGATAGTCGGCCAAAAGAAAAAAGTTTTTTTTTATGTGACATGATAATCAAATTTATTAAAATCTATGGGTCCATGAAAAAAAATCTCCTTAATGCCATCTGTCTGCTGCGTGTATTTCACTGCCTAAAGCTATGAGACGCTTCAGAATCTGCCATCAGCTTTTTGGGGGGTTTTATGGTTTTTTGTTTGCATGTAAGAAAAACTGATGACACACGGGTGATAAAAATGGACCCAATCACGAAAAATGAATGAGAACTTGATCCTGCACACTGATAAAAATCATCTGTCCTTTTTTTTCAGACTGATGTGTGAAGGTACTTTTAGGCCGAAAGGTCCTGGAACAAAACCATACACCTTTTGGTCTCGGAGGGACACATTATCTTCCCATTTGCACACACCCTATAAGACCAGAAGACAATGGAAGGGGTTTGTTAGGCAATCACTGCCTGTCTTGCAGCTGTAGAACAGCCGTGAGACATGCCGCCGCGGTGACTCGAACATTTTATTCGATCACACCAAAGACACATGGTTAGGACCCGAGCATGCTCAGATAACACCTTATCCAAGCTCGTTCGCTCATCACTATTAGCTAAGCCTTTCCCTTTGGGCTGAAATCAGGAATTTGGGGCGACCATTGTAGGTAAAGTTATAATAGACTTGCATTTTAGACTCCTCAAAACGAGCCCATCAGAAAACCGGAACCAAACCTAACCATGGATTAAGGATTGTTATTTTTGTCCTTTTGTCTCCAGGGATATTTTGGGAAGGGGATTTTGTCACGCAGTAGACCAGATTACAACATTGCACAGGAGGAGCTGAGAAGCCGCTGGAAAGGTAAAGTGAATATCACCCGCAGCTTGATATATCCATCAGCAAAGACAATGGGTGCAGAGAGTCAGCGCTGATAGGCCCCATACACATGGGACAAATGTGGGCTGACGAACGGTTGGGCTTATACTCCATTGACCTTGTTGGTTTATTTTACACAAGAATACATCCAGAGGGTGTTGGGGCGAAAAAATCCAACATGGTCGATTTGGTCTTTATAACAATGGCGAATGTTCGTCGGTCGGCCATTGGTCAAAAATGACTACTCTTTCATTTCACCTAGGCAGCCAGCGATGATTCGTTATGGTCAAAATTGGATGTTTTGTCTGATGTGTATGGAGACCTTAAGGATTTTTTGCCCCTAAATCCATGATCAGTGCTGATAAATACAGGAAAATAGTCCAACACTAAACTATGTTTCTCTTTTGCAGATTCCAAAATTAAATTTCCAGTTATTTCATCCATCAAGTAAGTATATTCTGGCCATAAGTTCATTGCTTTACATTGTGAAGCAGCCAGCGCCATCAGTAAGATGGGAGACTTTTGTGTCACCTCCTTAATTAGGCCATAGATCTAATGGGTTGCATGCAGGACCACAAATCCATCCAGTCCTCTGTCTAAGGAGTCTGTCCTCACAAAAAGACTGTTCACCCCAGGCAAAGGCGCTCCGTGCGCTCTTGGCGTGGCCAAACTGCTCAATCCATCTGGCCACCTACTCGTTTTCCATCTGTGAGCTGGAATGTAAGTTGGTATAAATGCAACATGTAGGCGCGTGTTCACACTGGCCGCTAAGCAGACAAAACCTAAGATAAAACCAAAATGAGAAAATACCCTGCAATAAATGAATATATAGTAATAGTGCATGAAAATAACATAGGATGCTTAGTTAACATGATTTTGCTAAAAAAAAAAAGTAAAAGCCATCCCACCACGTCACGGTGACCCTATTCGGGACGGTCTTAACCTCTGTTATTAAATCTTTACCATATGTTAAATGACATGAATGTGAATAAGGGTCGAGCAGGACTGATACCCCGACTAATGGACACCCAGGGAGCGATATAAACAACATGAAAATAAGTTTGGGCACTTAGTTAATGTGATCAGAAAATGAAAAAGCCATCCCATCACATCAAGGTTTTGTCTGTTTAGTGGCCAGTGTGAACATGCGCCTACACGCTGAATGCACACCAACTTATATTCCAGTTCATTTCTTTAGGTTCTTGTTTCAAGTTTTTGCGCTCTATGCAAATAAGGGGGTGGCCTCCCTTTTTTTTGAGCTGGACATCACATTTATATAGCTCCTGATGGCTGGGTGTCCATTAGTCGGGGTCTCTGTCCTCTCGGCCTTGATTCGGTTATCTCATTTGACATATGGTAAGATTTTAATGCTAGAGCTAAGGACCATCCTGATTATGGTCACCTTGATGCGGTGGGATGGTTTTGACATTTTCTTTTAATCAAAATCACTTTAACCCCTTTCTGACATCTGACGTACTATCCCGTCCACGGTACCCGGGCCCGTATGACCGGGGATGGGATAGTCGGCGCTCACGGGGGGAGCGCCACTTATTGCGGCCGGGTGTCAGCTGATTATCACAGCTGACACCCAGTGCTATGTGTCCAGGTCATGGACCGCCCCCGACACATTAACCCCTGGCACACTGCGATCAAACATGATCGCACTGTACTGTGAGCACAGGGAAGAATCACGCGGGGAGGGGCTCCCTGCGTGCTTCCCTGAGTCCCTCAGAACAGAGCGATGTGATTGCGCTGTTCCGAGGGCCTCCTCCCTGCAGGCCCCCGATCCAATATGGCCGCGGGGGCCTTCCGGGTCCTATAGGGAGGCAGCTTCCTCAGTGCCTGCTGAGAGCAGGCGCTGAGAAAGCCTGCTGCAGCGCCTGTCAGATCGCTGATATGACACTTTATAGTAATGTCCCACACTGGAGGCCTTTTGATGAAGTAGCTAACGAAACGTGCGTTGGGGCGAGGTGGAGCACTCTGACTGAGTTGATAAATTTGTAAGTAATATGTTTACTCCTTGATACCCAATTTTGGCATTTTTTAATATGCAATGATGAGTTGTAGATCAGATTAATGCTCTCTTTTTTTTTTTAATTAATCCAGATCATTAGTCACCTTTTGTACGGCCATTATTTATACTGAACTGATCAGAGGATGTAAATTAGGCTTTAATGTGTACTTAAAGTGACTTTTATATTTTGGCATTCTTTTTGGTCAAAGTGTCATTTATCCCAGTCATTGTGTTCCACTTATTGTGCCTTGTAGACTCTGTGTTATTATTATTTTTTAGGAATATTTATTTTCAATAAAATTTGATTTTTATTTGGACATATACTGTGGTGTTTCTTTGGTGTTGGTAATAGTATTAGTCTATGTTTAGATGAAAGCATTACAATCTTATATCACATTCTGAAGGCAGACAATATCGGAAAAAGCTTTATAGTCAAGAGGAAAATAAATCCAACCTTACAGATCAGCATTTTGCACAAAAGGTGATTATAATAAAGCCGATAATCATAAATCATACACATCGGCCACGGGTTTAGATTACTTGTTTATGTGACTTTTTTATCCCTTGATTGTATTTCTTTTTTTTCCTTTGGTTTATTAATAATTAATTTGGAAAATGATTGTATGTTTTTAGGTATCGGCATCATGTAGAATGGGCCAAAGAGCTGTTAAGAGGACAGAACATGGACTCAAAGTCAATCGGCAAGATAATTGGCGATTACACCAGTACTATTGATCTGCCAGGCGAAAACGATGAGACTGTAAATTTGGAGGGTAACGTAGAGGAGCTGCAACCCGGGTCTCCTAATAAAGACTGCGTAGTTCGAGAAGGAGATTCTCATTATGATCCTTTGTTCCAGTATCGCTCCGACCCCGGCGCCAATCACACCGCCACTCAGCAAGGCAAAGAAGCTCTTGAGAAGATGCACTGCCATAGGCACGATGACCTTATCATACACTGTGGATGTAAGCCTGAAAAACAGACTGTTCACACTGAGCCTGAAGGGACGAGCGTAATGGAAGATAGGGGGCATGAGTACGTCATGGTAGAAGAGGAAACTATAGCTGAGGCTGAAGACATGGGGGAGGACAGAGGTGTAAGTGTTGTGCACGGTGGACCTGTCACTATACACTGCTGAGCTTTTTTTGTCACCCCTGAAAATACACATGTCCACGAACCAGTTCGTAAAAATCTTCTTGAATCTCTAGCTTTGTTGTGTGGACAATCCTTGTCCTGTGATTACATTTTACCACGTACAGGCCTCCTATAGGCCCTCACATCCGCTCTTACACACAGTGCTAAATCCGGGCAGTGGACCCTTCATTTCGAAAATCGGTGAAGGTTTCAAGATGTAGCTTGGATAAGTTTTAGATTAGAGCTCTTCTCTAGTGATCAGCGAGCGTGCTCAGATAAGGTGTTATCCCAGCACGCGCGGGTCTTATTTGAGTATTTTCGGCGTGTTTACAAATAAAAGAAATGCTCGAGTCCCCACGGCTGCATGTCTCGCATCTGATTGACAGACGCTAAATCAGACTTGTGCCCCGTAGCATAATATTGGACCGGGTGCGATCTGATGGGAAAGCAGGAGGAATAATAATAAGGTAGTGAAGTATAGCACAAAACTTCATAACTTTCCAAAGGTTGCTCTCTAACTATACACATTGATTTGCTCCCATTTTAATGTTTACAAATTTAGGAAGTGAAGACGTTGCAGTTAGTCTGCCGCCGGAATCCGTTCAGAATTTTGGAGTATTTACAGTTGAGCCATGAAGAAGTAAGAGTTTCATTCCCTCCCGTGCTTCATGTAGAATCATAGCACATTTACATTACTCAGTCTTTTCTTCACACACTGTCTTTTAGGCCTTCTTCTTAGTATATGCCTTGGGGTGCCTGTCCATCACGTCTCAAAAGGTAAGATGCGTTGAGGTGGTCTTAGATGTACACAACACTCCAGAGAAAAATCCGAGGGGGGATTTATCATCATCGTTACTATTTAGTACAACTCCTGTTCCCCTCCACTGTGTTTCATCTACTGTTGGGCCTTCATCATTCCCTCAAAAACAGTTTTCTGGTGTAACACAAGCAAAAAGTTGCACATTTTTACATGCACCATATTCGTGATTATTTTACTAGAAAATGTCATTTATCGTGCAAATATTTTTTAGTCAATGGCCTCTCACTAAATTAGGCAGTTTTTACTCCAGTGAAGTAACACTGCTCTTTATCATCAATTCCTCCCAGTGTGTCAATTTATCCAGATGTTTTCTTTAAAGGCTATGGACCTTTCACATAAAAATATTTTCTCCTTCGTCTCATTGGGGGACACAGAGACTGTGGGTGTGTGCTTCTGCCGTCTGGAGGCTGACACTAAGTATACAAAAAAAGAGTTAGCTCCTCCTCCGCCGCATACACCCTCGCCCCCAGACCGGGCGTAACTCAGTTTTTTGCTTAGTGTCTGATGGAGGCACACGCAGTCTGGAGCTCCAGACTAGATTTTTTTTTTTTTTTTTTGGTCTCTTTCTATGAAGATAAGATAGGGGCGACGGATCCTATAGAGAGGGTCCGATCTCCCCAAATCATCAACGGGCGACCATGTGTGAGTAGCCCTCCACGTGTTTTCTCTCCCGCACCGAGGGACACATCTGGGACTTTTCCCCAGACAACTATTTTTCTTTGTTATTTTTCTAAAGAGGTGGCAACGCATCCTGATAAAAGGATTCGGTTCCCCATGAACCCCAGCGGGCGAGCACGTGTGAGTGATCCTCCACGTTGTTACTCTCCTGCAACGTGGGAATGCATTAATGCCCCGACCACCCCTAGGTAGGACACCAGGGGTGGTCCTGGAGGCGCAGGTGAGCCAAGGGAGCGAAGCGTCGAAGACTGGTGCAGTAGCCTCCCCCTCCCGGTCAGGTCGGGCTGGCAGGGATGGGGTTGAGAGCACCACAAGCCCACGGCGCAGAAGCCACAGGGGGGAGGCCCGGCTCACCTCTCTTGTTGATGGGCGTGGAGTGTAGCCAGAGCCCCGTCGGCGGCCGCGCTGTGTGGTGAGGCCCGAGCGCCCGCCCGCCGGCCGACTTCCGGGGGTAGCCGGAAGCCCCGCCCACTAACTTCCGGGGGCGGAGAGCGGCAGGCGCGCTCAGTTACCGGGGAGCTCCCGCCCTCCTCCCTCGAACGCCGCACGTGTAGTGCGGCCAGCGGCGGCCGCGGTCCCCGCTGTATGGGAAGGTCCGGAGTTCCGCGCGCCCGCCGACTTCCGGGGGTAGCCGGAAGTCCCGCCCACTAACTTCCGGGGGCGGAGAGCGGCGGGCGCGCACAGACACCGGGGAGCTCCGCCCCCCTCCCTCTCCTCTTTTCCTCGCAAAGTGCGGCCGGAAGCCGCCGCCTATCTCCCGGAGTGCGCCGCAAGTGCCCCGGCGAGTAACGCCGCACGCCCCGTGGAAGAGACGCAAGGTGGACATTACCGGTGGGTGAGTGCAACCCCGTTTCGAGTGCCGCACTAGTGGTCAAGGAAGGGGTTATCCTCCTCCTCCTACCCTACCCTGCAATATGTCTGGCAAAGGGAAAGCTCATTCTTTCCTATATGCTGTTTGCGTTTCCTGTGGGGTCAGGCTGCCTAAGGCGCAGCCAGATAAATTTTGTGAAGCCTGCGAGTCGGAGCGAGCCCAGGAGCCCCCCATTGTTGCAGAGCCCAGAAGTCAGGACCCCCCAGAATGGGTGGTGTCTTTATCACACTCTATGATGTCCCTTACAAGGGCAATTGAGTCTCTTCGAGGCCCGGGCAGGGACAAGGATGGTGGTCTGCCAGCGGAAGACAGCTCGTCCACGTCTCAGGACCCTCCGACCGTTAGAGGCCGCTCCAGCACCAGACAAGCTCTTAGCAAAAGAGCTCGTTCCCCGTCGGCCGGACCCTCTGGGGTTTCGGCGGCGGGTATTAGGGCATCTCGTTCCCCGTCGCCGAGCTCGGGAAGCGAGCAGGATGAGGGCGAGGAGGAGGGAGAGGAGGCCTGGAATCCAGAAAGCCTGGGATACCAAGACTCGGTGGACAGCCTCATTGAGGCAGTCAACCAGACTTTAGAGATCGAGGACGATGTGTCCACGGCCTCAGGTCACAAGGTCTCCTTCAAGAAGACCAGGCGACCGCATAGAAGGTTTGCCACACATCCGGAGTTCGAGGAGCTAGTCCAGAAACATAGGGAACACCCGGATAAGCGTTTTGCAATGCAAAAAGCGCTGCAAGCGAAGTATCCGTTTCTTCCTGAACTCCATAAAGGATGGGTGGAGTCGCCAGTAGTGGACCCACCGGTATCACGTTTAGCGTCAAGATCACTATTGTCGATACCCAGCGGTTCTTCTATCAAGGACCCAACTGATCGCCTTATAGAGGGGCTTGCCCGCTCAGTGTATGAGGCAGCGGGGTCGGCCCTGGCCCCCTCCTTTGCGGCTACTTGGGTGGCTAAGGCCATGGTTTCATGGGCAGACGCTCTGCATAATGCCCTCCAGGACAGAGATCTGCCTGCGGAGGTCTTGGAGGTTACAAATCAGATATCAGGGGCAAGTAATTTTCTCGTCAGCGCCTCTCTGGACGCGGCCGAGTGTTCTGCTGTGGCAGCAGCAAATGCAATCGCCGTTAGGCGAGCATTATGGCTGAGATTATGGAAAGCGGATTCTATCTCCAAAAAATCCTTGACCTCATTGCCTTTTCAGGGCAATCGGTTGTTCGGTGAGAAGCTTGATAAGCTTATCTCAGAAGCCACGGGGGGGAGGAGTAGTTTCCTCCCGCAGCAGAGGACTTGGCCAGCATTCAGGCAGACACAGAGGCGTTTTCGGCCCTTTCGTAACCCCTGGAGGGGGACTTCGGCCAGAGCATCCACCTCCGCAAATGATGGTCAGATTAGGGAAAGGCAAATCTCTTACAGAGCCAATCCGCTGGGCAGAGGCCGAGGCCGTTTGCCCAGAACGAGGGGGGCCAGATCCCAAAAGCCTCCAGCAAAATGACTCGAGGCGCTTCGTACCTACGGACGACAGGGTGGGCGGACGCCTACTAAAGTTCAGCCACGTTTGGGTCGCAGTGGCACGCGGCGCCTGGGTGGCAGAACTGATATCGTCCGGGTACAAGATAGAGTTTGTCGGACTCCCGCCACGGCGATTCTTTCATTCCCGGTTTTCCGGAACAGGATCGCAGGCAGAGGGTTTGTTACAGGCCATAATGACGCTACAGCGCAACGGGGTCATTGTCCCAGTGCCGAAAAGCGAAGAGACACAAGGTTTTTACTCCAACCTGTTTTCGGTCCCCAAAAGAGACGGGACAGTAAGGCCAGTACTAGATCTAAAAATCCTGAACAAATTCATCAGAGTCAGGCGGTTCCGGATGGAATCCCTCCGTTCGGTCATTGCAGCCATGGATCCAGGGGAGTTCCTGGCCTCGATCGATGTGCAGGATGCATATCTGCACATTCCGATTTTTCCTCCACACCAGAGGTTCCTGCGTTTTGCGATCGGAGGGCGACATTTTCAATTTGTTGCTCTGCCTTTCGGTCTGGCCACTGCTCCCAGAGTCTTTACGAAGATAATGGCGGTGGTTATGGCCATCCTGCATGCTCGGGGCATAACGGTACTACCTTACCTGGACGACCTGTTGGTAAAGGGGCCGTCGTTTCAGGCGTGCCAGGAGAATGTCAGTATCACGCTGGATACCCTGGCCCGTCTAGGCTGGTTAATCAATCGGAGCAAGTCGTCCTTGGTTCCAGCCCAAAGAATCGTGTTCCTAGGCATGATTTTCGATACCTCCCGGGGGCTGGTGATCCTCCCTCAGGACAAGGCGCAAAAAATCAAGCAAGGAGTACGCAACCTTCTGCAGCCGGGCACCAGACCCATCTGGTACGGCATGAGTGTGTTGGGCAGAATGGTGGCGGCGATGGAGGCAATCCCGTTTGCCCAGTTCCATCTCCGTCCGCTTCAGCATGCGCTCTTGTCTGCATGGGACCGGAGGCTGCTTTCTCTCAGTCATCGGTGCAAGTTGTCTCCGCTGGTCCGACATTCACTCCGGTGGTGGACTCGCGACTCGTCCCTGGTCCAGGGGAAACCTTTTCCCCCGGAGCAGTGGTTAGTGGTGACGACCGATGCAAGCCTGCATGGTTGGGGAGCAGTTTTCCAGAGTCACACAGCCCAGGGGCGGTGGTCCAGTCAGGAGATAATTCTCCCGATCAACATTCTGGAGATACGGGCAATACGATTGGCCCTGCAACATTTCCAGTGTTTTCTGAGACACCGGCCGGTGCGCATTCAGTCGGACAATGCTACAGCAGTAGCATATGTCAACCATCAAGGGGGCACGCGCAGCCAGGCAGCCATGCGCGAGGTCGGGCTGGTACTGCGTTGGGCAGAGAAGAACCGCGTGGTAATCTCAGCGGTGCACATTCCGGGAGTCGAAAACTGGGCGGCAGATTTCCTCAGCCGACAGAGGGTCGCGGCAGGGGAATGGTCCCTGCACCCCGAGGTTTTTCAACAGATCTGCCAACGGTGGGGGACACCGGACGTGGACCTTATGGCATCCAGAGAGAACGCCAAAGTACAAAGGTTCGTCGCTCGATCCCTCGACCCACAGGCAATCGCAGCAGACGCTCTGGTGCTTCCGTGGAGCCAGTTTCGTCTCCCGTACTTGTTCCCCCCGCTACCTCTCCTTCCAAGAGTCATCAGGAAGTTAAGGAGAGAGAAGGTTCCAGCAATTCTGCTGGCCCCAGACTGGCCTCGGCGGGCCTGGTATGCAGATCTGGTTCAGCTAGTGGTGGACGTACCCTGGCGTCTCCCAGATCGCCCGGACTTGCTGTCCCAAGGGCCGATCTACCATCCGAACTTAGGGGCCCTGTGTTTGACGGCATGGCCATTGAATCTTGGCTGTTAACACAGGCAGGATTCAGGCGCGATGTGGTAGCCACGATGGTGAGTGCCCGAAAGCCTTCCTCGGCGAGAGTATATCATCGGACTTGGGAAGTTTTTTTTCCGTTGGTGTAGGGATCGCGGAGTGGCTCCTCTGGTTTTTTCGATCCCCAACGTACTGGCTTTTCTGCAGGCAGGGCTGGACGCAGGATTGGCTCCGAGTTCGCTCAGAACGCAGATCTTGGCTCTGTCGGTGCTTTTCCAACGAAAGGTCGCTTCGGTCTGGCAGGTTAGGACGTTTATGCAGGGGGTCGCACATTTAGTACCCCCCTATAAGGCGCCGACGGAATCATGGGACCTGAACTTGGTGCTCAGGGCCCTTCAAGAGGCTCCTTTCGAACCGTTACAAGAGGTTTCCTTACCTTACCTGTCCAGGAAGGTCGTTTTTCTGGTAGCTATTACGTCTATTAGACGGGTTTCGGAATTGGCGGCTTTATCTTGTAAACCGCCGTTCCTGACCTTTTATAAGGATAAGGTAGTTTTAAGGCCAGCTCCTCCCTTCTTGCCGAAGGTTGTCTCTGCATTCCATATCAACGAAGACATTGTCTTACCCTCGTTTTGCCCGGCACCGGTGCACAGGGTAGAAAAGGCATTGCACACCTTGGATCTGGTAAGAGCTCTTAGGAGGTATGTGACAAGGACAGCTCCTTTCCGCCGGACAGACTCTCTATTCGTGATCCCAGAAGGGCGGCGGAAGGGGCTCGCTGCGTCCAAAGCGACTTTGGCCAGATGGGTTCGCCTGACGATCCAAGAATCTTATGAAATTAGTGGCACGCCGGTTCCGGCAGGGATCAAGGCACACTCGGCTCGAGCAGTGGGTGCCTCATGGGCACTGCGACACCAAGCTTCAGCGGAACAGGTGTGCAAAGCAGCCACCTGGTCCAGCTTGCATACGTTTGTCAAACATTATAACGTACATACCCAGGCATCCTCGGATGCATGCCTGGGAAGAAAGATTCTCCAGGCAGCAGTTGCGCACCTCTAATCAGGGGCGCAAAATAGCATGGATTGGGTGAGCTAAGATCCCGCCCAGGGACTGCTTTAGAACGTCCCACAGTCTCTGTGTCCCCCAATGAGACGAAGGAGAAACATGGATTTTTGTGAGTACTCACCGTAAAATCCTTTTCTCCGAGACGCTCATTGGGGGACACAGCACCCACCCTACTAGCCAGTTGGCTTTTGCTTATTTTGAGTTATACAAATCCTTATGTAAGGATCAGGGTGGTCCCTTTTCCAGACGTATAATTTCTTGCCTGAATTTAAGGCGCGTTCTCCTACTGCTTATGCACTAAACTGAGTTACGCCCGGTCTGGGGGCGAGGGTGTATGCGGCGGAGGAGGAGCTAACTCTTTTTTTGTATACTTAGTGTCAGCCTCCAGACGGCAGAAGCACACACCCACAGTCTCTGTGTCCCCCAATGAGCGTCTCGGAGAAAAGGATTTTACGGTGAGTACTCACAAAAATCCATGTTTTTTTTACATATGTTAGTGGTTACCTTTTAGGTAATAAAATTGCAGCCTGCAAATGTGATTCCTTTATTCATTTTCAGCCCCCCTGATTAGCTGTTTTTAGCCTGTTCCAAGTTTCAGATTTTTCTCGTCTGAGTGTCCCTCCCTGTAGTACATGCTGGATGTGAGCTCTGTGTATACAAGGTGCTGCTTTGTTCATCGTCACTTGTTTTTATTTATCAGCACAGCTCCAGTACTTTATTTGTTTCTTCACCATGTGCTTTTCTCCCTCTCTATAGCATTTTTTCTCTGCCCTCCATGAGACTATACATGCTTTCCCCACTTATCTACTGTGTATGTACTCTCACCTCTTGCATTCTCGAACATTGAGAGAAGGGAGAGGAGAGTTGAGAGAGTTGGAAGGATCTCTTAACATTTCTATAAAGCTCTCGGCTTTCAGACCTTTGTGAGAAATGTCCTATATGCAGCAGAAAAGTTTTGCTGAAACGATGCTTTCTCCATTCACTCCTATTACTTCTAGCTAGATTACCCTGTAACCCCGACCACAGAATTGCTAATCTGGAGTCCTATAAGTAAGGATATTTGAGGTTCTGCTGTGCCTCGACCACTTTCCCATTATCTGTTATCACTGGAGAAAATACAGGAATAGTGGAGAATTCAGAATAATGTGATTTGCTATAGTTTGTAGTGTATTTTACTCTATGAAAGGGTTATTTCCTTGTTCCTAGATGGGAGTTGTGTGACAGCTTGTAAAAACAAGCACTTTTGCAATTTACTTCTTATTATAATCTGTTGCCGTTCTTGAGATATTAACCTTTTCTCTTGTTTACAGCTCGTTGCCTAGGAGACCGACCACCGCTGCTATCTAGCCCGTAAGCACAGTACTGAAGGCTAGCGATCTTGGTGCTTGTAAGCACTGCTCAGGTTCTGCTGTCTAGCAGCGGTGGTCGGTCTCCAAGACCACGAGCTGCAAGCAAAAGAAGTGTTCGTATCTCAAGAACGGCTGAAAATTTTAACAAGCCGTAAATTGCGAAACTGCTTGTCTTTACAAGTACTATCTGACTATACCCATATATGAGGATGGAAATAACCCATTAAATGCAGGTGCTGCGTGAAAGAAAGTCTCTTTGGTTTACTGTGATTTACTGTCCAGCATATACCTGTATAATCTAGAAATCCAGCATTTAACCCTATTACACCATTTAGTATTAATGTCATTTGTTGTTTTTTTTTTTTTTCCTAGGAACCTTTAACTATAGTAAAACTGTGGGAAGTGTTTAGTTCAGCACAGGAAAACTTCCAGACCCGTTATATGGCATATCACCACTTCCGATGTAAGGGCTGGGTGCCCAAAGTGGGACTGAAGTATGGGACTGACCTGTGTAAGTCAATCGCGCACCTTTCTATAGGTGACCTGTATTTTTCCCATTGCCTTTTAGTTCGATGTAATGGCTCATGGTCCAGCAGTGCAATAAGGTCCGGCACGTGCATTGTAAACCTTATATCTCCGCTACATATACATGGCGCTATAGAAAAACGTATCACTTGGATTGCAGCAGTTTCTAACATGGGGCTCAGGGTAGTTGTTAAATTTGACAGCCAAGATTGCCAAGTCTTATATCCCACAGGTTGCTCAGCATTCCAGAAAACTGATTTCCCAATTCTTGTTCCTTTGTTTATGTATTTATTTTTTCTGCTTCTGTTAAATATCCGAATTTTGTTTTGTTTTTCAGTGCTGTATCGTAAGGGACCTCCGTTCTACCATGCCAGGTTGGTGCATGTTATTGAAATTGTAATGTAATCAGCATATGCACCTTTCATTACGTAACATTAACAGGCTTAAGTCTTGGGTTTTGTGCTTCTAGATTTCATTTTGTCTCATTTGAGCGCCCATTGGCTCCGCGAAGCGATCGCAGGGCGCCGGTGGTTTACCGTGTGGGGGTCATAAACACCATCTTGGTACCCCTGTGAAGCCCATCTACTAGAACTGAAGTATATAGTACATACGATCAAACGATCGAGGGTTCAAGTGCCCTAACAAAGACAGTGAAAGTAAGATAAAGAAAAAGTGAAAAAATTAATAAAAATATGAATCATCCCCTTTTCCTTAAAAAATAAATTAATATTCGGTACCTCTGCGTCTGTAAAAGTTCAATCTGTCAGAACATAAAATTATTTAACTTGATAAAGGAAAAAAAATCAAAATACCAATATTCTCGGTCACCACCTCCTCCAAAAATTGCAACAAAAAGCGATCAACACATTAGAAAATAGGTCAATTGAAATCTATAACTATATAAGTCCCAGAAACTGGCAAAGCAAACACATTTATTTTTTTTTTACTTTCAGATTTTTTTCTTAAATTACTGCAATAATAATAATAATAAAACTAGTTAAGTTTGGTAAGTTCAGTATAGGAGATGATACAACTCGCCCCACAAAAAGCAAGTTCTTGTATGGCCACGCCGAGCAAAAACAAATAGGAAAAGTAAATAAAAGTTATGGCTCTTGGAAGAAAGGAAGGAAAAACACAAAATTGCAAAAGCAAGAAGCTTTGTGATTGATGTGGAGAGTGATCCTTGTTCTCGCCTCCTGACAGTTACTCGGTGATTGTAGAGCTTGTTGATGAGAACTCTGAGGGTCCTCCTGTGCGGCCCCTGACTTGGAGGTCCTTATCTGGTCTCAACAGGACGACCATGAATGTTTCTAAGGTAAGAAGTAACCCGCTGTGTAATAACGTCATATGTTAATAGTTGATGGGTGTTCTATAACTTAGATATAATATGAAAAAAACAATCTCTATTTTCAGTAAAACTGTTTTTATAAAATCAGCTGGCGTGGAAAAAAATGATGTATCCACCGATAGATGATGTGACCTGGAAGCCCTGGGTCAGAACATTTCATGTGTTTGCCATTGTAACAGCGGTTCTGTCATTTACAAAGTGAGCGCAATGTCGACCTCGTTCTGTCTTTACAGGAGCTGCTGATCTGTTATCTAATGAAACCTCCCGGCGTCACAGAAGAGGATCTGAGCTCCCCCGAGTGTATAAAAGGGTTTAGAGTTCAGGCAAGTCGATGAGCTGGTTTACAATCATGGGTTACTGCTAGCGACGAGAGAGCGTGCTGGGATAAGGTGTTATCTGAGCATGCTTGGGTCATGACTAAGATGCTTCTAGCGCACCAGAAACGCGTCGGCTTGTTTTCTCACATTTTAACATGACTTGAATAGCTGAATATAATTTTGTATTTTTTACGGGTTGGTGTGCCGATTTTTTTTTTTCTTTGAATAAAAGTTATACTTTATTAAATCCTGATCATAAAATGATAAATGAATTGTACACACATGATAAGCTGTACATTGGATCACAGTGTATGAACCGCTATATTATCAGCACCACTGTGATCCACTAGATCCCTAATGATAGATCTCAGAATATATAATATAAATGATATCCTGCTAATGACCCTCCAGTAATGCTGGTATTCAGTGTATAACGGACAGTAAAGGACCGAGATGTCTGATTATGAATTGGCCAGAACTGTTATCCATATCCCCATGATATACACACATGATGAAGAACATCTGAGACAATTTGTTGATATCCTTAATGATAATCAACTAAATCTAAAACTTGCACTCTCCATGTGGCCGATCCTGCCCTTAGAGAAAGCCGGTTTTTTCCCAGCGAAACGCGAGTCAGGGACTCAAATCCCTAGTTGCAATGGTCTCAGCATAATATGGCACTTACCATAAAGCCAGTGTTACTCGCAGCCCTGCCAGATCTCCGATCGAGACCTGGTCTTAGGGATTCAGGGGCTGCGCGCTTACCTCACGATCACATGATCTCCTGATACGAGACATGTGGAATTGATAGCGGCTAGCGCTGGCAGCACGCACCGCCCTCTGTGAGACACACTAATAAGAGAGCGGCGTATTCTGATCCGCTCCAATGTGTGGCAGTCTGACAGGCAGAGCGCTCTGAGGTGCCGTGCCGATGATCTCCGTGATTTATACCGCGTAGCGGTCGGGGACGGTCGGCATTGGCAAATACTCTTAGCGCTACGGCCAGGTAATTGGCCCCGGTTTGCAGCGTTGATAGTGCAGCTTCGCTGTAAAGGCAATGCCATGATCTCCTTAATTGACATCTGTGGGCCAGTTGGAGATTTTAGGCATATAGCGATTAGGTATATTCTGTAATTACAGCTGCTGATTACACGCTTCATGAATACAATAATGTGTCACTGCTGCACATCATAACCCATGTGTGTACATCATGGGGATAGAGATAACCTTTCTGACATCGCGGTCCTTTAGTGTCCATTATACATTGAATACCAGCATTATTGGAGGGTCATTAGCTGGATATCATTTATATTCTGAGATCTATCACTAGGGATCTAGTGGATCACAGTGGTGCTTATAACGGTTCATACACTGTGATCCAATGTACAGCTTATGATGTGTACAATTCATTTCATTTATAATGTTATAATCATGATTTAATAAAGTATAACTTTTATTCAAATATTTTAAAAGGAGTCTGCCACCCTCAGCACTCCACTTTACCCACTTATATGTTCATATAGGGGAATTAACGACACTTGTCGAGCAGATGTTACTGATTTCCTGCCTCGGTTACAGTCCTCAGCCCCGCACACACTGACACTGCAGGAGGCGAGAACACGCCGTGTCAGCGTTGGTGCTCGCTCACCGCCCTGACTACTGTGTGATTCTGGGTGCAGCAAGCCGCACTGACACTGCGCACTCTCAATTCTTGCAGTGTCAGTGTGCGCAATTCAAGCAGCACTCCAAATCGAGCGTTGCCGACATTAGCGCATAGGATGGTAACTGAAGAGGCGGAACGATGCGCCAAGCATTTTGCCCACCAAGGGCGCACCATTGTCAAATGAAATCTGCACTGTAGAGATGACTTTTATAGGGGCCAAGTCCGCTCTGGAAAATGCTTCCCAATGACATGAGGCCCATTATAATCAATAGATGGGAAATGTGCGCCCTAGTGAGAGCTCATAGCGGGGTCATGACCAAGAGATTCCCTTCTCTGTATGACCTAATAGGATATATGTAGAGGGTTCATATCTGTATATTAGTCATTGAGTTGGTGTGTGGAGCGGGCTCAGGAGCTGTGCCTGCTCCACAAAGAATAGACGCTAGCTGTATTATACAGCCAATATACACCTCTAACAGCATCGCTGCCGTTTAACGACTTAATGCCACCGTGCATTTCTATGATGATCCCCTCAATAATTTTTGTGTCACTATTAGTGATGAGCGAGTATACTCGTTGCTCGGGTGACCTCCGAGTATCTTGGCGTGCTCGGAGATTTAGTTTTAGTCGTCTCAGCTGCAGGATTTGCGACTTGTAGACAGGCTGACTACATGTGGGGATTCCCTAACAAACAGGCATTCCTCACATGTATTCAGCCTGTCCAGCAGTCGCAAATCATGCAGACATAGCGAAAGAAACTAAATCTCAGAGCACGCCAAAGTACGTGGAGGACACCCGAGCATACTCTGAAAAACCCGAGCAACGAGTGTACTCACTCATCACTAGTCACTATCACAGAAATGAAAATGTGACGCTAGCCTAAGAGTGGTGAATACAGCTGCCATCCCCGTGCCCGCAGGCGGTCCTCATAGTACTTTGTGTCTATTACCTGTCCTGTATTGCGTCTTATAACTGTTCTTTTCTTTTTGCAGGAGGTTGTTGTAAATCGCTGGATTTCCTCCCGAGAGAGAATGGAACATGATGAACTCTAACGTGATTTTTTTTTTTTTTTTCATAAAATGTTATCAGGCCAGCCTGGTGCGTTAATGGATAATGACTGGTTTAGCCATCTTTATTCCAAATGATAGAACGAGGTAAATTAATTATTATTTTATAATAAATTATAGATAATCAGTAGTGATGAGCGAACGTGCTGGGATAAGGTGTTATCTGAGCATGCTCGGGTGCTAACCGAGTGTCTTCGGCGTGCTTGAATACTATGTCCTGCTCCCCGCGGCTGCATGTCTCGCGGCGGTTCGACAGCTGTAACATATGTAGGGATTTCCTAACAATCAGGCAATCCATGTATGTGTTGCAGCTGTTGAACAGCCATGAGCCGCACGGAGTCGGACATAGTATTCCAGCATGCCAAAGACACTCAGCACCCGAGCATGCTCAGATAACACCTTATCCAAGCACGTTCGCTCATCACTATTAATCAGTCAATGTCCTCTCCACACAGTCCATGTCCCGTCTTTCCAGCGGCTTCTTGCTGCCCAGAATTGGAATAAAGTTTATTAATATATTTCCTCCAATTTTTTTTTTTGGACCACAGCCCCTACTAGTCTTCATAGTAACATAGTGTTGAAGGCTGAAGGAAGACCTTATGTCCATCTACTTCAGCCTATTTTTAGTGCAGCTGTTCTGCATTGTTGATCCTGGGGAAGGCAAAAAACCCACAGAGTAGAAGCCAATTTTCTCCATAGGGAAAAAAATTCCTTCCCCTAAGCTGGGTCAACCATCTACCTATAATATTATGTTATTCGTAACCTTCTATACTGTTACTCACAAGAAAAGCATCCATTCCTTTCTTAAAGTCATTCAGTGAGTTGGCCATCACCACTTCCTCAGGAAGAGAATTCCAGAGCCTCACTGCTCTTACCGTGAAGAACCCTCTTCTATGCTGGGGCAGAAATTGACTTTCCTCCAAACGGAGAGAATGCCCCCTTGTTCTTGTCACAGTCCTTGGTACAAACAGTTCATTGGAGAGATCTCTGTATTGCCCTCTGATATACTTGTACATATATATTAAGTCTCCCCTAAGTCTTCTCTTTTCTAGAGTAAATAGACCTAATTTTCATTCCCCTCCGTCGTATCTCGGGTGGTCTACCACGTAGTAATAATTCCGGGACACCTCATGACACAGAGTGATGTACTTGGATGCTCGGCGGCTCCTTGGTAATACAAATTTCTCTGTGAATTCCTCTTTGGTGAATGTTCTCTTCTCCTGGAGATGTAGGAGGCCGTTGATGAATTGTAAGGCGTACGTGTAGCAGTTGTGCTCTTTTTCATCGTATCTGGAAGAGGTAATGGAAATTTAAAAATGGAAACATGGAAAGAATAAAACATTTACGGCGGAAGCTTGGAGACGGACCTGTAAGGAAGCCACTTGTCATGATGGGAGAAGTCTTCTATGTACAAATCCCACTGGTAAATGAGGGCATGTTGGTCGGGCGGCACCAGTGGGACGCTCACACACTGTTCCCAGCCGCTCGCATCTTTGTGGGTGCCAGATTCATTGTAATGGTGCACGATTCCTTGGGAAAAGAAAGCAATTAGGTGTTTGTACTAAAGCAATCCATATAGGCGGCATGTATGGACGTAGGCCTATACAATGGCGTAAGTCACAACCTTCCTTCAGAATTATTCCCCCGATACTGCGGTATATGTGACTAGTGCTTGAATGCTACCATGCAATATGCAACATCACCTTTACCTTTAGAACTGGTGATGCCAACATGGAGATCTGAGCAGCCGTCATATTCCCTAGAAGAAACAATGAGAAGTGGCAGCCATCATTTAAATAAGTAAGGGAAATAATAGTACAGATGATTTGGGCAACGCTAGTAAGTAAATGACTGCAGGGTCAGCACAAAACATCAGAGAGTTGTCAGCGCTAAATGACTCTTCAAACCAAGCTCAGGCGTTTGGTGCGGCCAAACAGTTACCTACACCTTCCCATCTGCTTGATTTCCGTCTCTCGCTGCTCTGGATTTACAGTAGCCGAGGAGAGTGAAATAAGCAGGTGGGAACTGTTTGGTCATGCCTTGGGTGGTACGACCAACTGTTCTTGGTTTGAGCAGTCATGTTGTGCTGACGGAATCACTATCCGGACATCCTCCTTGTAAGATAAAGTAACATGCTCACCTCCCGCACTGGTGCTGTTCCAGCGATGTTGGTGACCGGTCTCCCGGGGCTCGCTTGACAATTTTATGCCACGTCAGCCCTGCAGCTAATCAGAGGCTGCAGCGCTCTTTCTTTGGATGAATTGTGATCAAGCAAAAAGTGAGAGCGAAAAAGTCCAAAAGCCACCACTGATCGACTGCAGGGCGTACGGGAGCCGTGGCGTCAACATCAATGGAAAGGCGTTAGTGCCGGAGAGGAGTATCTATTTTTTTTTTTATTTTACAAGAGGGGAACTACTTGATTAAGAAAAGGATTGTCCTGGTAGCGGACAACTCACAGTAATCAATTTAGAACCCCAATTAGAGTAAAAACAGTGTGCACTCGCCTCCTGCAGTGATGTCGCTCCTGAAAAGTTGGCACCGTTGTTCCCAGAGAGTGGCATGAAGGGGCATCTGTTGGCCCCTTCGGGAGGTGAAAATCCACAATTTTTATGTTAATTGGGGTCCTGAATTGATTAGGTTGGGGTCATCCTGTAGTGGTCAACCCCTTTAAGATATTCTGCTTTGCATCAGAGTGCTGATTTTCCTTATCCTTGGTAAATTATTGCCTCACCTGAGGCTGCGTTCACATATCTGTTTTTGTTTTGTCGGACGGCACAGAGACCCCCAGCGTTTCATGGATCTATACACCTAGCTGTGAAAATCACAGACCCAAATGTGGGATCCATAACGATCAGAGCAGATCATATTCATATCTGTTTTTGTGGATCAGAAACAGAGACACTGTGTGATCATCTGATCGCAGGGGTGGCTTCTATGTATAATGAGCTTTTTAGTGAGACTTCAGCTCTCGCAAATCTAAAACTTCCACCATGGATTGAAGTAGATGCACTTTAACATCCACGTAAAAAAGGCCTTCAGATGTGAATATACCCTTAACCCCTTCCCGACCAATGACGCCTACGTTGGCGTCATGAAAACCTGTGCCAATACGACCAATGACGCCAACGTAGGCGTCACGGTATAAATCACCCTCCTGTGGATCGGGTGACCGTGGTCACTGAAAGGTCATCCGACCCGCAGATACAGGAGGCTTTGTGGTTCACCCCGGGGGGTGGCTTGCCCCCCCCTCGTTGCTACGATCGCTCTGATTGGCTGTTGAAAGTGAAACAGCCAATCAGAGCGATAGTAATATTTCATCAATGAAATTTGATGAAATATTACAATCCAGCCATGGCCGATGCTGCAATAGAATCGGACATGGCTGGAGACCACGGTCAGACGCCCCCCCACCGACTGACGGGGGCGATCTGCCTCCGCCACCGACTGACGGCAGTGATCTGCCGCCGCTGTCATCATCTCCCCCCTCCCCTTCCCTCCGCTCCCCCAGCCCTCCGATCACCACTTCCCCCCCCCCAATACCCTCCAAGTCCCGCTGTCGCTCCTGGTGTCCCTCTGGCATGGATCATGGGCGCCACCATCTTCCAAAATGGCAGGCGCATGCGCAGTGCGCCCGTCAAATCTGCCGGCTGCAGTTTCCATTCATTCATTTTGATCACTGTGATAGATACTTTCACAGTGATCAAAATAAAGAAAATAGTAAATCTCCCCCCCTTATCACCCCCATAGGTAGGGACAAATAATAAAATAAGATATTTTTATTTTTGGGTTAGGGTTAGAATTAGGATTGGAATTATTGTTAGGGTTGGAATTAGGGTTAAGATTAGGGTTAAGGGTGTTTTGATGTTAGAGTTGGGATTAGGGTTAGGCTTGTGGTTAGGGGTGTGTTGAGGTTAGGGTTATGGTTAGGGGTGTGTTGGGGTTAGGGTTGGAATTAGAATTGAGGGGTTTCCACTGTTAAGGCACATCAGTGGGTCTCCAAACGCGACATGGCGCCACCATTGATTCCAGCCAATTTTGCGTTCAAAAAGTCAAACTGTGCTCTCTCCCTTCCAAGCCCCGACGTGTGCCCAAACAGTGGTTTACCCCCACATATGGGGTATCAACGTACTCAGGAAAAATTGCACAACAACTTTTGTGGTCCAATTTCTCCTGTTACCCATGTGAAAATAAAAAATTGCGGGCTTAAATATAATTTTTTGAGGAAAATGATTTTTTAGTTTCACGGCTCTGCGTTATAACCTTCTGTGAAGCACTTGGGGGTTCAGAGTGCTCACCACACATCTAGATAAGTTCCTTGCGGGGTCTAGTTTCCAAAATGGGGTCACTTGTGGAGGAACTCCAAAGTTTAGGCACACAAGGGCTCTCCAAAGGCGACATGGTGTCCGCTAACGATTGGAGCCAATTTTCCATTCAAAAAGTCAAATGGCGCTCCTTCCCTTCTGAGCCCTGCCGTGCGCCCAAACAGTGGTTTATGAGCACATATGAGGTATCGGTGTACTCAGGAGAAATTGCCCAACAAGTTTTAGGATCCATTTTATCCTGTTGCCCATGTGAAAATGAAAAAACTGATGCTAAAAGAAAATTTTTGTGAAAAATGTACTTTTTTTTACGGATCAATTTGTGAAGCACCTGGAGGTTCCAAGTGATCACTATGCATCTAGATAAGTTTCTTGGGGGGTCTAGTTTCCAAAATGGGGTCACTTGTGGGGGAGCTCCAGTGTTAGGCACACAGGGACTCTCCAAATGCGACATGGCAACCGCTAAATATTCCAGCATATTTTCCATTCAAAAAGTCAAATGGCGCTCCTTCCCTTCTGAGCCCTGCCGTGCGCCCAAGCAGTGGTTTATGACCACATATGAGGTATCGGTGTACTCAGGAAAAATTGCCCAACAAGTTTTAGGATCCATTTTATCCTGTTGCCCATGTGAAAATGAAAAAATTGATGCTGAAAGAAAATTTTTGTTGGAAAAATGAAAATGTCTATTTTTGCCCTCCACGTTTCTTTAGTTCCTGTGAAGCACCTGAAGGGTTAATAATATTCTTGAATGCAGTTTTGAGTAGCTTGAGAGGTGCAGTTTTTAGAATGGTGTCACTTTTGGGTATTTTCTGCCATATAGACCCCTCAAAGTGACTTCAAATGTGAGGTGGTCCCTAAAAAAATGGTTTTGTATATTTTGTTGTAAAAATGAGAAATCTCTGGTCAACTTTTAACCCTTATAACTCCCTAACAAAAAAAAATTTGTTTCCAAAATTGTGCTGATGTAAAGTAGACATGTGGGAAATGTTATTTAGTAACTATTTTGTGTCAGATAACTCTCTGGTTTAACAGAATAAAAATCCAAACTTTGAAAATTGCGAAATTTTCCCTAAATTTCCGATTTTTTTTTTTCCCACAAATAAATGCAAAAATTATCGACCTAAATTTAACACTCATATGTCACGAAAAAACAATCAGAATCGCTAGGATCCGTTGAAGCGTTCCTGAGTTATTACCTCATAAAGGGACACCGGTCAGAATTGCAAAAAACGGCCTGATCATTAAGGTCAAAATAGGCTAGGTCATGAAGGAGTTAAAGGGGTATTTCCATCTTCAAGATCCTATCCCAACATGTACAGTAGTAGGTGTAATAATAATATTAGCAAACACCTCCAATTAGTAGTATAGTTCTTCTGATTCGCTATGTCACTTTCCTCATGCAGTCATTGCAGGACCTTAGGTATCCATGGTTACGACCACTGCTTTTCTGAAGAGACAATTTGCATATGTCCACTGACATAGTCACAGCTTGTTGTTAGAGGTCATAACCATGGTTACCTAAGGTCCTGCAATGTCCTGCACATGAGGAAAGACAGTGAATCAGAAAAACTGCTACATTTCTAATTGGAGGTATTTGCTAATATCAGTATTATTACTCCTTCTACATATTGGGATAGGATCTTGGTGATGGGAATACTCCTCTAACCTCTTCACGTCATGGAAGGGAAGGAGTGCCCAACCGATGAAGTATAGGTCCATCTTGGCATTCATACGACCACTGTGACTGACCACACAGAGATCGCATGAAGGTTCCCGCTGTTTCTGACAGCAGGGCTCCAGGACTCGTCATGGGGGGGTTCGTCCCTACCCCGCAACTACAATTGCTGTGATTGGCTGTTCAATTCTGAGCAGCCAATCACAGCGATTTCAGTGTTTAAGACAATTACAATGCCTGAAACACTGAAGTTAGGCCATGATCAGTGCTGTAACATCACCGATCATAGCCTGGAGCTAAGAGACCGCAGCGTCACCAGCCCCAGTAGTGATTGGAGCGATCGGGCGATGCAGTTTGATCCCACAGTGACCGCTCTGCACTGCCTCATTCTAACTTGGAGACGTTGCAGAGTGGTCACTGTGTTGTTCTGCTGTGACTTGTGGTGCCACAGACTTTTTCAAGCCTGTGTCATCACTTCTTGTGACATTCCAGAACTGTTCCTGTCCCCTGCTTTTTCCTAATTCACCCCAATCCCCATTTCTCCCCAACTTATTCCCCCTTCTGCTGCCGAGCGCTGATCAGTACTTGATCGCTTGATTTTTGGCAGTTTTTTTCTTCTCTGTGCGTCCTTCAGCCGCCAAGCACTGATCAGTGATGCACATCCCTGATCGGCACCTGTGCTCTCTTTTTTCGAGGACTTTCTTTTTCCCTGTCCATTTTTTCTGTGGGGAACCTTTGCACCACCTCCGTGCATGCGTCCGGCAGCCGCTGATCAGTGGCGCACATCACTGATCATCGTCTGTGCTCGCTTTTGGCCAGGACTTTCCCCTTTCTATTTTTTTCTCCTTCTATTCTAAATTTAATTTATTAAAAAAAAAGTTTACACCAAACACACACCTAAATAACATTTGGTCCACACACGTGAAAAAAAGTCTCACTCCTCCCAAACACGGTCTTCAGCCAAGGAGGCATGCTCCTTCCTTGCATGTGACAGTGCTAGTGAGCGAGAGGATCCCACCTTCCTCTAGTTTTCCTCCTCATCCTCTAGCATAATCTTTATTTCTATATAGCGCTAACATATTCCGTAGCGCTTTACAGTTTGCACACATTATCATCACTATCCCCGATGGGGCTCACAATTTAAATTCCCTATCAGTATGTCTTGGGAGTGTGGGAGGAAACCCACGCAAACACGGGGAGAACATACAAACTCCTAGCTATAATAATAATCTTTATTTATATAGCGCCAACATATTCCGCAGCGCTTTACAGTTTAACAGTTTCAAAACACAAGTCATAAGTAACAACGTTAACAGTACAGTAATTAAAGTAAAATAAGACGACCCTGCTCATGAGAGCTTACAATCTACAATGAGGTGGGGGAGATACAAAGAACAGGTGTGTATTTACAATGATGGTCCAGCCATCTTGAGAAGGTGGGGGACAGAGATAGTGACTGGGCTACATACTCACACTTGCACATAAAATGACTGATTAGTGAACGTGATTGGCTGCTCTGAATAGATGTGTTTTGAGAGAGCACCTAAAACTGCAAATTGTGGATAGTCCTAATTTCTTGGGGTAGAGCATTCCAGAGGATTGGCGCAGCGCGGGAAAAGTCTTGGAGTCGGGAGTGGGAGGTGCGGATTAGTGCAGAGGTTAGTCAAAAGTCTTTTGCAGAGCGCAGCAATCGGCTAGGCCGATAGAAAGAAATGAGGGAGGAGATGTAGGGGGGTCCTGCACTGTGGAGAGCTTTGTGGGTGAGAGCAAGTACTTGGACCCTATAATGAATGGGCAGCCAATGTAAGGACTGGCGAAGAGCGGACGCGTCCGAGTACCGATTTAGCCAGGTAGATGACCTTGGCTGCTGCATTAACTATGGACTGGAGAGGGGAAAGTCGAGTAGCGGGAAGGCCAATTAATAGAGCGTTGCAGTAATCCAGGTGGGAGTGGATCAATGCTACAGTGAGGGTTTTTGTTGTTTCCATGGTGAGAAAAGGGCGAATTCTGGAGATGTTCTTTAGGTGTAAGCGGCAAGAGCAGGCAAGAGATTGTATATGGGATGTGAAGGAGAGATTGCTGTCAAACATAACCCCCAGACAGCGCGCCTGCTGCCGGGGTGTTATTATGGTGCCACCCACGGAGAGGGAAATGTCAGATTTAGGGAGGTTAGTAGATGGCGGAAGCAGAAGAAGTTCCGTTTTTGAGAGTTTTTGAGTTTCTGTTTTTGACAGACAGTCACTGGCGTTCTTTAGTACAGCGGGGGGTAAGGTCGGGGAATGACGTATATAGTTGTGTGTCATCAGCATAAAGATGGCACTGAAAGCCAAATCTGCTGATGGTCTGTCCAATTAGGGCCGTGTAGAGAGAGAAGAGAAGGGGGCCAAGGACTGAGCCCTGAGGTACCCCGACAGTGAGAGGAAGAGGAGATGACGTGGAGCAAGAGAACAAAACACTGAAGGAGTGGTCAGAAAGATAGGAAGAGAACCAGGAGAGAGCAGTGTCCTTAATGCCTAGTGACTGGAGCCTAGAGAGTAGGAGACGGTGGTCAACAGTGTCGAAAGCTGCAGAAAGGTCGAGAAGAATGAGCAGAGAGTGTTCACCGTTACATTTTGCTGTCAGAAGGTCATTGGTCACTTTGATGTGTGCAGTTTCAGTCGAATGTAGGGGTCTGAAGCCAGACTGTGAAGGGTCTAGGAGGGAGTGAGTGGAGAGGTAACGGGTAAGGCGGGAGTAGACTAGGCGCTCCAAAAGCTTAGAGATGAAGGGGAGATTGGAGACTGGTCTGTAATGAACCACCAGGCAGACGCCCCAGGACAGCAAATGAGCCATCGCTCACCGTTAGTGACCTTGTATGGACCTCACCCCCAAGGACTATGAGCCACCTATTTCTGATTTTGTGGCACAATCAGGAATCCAATTTGACACCACTGGCCTCACACAAATCGACTTTTTCTAATCCTTTTTCTTTGACAAATTTGTACACCTAACAATTTTTATCCCAAAATCCCACTCCATAATTTTCCAACCGGACCCCTGTAGACACAGTAGAAATGATGAAGTTTTGGGGCCTGGTTCTTCACATGGGGATAGAGAAGAAGCCTGAAATTTTGCAATATTGGAGTATTGATGTTTTATACAATGCTCCACTGTTCAACATGGTTATGACCTGGACATGCTTTGAGGCCATGCACAAATTTTTGCATTACAACGATAACGCACAATGTCCACCCCGAAATGACCCCAGGTTTGACTGACTTTTTGAGGACACAGCTGAGCAGAGATATAAAAATATAAAGAGCTGGGAGAAGGTGTTATATCCTCTGATGAAGCCATCATGTGTGGCGAAACGTGCGGGGTTTAATACCTTCTCCCATCTCTCTTTTCCCAGGTGACATCCCTCAAACTGCAAAGAGAGGAAAGTTGCAAAAAACGTGCAAAGTGTGTTACAAAAGGAGGATACAAAAGGACACCACTTATCAATGCAACACCTGCCTCAAAAAATCAAGCTTGTGTATGAAAGATTGCTTCAAAGTCTGCCACTCATCCATGGACTGCTAAATGTATTTCTGTACGAGTTGCTGTACTCTACACAACGTGCATATGCCAACCTGATGCATTCTACACAACTCGTTAACCTGGGGCACTCTACACAATTCATATATGCCACCGTATTACGAAATTCACATACCAGGAAAACAGTAGTTCGATTTCAATATAGGGTTTCTACTGTTTAGATATGCTTGGTTTGAACAGTCATTTTGTGCTGGAAAACTCCCTTTATATAACTAGTAGTGATGAGTGAACGTGCCTGTTAGGCAATCCCTGCATGTGTTGCTGCTGTCAAACAACGGTGAGACATCCAGGTGCAGGGACTCGAAGATATTAATCGAGCACACCGAAGTCACTGTTAGCACCCGAGCATGCTCAGATAACACCTTATCCCAGCACGCTCAGTCATCACTAGTAATCACTAGTGATTAGTTGTTCCTCATGGCCTCCTTTCTTCCCATACAAATCAATGGAAAGCTGAGCTAATGTTAGACCATCATTGCAGGATTTCTTATGTAGGTGTCATTCAATAGCTGCCATTTTTCAAGGTTGTTGCACTCCAGTGGTAATCTGTGGAGCTTTTGATTTTCCAGAAAGTCTACAGCTTAGGTCTCATTGATGATTAACTTACCCTAGAAAGTGGCCTTTTGTTGGTTTCAGTACAAAAGAGCATTTTTCGCTGTGTGCATTAACAAAAGGGTTAGGAATGCTGACCGGAGCGTGCTCCAGGGCCCAGGAGCTCACCGGACTGCGCCCACACAGAGGGCACTGCTCAGGGACAGAGCGGCTGTAGATGTCTCGATCACAGTGTGTGAACTTCACCAGGCATGGTGCGAGAGGCTGCGGGGCTCCAGCGTCTTCCTGATCCCTGAACGTCGCCATAGGAGCTGTCCGTCTGCCACATGAAACAGGAAGCGGCACAACACCGGAGCTGTCCCCAGCAGCTGCTCATTGTGTCATGAGGACATACACCCACTCACAATAGTGTCCTGGAGGACATATACTCCACTCACAATAGTGTCCTGGAGGACATATACTCCACTCACAATAGTGTCCTGGAGGACACACGCCACACACAATAGTATCCGGGAGGACATACACGCCACTCACAATAGTGTCCTGGAGGACATACACGCCACTCACAATAGTGTCCTGGAGGACACACGCCACACAATAGTATCCGGGAGGACATACACGCCACTCACAATAGTGTCCTGGAGGACACACGCCACACAATAGTATCCGGGAGGACATACACGCCACTCACAATAGTGTACCGGAGGACATACACGCCACTCACAATAGTGTCCTGGAGGACATACACTCCACTCACAATAGTGTCCTGGAGGACATACACGCCACTCACAATAGTGTCCTGGAGGACATACACGTCACACACAATAGTGTCCTGGGGGACATACACGCCACTCACAATAGTGTACCAGAAGACGCCACACACAAGTGTCCTGAGGACACACATGCCACACACAATAGTGTTCTGGAGGACATACACGTCACATAAAATAGTGTCCTGGAACTATAAGGGTGTGTTTCCATGTTCTGGACTGTCAGTGCTTTGAACGCAGCGGATCCCCGCTCCACCCAATCTGCTGCCCCCTTTTGTAAGCGTGGTGATTCCGCATCCTATACATAGAATGGTGTTATTGATCTTACGGAGACTGAGCCTCACCGCAAGATAACTAGACATGCTGCGGTCTATAAAGCTGCACCGCTTATGCGGGTCTGCCACCTGCGTCTCTGAATGCATAGAGGAGATGTGATTTCATAAAATCCCCACCACTATGCTGTAATATCTGGCCACGGAGCATCCAATCCGCAGCAAATCCTGACCATGGAAACATACCCTAAACCCCAGAAAGTTAGGAAACACAGGAGAATAGTGCCAAAGATAAAAAGACAAATCTTTATTGAACTAAATTTCAAGACATATTTAAATATAAAAGTAGAGTGTCAGACATCGGCAAAGCCACACAAAACGCCTCCAGATACAGCCAGTAATAGACATTGTAAGTATACACACAAAAAGAATTTCACATACAAAAATAAAATAGAGCAATCAAATAATTGATCTCTAGAGGCATACATCAAGGTAAAATGGATAAAAATTGGAATGAACTATGAACCGCTACAAGGAAAGAGATTGAAAAAAAAACGCCACTTGAAATTTAACCGAGAACTTTGCTGATAAAAGAGTGCCAGCAAAGGTTGTGCATTAGTCACAGGAGTACCATCACTGGTTCTAAAGAAGGAGCAATACTGAGAACCAAGTAAATGGACAAAATGGTAGAAACAACAAGGCACTCAAAGTAAACAGCCTCTGATAGGTGCACAAGTAAGGTATCCAGCCCGTTTCTGAAATAGTAATGAACTTGGCACTCAATACTTTTTGAAAAGAAGATTCAATTTTTTATTTGCATCCAGGTGAAGTTTAATTCTAAACGTTTTCAGTCCAACACAAGACCTTCATCAGAGAATCTCTTTAAGATTACTGTACAAGACACACATAAAGAAAATTACAATGAGAAAAATTGCAAATAGAATAAATCAGACAAGTGAAAGATAAAAGCAAAGCAAAAATAAAATTAAATGTCAATCGATGCATACGGACAAAAAGGAGGCAGGACAAACTATGATCATCGTGTCAATCATAGAATCGTAGAGTTGGAAGGGACCTCCTGGGCCATCTGGTCCAACCCCCTGCTCAAAGCAGGATTCGCTAAATCATCCCAGACAGATGTCTGTCCAGCCTCTGTTTGAAGACTTCCATTGAAGGAGAACTCACCACTTCTCGTGGCAGCTTGTTCCACTCATTGATCACTCTAACTGTCAAAAAGTTTTTTCTAATATGTAATCTGTGTCTCCTCCCATTCAGTTTCATCCCATTGCTTCTAGTCTTTCCTTGTGCAAATGAGAATAAAGTTGATCCTTCTACAATGTGACAGCCCTTTAGATATTTGTAGACAGCTATTAAGTCTCCTCTCAGTCTTCTCTTTTGCAAACTAAACATTCCCAAATCCTGCAACCTTTCCTCATAAGACAGGGTTTGCAGACCGGTCACCATTCTGGTCGCTCTTTTCTGAACTTGCTCCAGTTTGTTGATGTCTTTTTTAAAATGTGGTGCCCAAAACTGGACACAATATTCCAGATGAGGTCTGACCAAAGAGGAGTAGAGGGAAATAATGACTTCACGTGATCTAGACTGTATGCTTCTGTTAATACATCCTAGAATTGCATTTGCCTTTTTTGCTGCTGCATCACACTGTTGACTCATATTCAGTCTGTGATCTATTAGTATACCCAAGTCTTTTTCACATGTGCTGTCACTTAGCCCTATTCCTCCCATTCTATATATGCTTTTTTCATTTTTATTGCCCAGATGTAGTACTTTGCATTTCTCCGTGTTAAAAACCATTCTGTTAGTTGCTGCCCACTTCTCCAGTTTATTTAAATCTTTTTGAATCCTCTCTCTCTCTTCTCTAGTATTAGCTATCCCTCCTAGCTTTGTGTCATCAGCAAATTTAATCAGTTTACCCTCAATTCCTTCATCTAAATCGTTGATAAAGATGTTGAACAATACAGGGCCCAGGACAGAGCCCTGTGGTACCCCACTTGAGACATTCTTCCAACTGGATGTGCAGCCATTTACGACCACTCTTTGGGTCCGATCACTAAGCCAGTTATGAATCCACCTAACAGTTGCCTTGTCCATTCCATACTTTGTCATTTTTTCAATAAGGATTGTATGAGAGACTTTGTCAAATGCTTTGCTGAAGTCAAGATATACTATATCTACAGCATTTCCTTGATCCACCCAATCAGTGATACCGTCATAGAAGGAAATTAAGTTAGGCCTCTTTCACACATCAGGTTTTCGCCGTCAGGCGCGATCCGGCGCTTTTGACAGAAACCGGATCCGGCGAAATGCAATGCTGGATCCGTTTTCCCCCCCATTGACTTGCATTTGCGCCGGATCGCGCCGGATGGCCATGCGTTTCATCCGGTTTTCGCCGGATCCGGCAATGTGTCGCGATCCGGCGTCTGGAAAAAACGGTGACTGTAACGTTTTTTGTCTCCGTCGAAAAAGCCGGACACGCCGGATCCGGCGCGTCCGGCTTTTTCACACAACGAAAGCCTATGAGCGCCGCAATGCGCCGGATCCGGTTTTTTGGTCTGAGCATGCTCAGTAGCTCTGCCCACAAGACATATATAAAAGCAAGACAGTGGGACCCACAGCCACACCCAACATGCCACCCAAGACAGCAACCAGGCGCAGGAGAAGGCAGGAGACCACTGCAGCACCATCAGCACCACCACCACCCCAAATGGAGCAGCAAATAGAACATGCTGAGGAGGGGAGGCCAGCAGCAGATGAGAGACGGTAATTATCAAATCCCCCATTCCTCCAAACTAGGGCTATTGAATATCAAGATATTCATTGGCCCTTTGTTTCTCTTTATTCAACAGCCGCCCAAGAGATGCAGCAGCAGCAGCAGCACTGGCTTCACTGGCAGCAGCTGTAACACCACCCACAGCCATGGAGTCTGGCCAGCAAGAGGACAGCACATCTTCTGGGAGCCCTCCCTCGCATCGTCAGCGTTTGACGGTAAGTTTTTATTTCCAAAATCCATCTTCTCTGTAATATATGTCTATTCATTGCCTTTTATTTCAAAACAGGAATCACAAGATGAAGAGGAGCTCCCAGAAGAAGAAGGAAGGGGTGGACAGACACTTGGAGTGGGCTCACAATTCGTAAGTTTTTTGCATCAAACGCAGAAACACAACATCACACTACACACAACACATAGAAAACAATGTTCTGCAGACCACACACAGCAAACAAATGCCTACATCCAAAGACATAACTTTTTTTGTTTTCTTCTCTAGTCTTCCCAATCTGGTGCTTGGCCAAGAGGTCCTCGCAGTGCCTCCCAGGGTCGTCGGCGACAGCAACGCGGCGGTCACCAGCGTGTAAGTATAAATATTTTTGCTTTGTTTTTTTGCACTTTTTATTTCATTTCTTTTGTGGAGGCTAATTATGTTATTTTTGTCTTTTTCTTTAACAGCCTTCACAGCGTGCTCCCGACTCTGACGGTGAGGATGGAGGGATTGATGTGGACCGCCTCATCGATCTCGTCAGAGAAAGGGAGCCGCTCTGGAATATGGCTGACCGCCGCCACGCTGACCTGATTGTTACCCGACGACTCTGGGAGGAAATCTGTTCTCTCCTTGTGGGCCGCTGGGAGGACCTCGAAGCTCGGGCCCAGATTAAAGAGCGTAAGTATATACAGTACCGGTTGCTTGATGTAAACCAGTGTTTCCCGAACTCCAGTCCTCGTGGTCCCCACGGATCATGTGTTCAGGATTTCTATTTACTATAGAAATCATGAAAACATGACCCCTGGGGACCATGAGGACTGGAGTTTGGGAAACACTGATGTTGTATACTAACCACTCCTTTCTTGTTTCAGGGAACAGAATTGTGAATCGGTGGCGGTCTGTGAGGGATCGTTTCAAGAAGGAGTTCAATAAAGAGATGCGGGCCCCGAGTGGATCTGGAGGACGCAGGAGCAAGTACAAGTACGCAGAAGCCCTGTCGTTCCTCCGGGAAACAATGGTCACCAGAAGGTAAATATTACACACCACATGTGAAAAAAAATGTTATATGTAAAAAAATTTTTCAGCCAGGGCCATACCATGTCAGTATTTTAATTGTTTTTTTTTCTCTTTATTCCACAGCACGGTGAGCAGCACTCGGGAGCCGGCACAATTGGACCGTTCTGAGGCGATCCCTGAGGAGACCGGCACCGAGGGACACTTCGACCGCCCCGGTACATCTGCACCTTCCCAGCCTTCCCACACATTCGACCCATCTGTCCCATCCACCAGCACAGGAGCATCGTGGCCGCCTACATTACATGAAGCTGCTGGTGAGGAGATCGCTTTCCCTTTACCCCACCCTTCTGCCCCTGCCACCTCTAGTACACCTGCGGGTACTGGGCGGCAGCGGCAGAGGGGTCAGGAAAAGACTTATGCGCCAGAGTTCTTGCATCTGAATGCATCTTTCCAGAACTGTCTAAAAGTCTTGTCAGAGCAAATATCCGCAGGCTATCAGCAGATCAACTCCAGCATTCTGGAGGTGAAGACACTTCTGCAAACCATGCATTCAGAAGCAAGATCTTCGCCAAACCACACCTTTTTCAGGTCTGTTGTGGAGCGCATGGAAACGCTCTCTCCTGCCCAGCAGATGCATGTAATGCATTCATGCCACGCCGCTCTCCAGCAAGTTACCTCCCAACCTCCTCCTCCTCCCACCACAGTAGTTCCTCCACCTGCACCCCCTCCAGCCACTTTCCATCCTCCCCCTCCTATTACATCTACACCCCCTCCAGCCACTTTCCATCCTCCCCCTCCTATTACATCTACACCCCCTCCAGCCACTTTCCATCCTCCCCCTCCTATTACATACCATCCACCTCCAGCCACTTTCCATCCTCCCCCTCCTATTACATACCATCCACCTCCCCAGCACCATCCACCTCCCCAGCACCATCCACCTCCCCAGCACCAGCAACCTCCCCAGCACCAGCAACCTCACCAGTACCAGCAACCTCCACAGTACCTGCAACCTCCCCAGTACCAGACATCTCCCCACTTCCAGCAACCTGCCCCGTACCAGACATCTCCCCACTTCCAGCAACCTGCCCCGTACCAAACTCCTTCCCCATACAACTTGCCATCAACATCATCTGCTCCTACAGTCCCTGCCCAACCCTCCACTCCACCACCCACCACCTCTTCTGCTTCCCACATGTCCACCCATTCTGTAGTTTTTTCCACACCTTCACCTCTAACTGTTCCTTCCCCACCACGATCCCAGTCCTCTCTCCACACTCCCAGTGTCGAAGTGTCCCGCAGCCCCTACAGCAGTATTTCCACCACACACTACACAGAATTATAATGTGTGTATTTAAATAAAAATGACCAGTTTTATGGTTTCAGTTTTATAGTTTCAAAGTTTTATTAAACAAGTTTATTAAAATTTTAAAAAAGTTTACTAAAAAAAACATTTTTCAATAAAAGTTAAATTATTTTACACTGGTTGTCTGTCATTTCTTTCTGCGGCGAAAAAGGTTAAATACAGGGTATTTAAAAGGTGAAATGGTATTCAAAACTAGGTATATAACTGTGGGTAAATTTTAGCTTTTTGCCACAGTTGTGTTCCTGGTTGTGTTTGAAGCAAAGTATTTCACCTAAAAAGTTGTGTTTATTGTTGGTGATTTCCTAACAATGTACACAACTTTTGTTAAAAGGTGAAATACTTTGCATAAAACACAACCAGGTACACACCTGTGGCCTAAAGCTAAAAATAGAGACCATGACAAGATAGCCAACTTTGGTTGGCAAAGGTATATACTGTTGGTCCAGAAGGTACACAAGTTTGGTTAGGGCACAAATCTTTCACACTCTGTCATCCTGCCAGTGTACTCTGCCTTGAGGTGACATAAAGTATAGTGCAAAATTGTCCCTCATTACTGAAACCGTCACAGAACTTCTAGTGGTAATGTCATGGTAATCTTGCAAGGTGGTTTCTTCAGAGGTGTCCTCAATGGAAATGGGTTCCTTGCAGATAACAAAATTGTGGAGTACCACGCACGCTTTGATCACCTCGTCCACAGTTTCTGTCTTGAGGTTGATCGCAGTCAATAGGACCCGCCATTTGGCTGTCAGAATACCAAAGGTACATTCAACCATTCTTCTTGCTCTTGTGAGGCGGTAATTAAAAATGCGTTTTGGTCTTGTCAATCCTCTGCTAGAGTACGGTTTCAAAAGGTGTTCTGACAGCTGGAAGGCTTCATCCCCTACACAGACAAATGGCATAGGTGGACCAGATGTTTGCGGCAGCGGTCTAGGTGGTGGGAACTGGAAGGTGTTTCCATACAGTTTACGCCCCATGGCAGACAGTTTGAAAACTTGAGAGTCATTGGAGCGGCCATAGGCCCCAATATCAACCGCAATAAATTTGTATTCCGCGTCAGCGATGGCCATGAGGACAATTGAAAAATATTTCTTGTAATTGAAATATTCCGATCCCGATCCAGCTGGCTTTACAATGCGGATATGTTTCCCGTCCACAGCGCCCAAGCAGTTTGGAAACTGACATATCTGTTGAAACTTGTCAGCAATTTCAATCCACCTCTCTGTTGTGGGCTCTGGTAAAAACTCTTCAGCTAAGGAGTCCCACAGTGCACGGCATGTGTACTTCACAATTCCAGATATGGTGGAAATCCCGAGTCTGTACTGGAAATGCAGTGACGAAAGGGATTCTCCAGTTGCAAGAAATCTGTGGGGAATTAAAAAACAATAAATTAGTTTTAAATCACAGCATTACATACCAAAACTGACCTAACACTTGGAGATACAAATTACCACCAACAAGATTGCAGTGAAAGTGTGCTCTGATGCGATCATATCCAATAAATGTGGCTTACCTTAAAGTCACCATCAGACGCTCTGCGGGTGAAACAGAGAAGCGGCAATAGGTGTCCGCTTTTCTTATGAGGTGTGCAATGCGCTCCACCAAGTAATCAAAATTCTCCATTTTCATCCTAACATATCCAAAAAATTTATCCGGGTTTCGTCGAAGGTCCATGCATAGTGTAGAATAGACCCCACGCGTCATTCTCTTGGCTGTGATGGGGTGGATCCACAAACGTTGTCTACGATGCCTGATGCGCTGCTGTCTCGCTCTCTCCTTCTCCAGAACAATCACCCTCAAACGATTCGCCTCCGCTGTAAAATCCGCCAAATTCTTCAAAATATTTCCAATCACAACATCCATCTTCGCCAGTAACTTGCTCTTCTCTCCAACCTGCACTTTCTCCTCTACAACCTGTCAAAGAAGGGCTGTAGGAACACGCTATATATAGTTTTCCAGTAGCCAATCCCGTTCGGAAGGCCACAAGGGTCAATTTTAAAAACCGGATCCGGCGTAATCCGTCGAAAAAACGGATAGAAAAACGGATGAACCGGATGAGACGGATCCGGTTTTGTCTGTCCAGAAAAAGACGGATCCGGCAGAAAACCGGATCCGTCACATCCGGTTTTCAGAAACATTTGCCGGATCCGGCGTTCCGGCACGACGCCGGATCGCGCCTGACGCCGAAAACCTGATGTGTGAAAGTAGCCTTAGTCTGACATGACTTATTAGTTACAAACCCATGCTGAGTCTGTTTAATCACTTCATTCTTATCCAGGTATTGACATACATGTTTAATAATTTGTTCAAAGATCTTTCCTGGTATAGAAGTCAGACTCAAAAATCTCTTGACAAAGAAATACAGTCTTAAGGGATCGTTCCGCGGAAGAGTGGCCCATAGAAGTGTCTCTTTATCCATTCACATGTAGAAAAAACCATGTTAAGAAGAAAATAAGGGCAATCCATTTCATATCACATTTAAATGAATGGTACGCGTATAGACGAAATCTATTCAAGGCAGTGAAAGGATATAGGTGCGCCAAGGTATTGAGTGCATAAGCCCGTGTGGCCTGGCCTACGTGGGCAAAACGACACAGATGGTGCGGGATAGAAAATCCCAACACGAATCGAATATTAGGTGTAAAAGAACACACTTTCCTTTGCCACATCATTTCCTGGAGAAGGGACATAGCATCTCTCAACTAAAATTCCAAGTTTTGGAACAGGTGGGACCCAGCAGAAGAGGTCAAAATAGGACCAAAACCCTCACAAGGAGGGATGCAAATTGGATTTTTAGACTGCAAACCTTGGAACCAAAAGGACTTAACAGAAAGTATGATGTCTTAAGTTTTCTGTGAAGCAAAGGGATTTTGACCTATAATATAAAATATTGTCCTATGTATATTTTTGAACACTAATTTATTCTCTTTTTCCTCCTTTCTCAAATAGAACCGTTAAAACTGCTCTTCACCTTCCTACTGGGCACCCCTATTCACTCGGTACAGTACTCACTAATAATACCTATTAATGGGCTTTTCGTAATACTCTATCCATTCACTGTGGACATGAGAGTGACTGTAAGGTGATTCCTATAGTATAATCCATATCCCTGTTCACAGTGGTACATCTTCCCCTACCTTGATTTCGTCATATGTATACCAAAGGGACTCTCCCCCACACCTAGACGGGGGTATAGGTATCTCTACCAATGCTGATATTACACGAATGACGAATGTGAGCAATGTGCCTAGCCTTATATGTTCATTTTGGCTACCTACAGAGCGCTTTATATAGTACTCACACACACACGTATAAATATAAGACTTAATGCCTCCGTTATGCTTCTCCTTCTAAGGCCTGTTTCCCACCTCCGTTGTTGGCGGACAGCTGACATCCGCCAAAAACGAAAATTAACGGATCCGCCTCCGTTGTGACATACGGATGTCAGCGGACGCAAATTTCGTCGGATCCGCCGAAGATGAAAAGTGCAGCAAATTTAAAGCGACAGCGGTCTGGATAGAGAGAGAGATTTTCACCGATCCCGGAACGGCATGTCATTGTTAAAGTGTCTCTTGGAGTAAGGCTACTTTCACACATCAGGTTTTCGGCGTCAGGCGCGATCCGGCGTCGTACCGGAGCGCCGGATCCGGCAAATATTTCGTAAAACCGGATGTGACGGATCCGTTTTTCTGCCGGATCCGTCTTGTTCTTGACAGACAAAACCGGATCCGTCTCATCCGGTTAATCCGTTTTTTGACGGATTACGCCGGATCCGGTTTTTAAAATTGACCCTTGTGGCCTTCCAAACGGGATTGGCTACTGAAAAATTATATATAGCATGTTCCTACAGCCCTTCTTTGACAGGTTGTAGAGGAGAAAGTGCAGGTTGTAGAGAAGAGCAAGTTACTGGCGAAGATGGATGTTGTGATTGGAAATATTTTGAAGAATTTGGCGGATTTTACAGCGGAGGCGAATCGTTTGAGGGTGATTGTTCTGGAGAAGGAGAGAGCGAGACAGCAGCGCATCAGGCATCGTAGACGACGTTTGTGGATCCACCCCATCACAGCCAAGAGAATGACGCGTGGGGTCTATTCTACACTCTGCATGGACCTTAGACGAAACCCGGATACATTTTTTGGATATGTTCGGATGAAAATGGAGAATTTTGATTACTTGGTGGAGCGCACTGCACACCTCATAAGAAAAGCGGACACCTATTGCCGCTTCTCTGTTTCACCCGCAGAGCGTCTGATGGTGACTTTAAGGTAAGCCACATTTATTGGATGTGCTCGCATCAGAGCACACTTTCACTGCAATCTTGTTGGTGGTAGTTTGCAGCTCCAAGTGTTATAGCTGAGTTTTGGTATGTAATGCTGTGATTTTAAACTAATTGTTTTTTAATTCCCCACAGATTTCTTGCAACTGGAGAATCCCTTTCGTCACTGCATTTCCAGTACAGACTCGGGATTTCCACCATATCTGGAATAGTGAAGTACACATGCCGTGCACTGTGGGACTCCTTAGCTGAAGAGTTTTTACCAGAGCCCACAACAGAGAGGTGGATTGAAATTTCAGAAAAGTTTCTACAGATATGTCAGTTTCCGAACTGCTTGGGCGCTGTGGACGGGAAACATATCCGCATTGTAAAGCCAGCCGGATCGGGATCGGAATATTTCAATTACAAGAAATATTTTTCAATTGTCCTCATGGCCATCGCTGACGTGGAATACAAATTTATTGCGGTTGATATTGGGGCCTATGGCCGCTCCAATGACTCAAGTTTTCAAACTGTCTGCCATGGGGCGTAAACTGTATGGAAACAACTTCCAGTTCCCACCCCCTAGACCGCTGCCGCAAACATCTGGTCCACCTATGCCATTTGTCTGTGTAGGGGATGAAGCCTTCCAGCTGTCAGAACACCTTTTGAAACCGTACGGTAGCAGAGGATTGTCAAGAACAAAACGCATTTTTAATTACCGCCTCACAAGAGCAAGAAGAATGGTTGAATGTACCTTTGGTATTCTGACAGCCAAATGGCGGGTCCTATTGACTGCGATCAACCTCAAGACAGAAACTGTGGACGAGGTGATCAAAGCTTGCGTGGTACTCCACAATTTTGTTAGCTGCAAGGAACCCATTTCCATTGAGGACACCTCTGAAGAAACCACCTTGCAAGATTACCAGGACATTACCACTAGAAGTTCTGTGACGGTTTCAGTAATGAGGGACAATTTTGCACTATACTTTGTCACCTCAAGGCAGAGTACACTGGCAGGATGACAGAGTGTGAAAGATTTGTGCCCTTAACCAAACTTGTGTACCTTCTGTACCAACAGTATATACCTTTGCCAACCAAAGTTGGCTATCTTGTCATGTTCTTACTATTTTTACCTTTAGGCCACAGGTGTGTACCTGGTTGTGTTTTATGCAAAGTATTTCAACTTTTTAGGTGAAATACTTTGCTTCAAACACAACCAGGAACACAACTGTGGCAAAAAGGTAAAATTTACCCACAGTTATATACCTGGTTTTGAATACCTTTTTACCTTTGAAATACCCTGTATTTAACCTTTTTTTTAAACATAGTTCGCCGCAGAAAGAAATGACAGACAACCATTGTAAAACGATAATTTAACTTTTATTTAAAATATTTTTTTTTTTGTAAAATGTTTTTAAAGTTTAAAAAACTTTTTTAATAAATGTTTGAAACCAACCAAATGGGCATTTTTATTACAACAAAACACATCATAAATCTGTGTAGTGTGGGGTGGAAATACTGCTGGAGGGGCTGCGGGACACTTCGACACTGGGAGTGTGGAGAGAGGACTGGGATCGTGGTGGGGTAGGAACAGTTAGAGGTGAAGGTGTGGAAAAAGCTACAGAATGGGTGGACATGTGGGAAGCAGAAGAGGTGGTGGGCGGTGGAGTGGAGGGTTGGGCAGGGACTGTAGGAGCAGATGATGTTGATGGCAAGTTGTATGGGGAAGGAGTTTGGTACGGGGCAGGTTGCTGGAAGTGGGGAGATGTCTGGTACTGGGGAGGTTGCTGGTACTGGGGAGGTTGCTGGTACTGGGGAGGTGGCTGGTATGTAATAGTAGGGGGAGGATGGAAAGTGGCTGGAGGGGGTGCAGGTGGAGGAACTACTGGGGTGGGAGGAGGAGGTTGGGAGGTAACTTGCTGGAGAGCACCGTGGCATGAATGCATTACATGCATCTGCTGGGTAGGAGAGAGCGTTGCCATGTGCTCCACAACAGACCTGAAAAAGGTGTGGTTTGGCGAAGATCTTGCTTCTGAATGCATGGTTTGCAGAAGTGTCTTCAACTCCAGAATGCTGGAGTTGATCTGCTGAAAGCCTGCGGAGATTTGCTCTGACAAGACTTTTAGACAGTTCTGGAAAGATGCATTCAGATGCAAGAACTCTGGCGCATAAGTCTTTTCCTGACCCCTCTGCCGCTGCCGCCCAGTACCCGCAGGTGTACTAGAGGTGGCAGGGGCAGAAGGGTGGGGTAAAGGGAAAGCGATCTCCTCACCAGCAGCTTCATGTAATGTAGGCGGCCACGATGCTCCTGTGCTGGTGGATGGGACAGATGGGTCGAATGTGTGGGAAGGCTGGGAAGGTGCAGATGTACCGGGGCGGTCGAAGTGTCCCTCAGTGCCGGTCTCCTCAGGGATCGCCTCAGAAGGGTCCAATCGTGCAGGCTCCCGAGTGCTGCTCACCGTGCTGTGGAATAAAGAGAAAAAAAAACAATTAAAATAGTGACATGGTATGGCCCTGGCTGAAAAAAAAAAGTTACATCTAAACATTTTTTTTCACATGTGGTGTGTAATATTTACCTTCTAGTGACCATTGTTTCCCGGAGGAACGACAGGGCTTGTGCGTACTTGTACTTGCTCCTGCGTCCTCCAAATCCACTCGGGGCCCGCATCTCTTTATTGAACTCCTTCTTGAAACGATCCCTCACAGACCGCCACCGCTTCACAATTCTGTCCCCTGAAACGAGAAAGGAGTGGTTAGTATACAACATCAGTGTTTCCCAAACTCCAGTCCTCATGGTCCCCAGGGGTCATGTTTTCAGGATTTCCATAGTAAATGGAAATCCTGAACACATGATCCGTGGGGACCACGAGGACTGGAGTTCGGGAAACACTGGTTTACATCAAGCAACCGGTACTGTATATACTTACGCTCTTTAATCTGGGCCCGAACATCGAGGTCCTCCCAGCGGTCCACATGGAGCGAACAGATTTCCTCCCAGAGTCGTCGGGTAACGATCAGGTCAGCGTGGCGGCGGTCAGCCATATTCCATAGCGGTTCCCTTTCTCTGACGAGATCGATGAGGTGGTCCACATCAATCCCTCCATCCTCACCGTCAGAGTCGGGAGCACGCTGTGAAGGCTGTTAAAGAAAAAGACAAAAATAACATAATTTGCCTCCACAAAAGAAATGAAATAAAAAGTGCAAAAAAACAAAGCAAAAATATTTAAACTTACACGCTGGTGACCGCCGCGTTGCTGTCGCCGACGACCCTGGGAGGCACTGCGAGGACCTCTTGGCCGAGCACCAGATTGGGAAGACTAGAGAAGAAAACAAAAAATGTTATGTCTTTGGATGTAGGCATTTGTTTGCTGTGTGTGGTCTGCAGAACATTGTTTTCTATGTGTTGTGTGTAGTGTGATGTTGTGTTTCTGCGTTTGATGCAAAAAACTTACCAATTGTGAGCCCACTCCAGGTGTCTGTCCACCCCTTCCTTCTTCTTCTGGGAGCTCCTCTTCATCTTGTGATTCCTGTTTTGAAATAAAAGGCAATGAATAGACATATATTACAGAGATGATGGATTTTGGAAATAAAAACTTACCGTCAAACGCTGACGATGCGAGGGAGGGCTCCCAGAAGAAGATGTGCTGTCTTCCTGCTGGCCAGACTCCATGGCTGTGGGTGGTGCTGTTGCTGCTGCTGTTGCTGCTGCCACTGTTGCTGCTGCTGCATCTCTTGGGCGACTGTTGAATAAAGAGAAACAAAGGGCCAATGAATATCTTGATATTCTATGGCCCTAGTTTGGAGGAATGGGGGATTTGATAATTACCGTCTCTCATCTGCTGCTGGACTCCCCTCCCGTTGTTCAGCATGCTGCTCCATTTGGGGTGGTGGTGGTGCTGATGGTGCTGCTGCAGTGGTCTCCTGCCTTCTCCTGCGCCTGGTTGCTGTCTTGGGTGGCATGTTGGGTGTGGCTGAGGGTCCCACTGTCATGCTTTTATATATGTGTCTTGTGGGCAGAGCTACTGAGCATGCTCAGACCAAAAAAAACGGATCCGGCGCATTGCGGCGCTCATAGGCTTTCATTGTTTGAAAAAGCCGGACACGCCGGATCCGGCGTGTCCGGCTTTTTCGCCGGAGACAAAAAACGTTACAGTAGCCGTTTTTTCCAGACGCCGGATTGCGACACATTGCCGGATCCGGCGAAAACCGGATGAAACGCATGGCCATCCGGCGCGATCCGGCGCAAATGCAAGTCAATGGGGGGGAAACCGGATCTGGCATTGCATTTCGCCGGATCTGGTTTTTGTCAAAAGCGCCGGATCGCGCCTGACTGCGAAAACCTGATGTGTGAAAGAGGACTAAAGCTTCCGGGCATGCGCAATTCAAATTAGTGGACTGTCAAACAAAAAAAAAGTTGCAGAGTCCGTCTCATCCGCCCGGAAGACGAAAACATTTTGACGGATCCGTCAAATAACGGGTGGGACGGACGACCGCCAGTCAAGATCCGCCGCTAATGTAAGTCTATGGGGGATAAAACGGATCCGCCCCTTTTTGGCGGATCCGTTTTTTTCAAAACTTGGCGGATTTTGACTGACGTCGAAAAACGGAAGTGTGAAACAGGCCTAAGACACAAGGGAGTTGAGCGCCTCTTATACTGGTAAGCACAGCGCCACACTAAGATCCCCCTGCAGCGCAGGCGCCCTGAAGTTAAGCGCGACTACTATGCAGCAAATCCTTCAAACGCCCCAGCTCCTATAGCGCAGGCGCGAACAGTCCGATCACGTGACTGCGATGACACGGCACATTACATCATCGGGGCCGGGATAATAACCCGGAAGTCCACTATACACCCATGGCCTCCTCCACACAGAGCGGTACTGACCGCACCCCAGAAGAGCCACCACCCCAGGTAGGACAGAGGGCTCTTGACTCTCAGCGCCTCATCCTGTAGCCTGCTCTTATGCTATACTCCTCTCTCCAGCGTAATACCACAGTGACGGACGTCGCCATACTACCAGCGCTATTTAACCCAGCGGCACAGACCGCAGGCCAGAGGAGCCATCTTCACACGTACCTGAACGTTTTATATAGCACTCCACTTTAGACCCAGCGTACTTGGCTCACTTCATTTACATTCGTCTACGATCTTTCTCAGCGCACAACAAAAGCGACGGTTGGTCGCCTTATCATTGACACCATTTAGCACATTACATGGAATACAGCATCCAGGTAAATATAGAGACACCACAATTTCATTTGTTTTCTCCCTTGGTCCTGATCCTGTCATTTACTGGCAAATGCTCACGGCTAATTAGGGGCACTTGTCCCACTATCATTGGTGCTATGAATATAATGTATATTGACTTCACTAGGTAACTAAATATGTGATAGAACAGCCTCTCTTTGTTTTCTCTCCTCCCAGGAGAACCAGAATAATCAATCTACAGTACATATAACACAAGCACCGCTTTACCTTTTTCTGATAGTGCCACCCTAAGCACTCAATGCCTTGGCGCACCTATATCCTTTCACTGCCTTGAATAGATTTCTTCTATACGCATACCATTCACTAAATGTGATATGAAATGGATTGCCCTTAGTTTCTTCTTTACATGTTTTTTTCTACATGTGAATGGATAAAGAGACACTTCTATGGGTCACTCTTCCGCGGAACGATCCCTTATGTCCGTATTTCTTTGACAAGAGATTTTGATTGACACGATGATCATAGTTTGTCCCGCCTCCTTTTTGTCCGTATGCATCGATTGACATTTAATTTTATTTTTGTTTTGCTTTGATCTTTCACTTGTCTGATTTATTCTAATTGCAATTTTTCTCATTGTAATTTTCTTTGTGTGTCTTGTACAGTAATCTTAAAGAGATTCTCCGATGAAGGTCTTGTGTTGGACCGAAAACGTTTAGAATTAAACTTCACCTGGATGCAAATAAAAAATTGAATCTTCAACAAGTATTGAGTGCCAAGTTCATTACTATTTCAAGTAAATGGACAGTCACCCCTCAGAGGAAGCTGAATGCGAAACGCGCGTCGGGGTGCCTCTGTGGCTGCCACGCAGGTTTATATACCTCCTTATACCATTATTGGTTTAATATTTTCTCCACAGTTCTTGTTTAGTTCAGCACAGGGTTATATTATGCTGGTCTCTAAATATTATGATTATAATTGGGAGATAATATACATGACCTTTCACCTGACTGTCCACTTACTTGGCTAGTTAATGTCTATTATTAGCTGTATCTGTGTGGCTGACACTTTACTTTTAGATTCTTTTAATATGTCTTGACATTTTGTTCAATAAAGATTTGGCGTTTTACCTTTGGCTGCGGCCTCCCGTGTTTCTAGAGGCTTTTTGGTCGGTGTTATGGGAGGGCCCTTATAGTGTTGGCCCATTGGGTCACTATGTGCGCTAGGCTTTCATTGCACATTTCAGCAGCTGCTCCCCCTAGTGTTCAAAAGTGGAATATATAGAAACTTTTCAAATTATTTTTCATATTTTACGCCACTGAAAACAAATGATATTTTGCTTTTAAATGAAAACATTAATACTTGACTTTTTTTAATTGTTGTAAAATTATTTTTCATGGCACCTTCCCTTTAATTTAGAAAATTAGGAAGGGGAAAGGGAAATTTTGTGCTCACCAAAATAGTCCTGTAAGCCGGTCGTGCCTAGGGATCAAATGGCTGACCACCATGTGTTGCAAACATGAAGAGAGAAGGAAGATCCGGCACTGGAGACTTAATAAAATCCACGATAAGTTTTATTCACATAATTTCATGATAAAACCATAAAGGGGAAAACAGACCCCCCACGCCTGACGCGTTTCGAACCTTACACCAGGTTCTTCCTCAGAGACATGACACAAAACAGTTCACAAAATGATTATAAACATTCCTAATCAGCAGAGGGACTCCACACATGTGTATAATCAAAGAGGCAGACAACTAAGCCCTCAAATCACTGGTGGAGTCACTCCCTTGCAAGAAGAAAGAAAAAAAAAAAAAGGAAAAAACCAATACAACAATGGACAAGACATAGAATAAATAAAAACATGTGCAATACACACGTATAAATGCATAAATACATAGCAACTATCAAATGACAAACAGAAAAAAAAAAAAAAAAACCAAAAAACCCCCCCCCCAAAAAAAAAATAAAAAAATAAAAAACAGCAAAAATCTCAGCACTCAATAGAAATACATAAGATCATTTCTATAATTTAGACCTTGCGGATATCGTGCATCAAGCGCAAGTATCCAGAAGGCTTCCCGACAGTGTAGTAAATGTTCCCAGTCACCCCCTCTGGGGGGTTTCAATACCCGTTCTATTCCCTTAACTTTAAGACTGCATAAATTACCCTTGTGTATTTCAAGGAAATGTTTGGACAAGCCAGACACATTCCTACGACTGGACATAGACTCTGGATTAGAAGCGGTGATGTGCTCACTTAGTCTCCTCTTCAGGCTGCGTGTGGTACAGCCAATGTAATATAAACTGCACAATGTGCACTCTGCCATATACACTAAGTGTGTGGTGTTACAATTCATGTAGGTTTTAATTTTGTAGGTTTGTTGTGTACTAAAATTAACAAATCTATCTGTAATATCCATATAGCGGCACAAACCACACAATTTTTCACCACACTTATAATTGCCCAAGTAATTTAACCACGTAGGTTTAGTGCAATCAGACAAATACAATGAGGGGGACAAAAAATGACTCAAATTTTTAGCTCTCTTTGGAACACACCTATGTCCACCAGCCAATATCTGCGATAAGACTGGATCTTGATGCAGTAAGGGAAGATGTTTATTTATGATTTTAATAACACCCTTGTAATCTGAACTGAAAGCGGTAGAAAAAGTGGGAATATTTTTATTTTGATTAGTGTGTACCATGTCATTCTGCAATAAACTACTCCTAGTTTTGTTATCCACTTTCTTAATAGCCCTGTTTAACATCCAGTTCTTATAACCCCTTTTTGATAGCCTGGTGCAAATTTTACGACGCTCGGATTCATAAAGAGCGTCATTAGAGCATGATCTTTTGGCACGGATTAATTCACCCAACGGTAAATTTCGTATCACATGTGGCGGGTGACAACTATCCGCATGCAATATGGCATTACCACTGGTATCTTTTCTATATAGGGAAGTATTTATATTCCCCGTTTTGACATCTCCCATAATTTTAACATCCAGATATGTGGCACAAATGCCATGTATTTCGTGGGTGAATTTAATATTCAAAGAATTAGTCCCAATATACTCAAAAAACTTAAGCATGCCAGGAGAGGGAGATACATCACAACGATCAAACCACAATAGGATCACGTCATCAATGTATCTCCCCCACCACAATACATTGTCTAAATAGGGATTATCCATAGTATATATATATTTGTTCTCCCAAAAGGACATATATAAGTTGTCCAGAGTAGGAGAGAATTTTGACCCCATCGGGCAGCCACACACCTGAAGATAGTACTTAGTGTCAAATTTGAAAAAATTGGTGTTCAAAAGATGTTGTAACGCCATAATGATAAATTTTTTAAGATCAGAACTGAAATTACTTTCTTCAGTCAAAATGGTGGAAACAGCAGATAATGCCAAATCATGAGGTATACATGAATATAGAGCAACAACATCACGTTATCCATGTGTGGGGAGGCCCCCATGCAACCTCCTGAAGTGCCTGCAGAAGCTGTTTGGTGTCTCTAATGTGACCTGGTGTTTTCAAAACCAAAGGTTGTAATTTTCTGTCTATCCACTCGGAGAGTTTTTCATTAACCCCTCCAATACCGGCCACTATGGGCCTGAAAGGTGGAGGAAACACGCCTTTATGAATTTTGGGTAAGGCGTGAAATACAGGACACACTGGTTTATCCACATATAAAAAATCAGCCATGCGCTTGTATTGTTTTTTTCCTTTTTTTTTTTTTCTTTCTTCTTGCAAGGGAGTGACTCCACCAGTGATTTGAGGGCTTAGTTGTCTGCCTCTTTGATTATACACATGTGTGGAGTCCCTCTGCTGATTAGGAATGTTTATAATCATTTTGTGAACTGTTTTGTTTCATGTCTCTGAGGAAGAACCTGGTGTAAGGTTCGAAACGCGTCAGGCGTGGGGGTCTGTTTTCCCCTTTATGGTTTTATCATGAAATTATGTGAATAAAACTTATCGTGGATTTTATTAAGTCTCCAGTGCCGGACCTTCCCTTTAATGCAGCACTCCCTTAAGGTTTTTTATTGTTATTTCAGCGCTGGAGTGTTGCTTCTGATCCAAGGTCCCTGCGAATGGAATGAATACATAGAATGAATAGAAATCCGCTGATTTGAAGTGTTTTTTCACACGGATTTTGGAGCAAAATCTAAAACCCCATTATAAAAAGCTGAGTGTGAACACGCGCTGAGGCGAGAACTCACATATGGGGAATTTTACGCTGCGGTTGCAGAGCGACGAGTAAGATTTGCATTAATATGTATTAAAAAAAAAAAAAACAAGCTGAATTTGTTGCAGCGAAATAAGTGGAATAATACGCCACACGTGACTCTCCACAGTGCAGGGATCCGTACACCCCCGGGTATATAGATGTGTGAGAGGAGTCAGCTTTCCTCATTGTCAGGATGTGAGGGGTTAATAGTCGCACACAGGAGCGGGAAGGAGTCAGTAACGGAACACTAAGAACAAAAAACTTGCGGAATGCTCCGGAACTGAGGCGCTGCGGACATGTTTATCGCCGGGAGAGTTATCGAGCTGCACCTCTAGTGACGTCATACCGGCGGCAGCTGGGGGCGGGGACAAGGAGAAGAAGGGGAGGAGCCTGTGGGAGACCTTTGCGCGACAATAACACGCGTGTGGCCGTTGTCTGGTCGGAGCCATGAGCACAAAACACGTGACATGCAGGTGAGAAACGTGAGGGCGGTCTGTCCTGTGTACGGACCGGGGAGAGGGGGGCCCGGGGACTGTCCTGCTAGTGGGCGGGACTGTGCGGAGTGTCAGGGGGTGGGTAGTCCATGTGGAGGCGCTCTGCCTGCAGGGGGAGGATTCTCCTGTACCGCAGCCGTGAAGTCTCTCTACAGGGGAGGACATGTGGGGTGAGGAGGTCAGGGGGCCTGACTATACTGCAGTGCGATCAGCGGGGCGACCGCTGGGCCCCTCCCGTAGGATCGGCGGGGCGACCGCTGGGCCCCTCCCGTAGGATCGGCGGGGCGACCGCTGGGCCCCTCCCGTAGGATCGGCGGGGCGACCGCTGGGCCCCTCCCGTAGGATCGGCGGGGCGACCGCTGGGCCCCTCCCGTAGGATCGGCGGGGCGACCGCTGGGCCCCTCCCGTAGGATCGGCGGGGCGACCGCTGGGCCCCTCCCGTAGGATCGGCGGGGCGACCGCTGGGCCCCTCCCGTAGGATCGGCGGGGCGACCGCTGGGCCCCTCCCGTAGGATCGGCGGGGCTCCTCTCATCCTTAGAATAAGGGGTTCTCCAGTGATCACTTGTTGATTGGTGGGGAGATCACTGGGACCCCCTCTGATCCTAAGCATTAAAGGGATTCTCCAGTGACCAGTTGTTGATCATTGGGGTCCGATAGTGAATGGAGTGGCAGATGAGCATGTGCTCTGCTTCTCCACTCACACGAGGGTATTGTGCCCCCTATTGATAATCGGTGCAGGTCCCAGCAGTTGGACCCATATCGATCATTAAATTACCAAGCCCCCTATTGTTTCCAACTTGTTCTCCCTTTAAGGAGTCTGCTGGTGTAGAGTTGTGTCCTCATCAATGGTTTCCTATCCACCGAGGCCTAATTTTCACACGACCGGGGGCCACTGTGCGGGAAGGGAATAGGAGACACGGCAGTACAACAGCACAGTGACATCTTGGTTATTCGGATCTGTGAAGACCCTAGAGGTCAGAACTAGAGTTGAGCGACTTTTGGTTTTTTAGGGTCGAGTTTCGTTTCGTGAAGTCGGGGTCGTCCCGAAACACGAAACCCAATGTAAGTCAATGGGGAATAAAAGTCGGCAGTGAGAGGAGGACAGGAAACACACCTACAGTGCCCATTTGAATGCCAAAAGCATCAATTCTTCTTACTTAAGCTTGTCAACCTTAATTAACTTCATAATACAAGTTACGCACTGAAAAATGGGGGTTATTTGGCTAAAGTTGTGGGGGGGTAGGGCTGGCTCCAGGTTTTCATGTGCCCTGGGCGAAAGAGCGCCCCTTTAACACATACCACAACTCATCATGCTCCGATACGGCAGAGAAATAGCGGTATAGTACAATGAAAAATACCTCACTTTTTACATCTCATGACGAGGCCCATCTATTTCTCCATACAGAATCATTGGTCCCATATAATGTTTGAAGCAGTATATGATGAGCTCCACATAATGCTACAGTATATGTTGGTCCCCATGGATGAAGCTCCACTGTCTTTTGGGCCCAAGTAATGCTCCAAACATAATGGGCCCCATTTCTAATGCTCTAGTGTATAATGGGCCCTGTAAATGCTGCTCCAGTGTCTGATGTCCACCTTTGGAATGTTCCAGTGTATGGTGGGCCCCATCTATCATTCTCCAGAGTATAGTGCTCCCCAAAAATTGCTGTCCCAACATTGAAAACAATCAAATAAGTCTCCTCGCTAGGGAATCCCTGTACTAGTCTGGACTCCTCGTCGTCCCCATCTTCCATCTCACTGCACAGTATTTCAACCTTGCAAGTGCTGTGATCCTGAGCAAGCAGGGGGGGCCCACTCGTTGGCGACGGCACTGGCACAGGGCCCCTGATAGTACGGTGGTGTGTCTGATGGCGGGTGGGCCGAACCTGCACTTTCATCTGCAGCTTCCTCTTTGTCACCGTGTAAGATGGAACTGTATATGGGAAGGGTAACCTGAGTTTCATCAGGGTCAGATTCAGGCCGTGTAGCGTGCGAGGGGAATGTAGTGGTCTGGGTCAATGTACCAGCAGATTCATCGAGCAGTGGCTGGGCATCAGTGCACTTGTGTCGCCCCCAGGAGTACGGTCGCCACAGTGGCATTACCTTCCTCCTAGAGAGTGTGATGTCATGCTTGGGAGCAACGAAGGATCTCTCTAGCAGGTTAACTGATTGGGCGGCGTTATTCCCACGAGTCATGACCCTCCAAACAGCGTTCATGAAGGCAAAGTGTTTGTTTTACGTGGGCAGTATGGTTGCAAAGCTGAACCTTAAAGGAATGTCCAGAAGGGCACCACCAGGAGTGGAGCCTACGGTTAAATTCGACTCCACCTGGGAAACCTCAACCATGCCAGCTACAGAACAGATGCACACATTGCAAGCTTAATTCCGTTAACGAACGAGACTCCGTCATGCCCCGCGGTCCGAGTCCGGCTTACTAGAGGGACACGTGAGGCTCTGGCACATGAGATTGGCCAATAACTGGTGTGTCATGCCCTTACATGTCCGTGGCTGCATGTGCGCTACACTGAAAAGGCCAGCGTTTGTCGCTTACAGGTGCAGATAACCCGCTGAACAACGTTAGTGATGGGGATCACTGATTACAATTATTACCCGCGAACGATGATTTCCCAGTAAGTGCAGGTCAACCGCAGTTCCGGAATTAGGCCTAACCGTCATTCCTGAAAAAATGAAAAACTTACGTGTGCAAACCACAGGTGCTGTAGCTTGCTTAACAGCCCGCCAGCCGTTCTCACGCCCAGTATGGATTACACATGATTGCACAAAGGTGAGAAAGGGTACCGTATCCCCGGATAACATGTATGGATAGCGTACACATTCAAAATATATGTCTATACATCAGAAGGCAGGCTCAGACGGTGTTAGGCCCAGTATGGCTTGCACGTGATTGCACAAAGGTGAGAAAGGGTACCGTATCGCAGGATAACATGTATGGATAGCGTACACATTCAAAATATATGTCTATACATCAGGAGGCAGGCTCAGACGGTGTTAGGCCCAGTATGGCTTGCACGTGATTGCACAAAGGTGAGAAAGGGAACCGTATCCCCGGATAACATGTATGGATAGCGTACACATTCAAAATATATGTCTATACATCAGGAGGCAGGCTCAGACGGTGTTAGGCCCAGTATGGCTTGCACGTGATTGCACAAAGGTGAGAAAGGGTACCGTATCCCAGGATAACATGTATGGATAGCGTACACATTCAAAATATATGTCTATACATCAGGTGGCAGGCTCAGACGGTGTTAGGCCCAGTATGGCTTGCACGTGATTGCACAAAGGTGAGAAAGGGTACCGTATCCCCGGATAACATGTATGGATAGCGTACACATTCAAAATATATGTCTATACATCAGGAGGCAGGCTCAGACGGTGTTAGGCCCAGTATGGCTTGCACGTGATTGCACAAAGGTTAGAAAGGGTACCGTATCCCAGGATAACATGTATGGATAGCGTACACATTCAAAATATATGTCTATACATCAGGAGGCAGGCTCAGACGGTGTTAGGCCCAGTATGGCTTGCACGTGATTGCACAAAGGTGAGAAAGGGTACCGTATCCCAGGATAACATGTATGGATAGCGTACACATTCAAAATATATGTCTATACATCAGGAGGCAGGCTCAGACGGTGTTAGGCCCAGTATGGCTTGCACGTGATTGCACAAAGGTGAGAAAGGGTACCGTATCCCAGGATAACATGTATGGATAGCGTACACATTCAAAATATATGTCTATACATCAGGAGGCAGGCTCAGACGGTGTCAGGCACAGTATGGATTTGACGGCCCAGACTACACAGCGGAGGAGCAGGGAGAGGTAAAGATTGCAAATGCTGGGGCCCTGCCCAAGCAAGGGGGGCCCACTCGTGGGCGTCGGTACTGGCACTGGGCCCCTCATAGTACGGCGGTGTGTCTGACGGCAGGTGTGCACCACCACCGTCAGAGACACTTGATTGCACTATGAGGGACCCTGTGCCAGTGCCCGCGCCCAAGAGTCGGCCTACCCACCTGTCCAGGGCAACGGCACTTGCACGGTGTCGTGCTCTAGGTGGTGACCCTGGCCATGGGGGGGGAGGCAGCACAGTTAGGGAGTTTTAGAAAGTGGCATATGTTGATGTTGGACATTCAGCTGATGCAAAAGGCGAAATAGGTCAAGTCCCAGGAAGAGGTGGACCAAAGCAAGCCATTTTTCTGTCACCCTATGTGTCATCAGGGGAAGGTGGGACAAAATCCTTGGAAACCCATGCATGGTTCATTTTAATGAAGGTTAGATCATCCACATTTTGGGTTGACAGACGGGTCCTTTTTTCTGTCAGGATTGATCCAGCTGCACTGAAGACTTTCCGATAGCACACTTGCAGCTGGGCAAGCGAGCTCCTGTAAGGCATATTGTGCCAATTCAGGCCAGGTGTCCAGTTTAGCGGCCCAATAGTCAAAGGGGAATGACCTGTGTGGGAGAACATCGATATGGGAGGAAAAGTAGTTTGTAACCATAGTTGACAACTGCTGTCTCCTGTCACTTTCCATCGATGCAGTATTACCAGTTGTGTGAGCGGTACTTGAAAAATCAGTCCACAACATTGTCATGAAACTCCTGTCTCCAACGCCACTTCTGCTGTGTGCACCATGAACACCTCTGCCAAGCTGCCCCCGGCCCATACGGCTCGTGTGAGAACCATCACCGCTGCTGTGTGCTGGGAATGCCTCAAGCAACCGATTTACCAGAGTTGCTTGTTTATTAGCCAATATTAGGTCAAGGTTCTCCTGTGGTATGATGTTTTGTAATTTGCCTTTATAGCGTGGATCCAGGATGCTGGCCAACCAGTAGTCATCATCGTTCATCATTTTGGCAATGCGGGGGTCCCTTTTTAGGATCTGCAAGGCATAATCTGACATGTGGGCCAATGTTCCCGGTGTCAATGATGCACTGCGAGTGCTGGGTGGAGGAGCACTTTCTGGCAAATCCACATCCCTCCAGTTACGCACAAACCCTGTACCAGACCTTGCCACGCCAACATTTTCACTTGCCCCACGAGATGCATCCTCCTCCCCTAAGTAATCATCCCCATCATCATCCTCCTCCTCTTCTTCCTCCACCTCGTCCAGGAGAGGTCCCTGAGCAGACAATGGCTGAATGTCATCAAGGATTCCCTCCTCCTCTTCCTCCTCATCAACATTGGCTGCAGACGCCTGCTCCTTAAGGTGCGTCAAAGTTTGCATGAGCAGACGCATAAGTGGGATGCTCATGCTTAGGATGGCGTCGTCTGCGCTTACCAGCCGTGTGCATTCCTCAAAACACTGAAGGACTTGAGAGGTCTTTCAGCTTCGACCACTGCACACCTGTCAACTCCATGTCTGCTCTCAAAGTGCCTGGCCGTGTATCCTCCCACAAATGCATTATGGCCTGCCTCTGCTCGCACAGCCGCTCCACCATGTGCAGGGTGGAGTTCCACCTTGTTGCAATGTCGATAATGAGGCGGTGGTTGGGAAGGTGGAGCAATCGCTGCAGCTTCTGCATACGAACGGAGTGTACAGGTGACCGGCAGATGTGCGCGCACAGTCTTCGCACCTTCTGGAGCAGGGCTGTTAACTCCGGATAATTTTTGAGGAAGCACTGCACCACCAGGTTCAAGGTGTGAGCCAAGCAAGGTATGTGGCTGAGTTTTGAAAGGGCTATGGCTGCCACAAAATTACGGCCGTTATCACTAACTACCTTGCCTGCCTCAAGATGTACACTGCCCAGCCATGACTCAGTTTGTCGCTTCAAGTACTCGGCCAGCACCTCGGCGGTGTGTCTGTCGCCCAAACACATCATCTGCAACACAGCCTGCTGACGCTTTCCACTAGCTGCTCAATAGGGGGACACCTCGTGTGCAACAGTGGCAGCTGCAGATGGAGTGCTCGTACGACTGCGCTCTGTGGACAAGCTTTCGCTTCTGGAGGAGGAGGGTCGAACGCCTACAGCCAACTGTTTCCTATACCGTGGGCTAGGCAGCACTGTCCCACCACCGCTGTCCCCTGTGGACCCTACATCCACCACATTAACCCAGTGCGCAGTGATGGACACGTAATGGCCCTGGCCATGCCGACTGGACCATGCATCAGTTGTGAGGTGCACCTTTCCACTCACTGACTGCTTGAGTGCATGGACAATGCGGTCTTTTACATGATGGTGGAGGGCTGGGATGGCTTTGCGAGAGAAGTGGTGGCGACTGGGTAGGTCATAGCGTGGTACTGCATAGGCCATGAGTTCGCGGAAAGCTGTGCTTTCCACCAACCGATAGGGCATCATCTCAAACGAGATTAGTTTGGCAATGTGGGCGTTCAAACCCAGTGTACGCGGATGAGAGACTGAGTACTTTCTTGACCTACTCATAGTGTCTGGGAGGGTGAGCTGGACTTGAGAGCTGCATATGGTGGAAGTAGCGGTGGACAGGGCGGACTGAGAGAGGGTTGATGATGGTGATGGAGTTGGTGTTCTTTCTGATGGCCTAGATTCAGTATTTCGTTGATATAACAGTGGGATTCCCTGACTGCTGTGGCCTTGCAACGACACCTCAACATTTGCTGCTGTGCTAACCGGTGGGCTTACAGTGGGGGAAACAATGTAGCGTTGCTGACTACCTTCTTTGTGATCAGTTGCACTTGTGGCACTTGAGGTTTGGTGTTGTGTCCACGCTTGCAAGTGCATGCTGGTTAAATGTCTAAGCATGCAACTGGTATTCAAATTTTTCAGATTTTTCCCTCGGCTAAAGGTCTTTGCGCACTTCTTACAGATAACCTTGGCCTGATCGTGAGGATTTTGTTCAAAAAAGTGCCACACTGCACTCTTCCTACTTTGGCAGACATTTTGCGGCCTAGCATGATGTGATCTTTTTACCGTCTGGACAAGCTGTCCAGCAACTCTTTTGATTTTTGGAACCTGTCTTTGGAGTGCTCCGGGCCTGCCAGATAACAGCTGTTGCGATGTCGATGTCTGCTGTGGATGCTCCTCATCTGAGCTATTGGAAGCAGCACCCTCTTCCCCCAATGGATGCCAATCTGGGTCAACAACTGGGTCATCCATCACCTCCTCTTTAATGTCATGTGCACCTTCCTCTGTGTCACCGTGTATGGTGGTATAGTGTGCGGGAAGGGGCACCTGAGTCTCATCAGGGTCAGAATCTGTCTCTGTACACTGCGAGGACAATGTAGTGCTCTGAGTGAATGTACCAGCAGAATCATCTATCAGCGGCTGTGCATCAGTGCACTCCATGTCAGATTCATCTTGGCCTGGGTAATTCACCATTTCACTTGATAATCCAGGCATGGTATGTGAAAACAGCTCCATGGAGTAATCAGTAGTATGGCCTGCGTCATCCTTCAATCTTGGTTGGGGTGAAGGACACAAGGAAAGGTGTGGTTCATGAACATGAGCCTCCAATGACGACTCAGTGCTTTTATTTTTTACAACTTCAGAAGAGGAGGCGATAGAGCTGGAGGCTGAGTCAGCAATGTAAGACAAAACTTTTTCCTGAAGCTCTGGCTTTAAAAGCGGTTTGCCAACTCCTAGAAAACTAAGCCTTCGAGGCCATGTGGAGCCAGACGATGACGCAGGCTCAACAGCTCCTGCATTCGGTCCTATTTTGCTTTTGCCACTACCATCAGATCCACCACCAACACCATCATTACCAGCTGCCAACCCCCGCCCAATTCCACAGCCTCTTCCACCAGCCTTCCTCATTTTTGGTAGAAATGTAGACAAAATCCAACAAACTATATAGTAATACAATGTACAAGGTGTCTATAGGACAGGGGAGATTTTGAATTTCTGCAGACACTAGTGGACACTGGACACTTTTGGATTGTGTGAGTCCCACTGAATATCAGCGCTATGTGACAGGCTCGATGGCACAGGTGTGAAAAAAGTGACTACAGGATAAGGGAGATTTTGAATTTCTGCAGACACTAGTGGACACTGGACACTTTTGGATTGTGTGAGGCCCACTGAATATCAGAGCGCTATGTCACAGGCTCGATGGCACAGGTGTGAAAAAAGTGACTACAGGATAAGGGAGATTTTGAATTTCTGCACACACTTGTGGACACTGGACACTTTTGGATTGTGTGAGGCCCACTGAATATCAGAGTGCTATGTCACAGGCTCGATGGCACAGGTGTGAAAAAAGTGACTACAGGATAAGGGAGATTTTGAATTTCTGCAGACACTAGTGGACACTGGACACTTTTGGATTGTGTGAGGCCCACTGAATATCAGAGCGCGATGGCACAGGTGTGAAAAAAGTGACTACAGGATAAGGGAGATTTTGAATTTCTGCACACACTAGTGGACACTGGACACTTTTGGATTGTGTGAGGCCCACTGAATATCAGAGCGCGATGGCACAGGTGTGAAAAAAGTGACTACAGGATAAGGGAGATTTTGAATTTCTGCACACACTAGTGGACACTGGACACTTTTGGATTGTGTGAGGCCCACTGAATATCAGAGCGCTATGTCACAGGCTCGATGGCACAGGTGTGAAAAAAGTGACTACAGGATAAGGGAGATTTTGAATTTCTGCACACACTAGTGGACACTGGACACTTTTGGATTGTGTGAGGCCCACTGAATATCAGAGCGCTATGTCACAGGCTCGATGGCACAGGTGTGAAAAAAGTGACTACAGGATAAGGGAGATTTTGAATTTCTGCAGACACTAGTGGACACTGGACACTTTTGGATTGTGTGAGGCCCACTGAATATCAGAGCGCTATGTCACAGGCTCGATGGCACAGGTGTGAAAAAAGTGACTACAGGATAAGGGAGATTTTGAATTTCTGCACACACTAGTGGACACTGGACACTTGGATTGTGTGAGGCCCACTGAATATCAGAGCGCTATGTCACAGGCTGGATGGCACAGGTGTGAAAAAAGTGACTACAGGATAAGGGAGATTTTGAATTTCTGCACACACTAGTGGACACTGGACACTTTTGGATTGTGTGAGGCCCACTGACGCTGTATGGTGTGAAAAAATGCACGCTCAGTACCTCAGCAGGACAAAAAAAAAAATTGGGATTGCTTTTAAAAAAGCAGTTTGCAGAGCAGTGGGTAAACAGCAATGCAGCTGTCAGGAAGCCTTAGAAGGCAGCCTAACAACCAACACCGCTGATCCACCACAATATAGCCTCCCCTTGCACTGCACACACAGTGACTGGTGTGTTGTACAGGCAAAATCGCTAGCAGAAGCAGTTTTTTTTTCTTCTTCCCTGCCTAACGCTCTCCCTACAGAATCAGCAACCTCTCCTTATGCTAAGATCGGCAGAAGTAAGATGGCGGTCGGCGTGCACGCCCTTTTATAACCCCTGTGACGCCCACCAAAGCAAGCCAATCACTTGCATGCCCTTCTGAAAGATGGTGGTGACCCCTGTCTATGTCATCACGTTGCCCACAGTGTCCGTGGATCCTGATTGGCTGAAAAAGAGCGCAAAACAAACTTTTGAAACGCGACTTTGGCGAGTAAGTCGCCGACCTCGTGGCCGACCTCATCCTAGGGTCGGGTTTCGTTTCATGAAACCCGACTTTGCCAAAAGTCGGCGACTTTTGAAATTTTTCGACCCGTTTCGCTCATCTCTAGTCAGAACCTCTTTCTTTATATGATGGGGCTACCCATTGAAGACCCCTCTCTAGCAGACCTTAAGATCTTTTTTTTTTTTTTTTTTTTTTCTCCATCCCAAAAATGCACCTACCTATCTGCTCATCACAGCATCTTCTGCACACTTCAAAAAATATAGGATGGGGCCAGCGGTCCTCTAGTATTAAACTAATGTGCAGTTTCTCATACGCCCCAGCCAATATACAGTTGTGTGTGTGTGTATATATATATTTAATGTGTGTACTCTATAAAGTCAATGAATACATGAGCTCCACTATTGATGCACCCTCACAGTTTTGATCATAATTGCATAAGCCCATTCACCAGCTATAAGCATCTCAGAAGAGACCCTGACTTTACAGATTCTCCTCTGTGTTACTCGACCTCAAATATAAATATATTGGGGAAGAACAGTACCCAGCCTTACTGCCCCCTCTACACTTCATTTATCCATATCTGTGCCCAATTCACATTCTTAGTTCGGGCTCATTTAGACAACCTGGTAGCGGCCACATTTTATCACCTGTGTTATGGCTGCAGATCCTGGTCAGATAGCAGATCTTTGATAATTGATATTGTAAGTTCAGGTGTTAGACCCAAATAATTGAACCTTCCCAGTCGGTACCTATACATGACCCATAACTTCATCATAATACCGGCCGGTACCTGGCCTACACCCTCATCACATGACCATACCTTACCATGTTACAAGACTTTTTAGATGTGTCTGAAGACTCCACTCAAGTCGCCTTTTAAAATGTTACTGAACTTTTAGAAAACTTTCGTCATGTAATAATGAAGTTTTGGTGGGTGCACTGGTGCTGAGACCCCCACCCATGGCGAAAACAAAGGAGCGAGAGCCCTCAACCGACCTCAACGCTGAAGATGAACTCTATACTTTCTATTGAGCCCGTCTGTGGTCTCGGAGAAGGGCAGCGGTCAGCTGAGAGCTTTCACCTCTTGGTTTTGGCCATTGTGGCCACCTGTCCTTATTGTTGGAGGAATGCAGAACTGTCAGAGAGCTGCTTCTTTGTTTTAGTAATCAGTGGGGGTTTCTACATTCGGACCCCACTAAGCAAAACTTGTCACATGTCAAAAGTTTTCTAATAAAACTAGAATATTAGCTAGAAATTAATCTGTTTATTAGTTTTCCACATTGAACCGATCTGGACTATTCTGTCTTACCGCACTCACTCAATGTTTAATTGCACCTTAATAAATAACGTCCCGAGACCGTCATATTCAGCCCATGTGTCCAACCCTGAACCTCAAGAACTGTGCCCAACCCAAAACTGTGTCTCATGTCCAAACCATAGGCGAGTCTCAACATTGGCACCAGAGCCACGCTTGCATCTGTAGAACCAGCCCTGAACCCAACCATCGGTTCCTCGTTGGATGCGCACGGCCATTGTTGAAGATGCATGCTGCCGAGTTCCCTTTAATATCATGCTGGAGAGTATTGTAGCCACATGCCCGCTACTAGTAAATTTCCTGGGTGCTACCTAGAAAATACGGTCCAGGTAAAAAATAGTTGTGCGCAGACGGACGGTAATGTTTGATCACAGAGACCGGCTCCATCTTTAGCCAAGCTTCTTATCGACACATAACGTAGGACTTCAGATTTGACCCTTTTGTTTCTGCCATTGTTCCTGTAACATCGTCATTCTGTGTTCTCAGATACTTCATACACGGGGTGTGTCGAGAAGGAAACCGCTGCTTGTTCTCTCATGACTTGATGAACAGTAAACCTTCTTCTATCTGCCGATTCTACCAAAAAGGACAGTGTGCCTATGGATCCCGCTGCAGGTACGGGGGAGCTTACGCGTTGCTGATCATTTTACCGCAACACGTTACAAATTAAAGTGCAAGCTCTTAGGTCGTAGCTCAGAATATTTGGGAATTTGCTGAAATATCCCCTAACGTGACGTTATTGTCAGAATGACTCCATGTAGAGATTATGGTGCAGAAATGCTAGCGCCGGCGAGAGGATTCACGATTCCTGTGACCGTGCTGCTTTCTGTCACATAGATATGTTTGTGTTTTACAGATATGATCACGTTAAGCCTACCAGCTCTCCTGTGGTTTATTACCCTCAAGATGTCCCAGCAGCTTCGGTCGAGGCCCCTCCTGCATCGTCATCTACAGTAGAAGCCCCTCCAGTTGTCACCAAGACCACCCCGCACAAGCGAGAGAAGAAGTCTATCGTTCTCCGAGATCGTGGTATGTACAGTAGTTTAGTTCTTCTTTCCATGTTTCCCTTCCCAGCCGTTTTTCTTTATACATAACTTTTTGCCCCCCCTAGGGGATGTGAACCTGCTCTCCTTAGGCTGGGCCTTTCAGGAGCACCGCGATGATGTCCTCGTTGGCCTTAATTAGACCATTGCATCACAAGTAGGGATGTGCACTTGACATTTGATCAGGTGCCCAAAACACTTAGAATCATGTCAGTGATTGACAGCAGCATCTAGGTGGTGAAGCAGCAGCAGTCAGAGCTCAGCTCAAGTTACTGCTTGGAGCCGGCTCATGTACGCCCTGCATTGTGTAAGGGGTAAAATAGTTGTTCAACTTAGGAAAAAAAAACACCTAAAAGTTGTACGATAAATATAAGCGTAATGTATGCAATTTGCAGATGGTCATACAGTGGGGAAAATAAGTATTTGATACACTGCCGAATTTCCGAGTTTTCCCACCTACAAATAATGGAGAGGTCTGTAATTTTTATCGTAGGTACACTTCACCTGTGAGAGACAGAATCTAAAAATAAAAAACAGAAAATCACATTGAATGATTTTTAAATAATTAAATTGCATTGTATTGCATGAAATAAGTATTTGATCACCGACCAACCAGCAAGAATTCTGCCTCTCATACACCTGTTAGTTTTTCTTTAAGAATCATCCTACTCTGCACTTATCACCTGTATTAATTGCACTTGGTGGAACTTTTTACCTGTATAAAAGGTATCTGTCTACATTCTCAATCACATTCCAACCTCTCCACCATAGCCAAGACCAAAGAGCTGTCTAAGGACACTGGGGACAAAATTGTAGACCTGCACAATGCTGAGGTGGGCTACAGGACAATAGGCAAGCAGCTTGGTGAGAAGACAATAACTGTTGTCTCAATTATTAGAAAATGGAAGAAACACAAGATGACTGTCAATCTTTCTCGGTCTGGGGCTGCATGCAAGATCTCGCCTCATGAGGTAAGGATGAATCTGAGACAGGTCAGGAATCTGCTCAGAACTACACTGGAGGACCTGGTTAATGACCTGAAGAGAGCTGGGACCACAGTCTCAAACATTACTGTCAGTAACACACTACACCATCATGGATTAAAATCCCGCAGGGCACACAAGGTCCCCTGCTGACGCCAGCACATGTCCAGGCCCGTTTGACGTTCACCAGTGACCATCTGGATGATCCAGAGGAGGCATGGGAGAAGGTCAGATGAGACCAAAATACAGTTGTGGCCAAAAGTATTGACACCCCTGCAATTCTGTCAGATAATACTCCGTTTCTTCCTGAAAATGATTGCAAACACAAATTCTTTGGTATTATTATCTTCATTTAATTTGTCTTAAATGAAAAAACACAAAAGAGAATGAAGCAAAAAGCAAAACATTGATCATTTCACACAAAACTCCAAAAATGGGCCAGACAAAAGTATTGGTACCCTCAGCCTAATACTTGGTTGCACAACCTTTAGCCAAAATAACTGCGACCAACCGCTTCCGGTAACCATCAATGAGTTTCTTACAATGCTCTGGTGGAATTTTAGACCATTCTTCTTTGGCAAACTGCTCCAGGTCCCTGATATTAGAAGGGTGCCTTCTCCAAACTGCCATTTTTAGATCTCTCCACAGGTGTTCTATGGGATTCAGGTCTGGACTCATTGCTGGCCACCTTAGAAGTCTCCAGTGCTTTCTCTCAAACCATTTTCTAGTGCTTTTTGAAGTGTGTTTTGGGTCATTGTCCTGCTGGAAGACCCATGACCTCTGAGGGAGACCCAGCTTTCTCACACTGGGCCCTACATTATGCTGCAAAATTTGTTGGTAGTCTTCTGACTTCATAATGCCATGCACACGGTCAAGCAGTCCAGTTCCAAAGGCAGCAAAGCAACCCCAAAACATCAGGGAACCTCCACCATGTTTGACTGCAGGGACCGTGTTCTTTTCTTTGTATGCCTTTTTTCTCCTGTAAACTCTATGTTGATGCCTTTGCTCAAAAAGCTCTACTTTTGTCCCATCTGACCAGAGAACATTCTTCCAAAACGTTTTAGGCTTTTTCAGGTAAGTTTTGGCAAACTCCAGCCTGGCTTTTTTATGTCTCGGGGTAAGAAGTGGGGTTTTCCTGGGTCTCCTACCATACAGTCCCTTTTCATTCAGATGCCGACGGATAGTACGGGTTGACACTGTTGTACCCTTGGACTGCAGGGCAGCTTGAACTTGTTTGGATGTTAGTCGAGGTTCTTTATCCAACATCCGCACAATCTTGCGTCGAAATCTCTTGTCAATTTTTCTTTTCCGTCCACATCTAGGGAGGTTAGCCACAGTGCCATGGGCTTTAAACTTCTTGATGACACTGCGCACGGTAGACACAGGAACATTCAGATCTTTGGAGATGGACTTGTAGCCTTGAGATTGCTCATGCTTCCTCACAATTTGGTTTCTCAAGTCCTCAGACAGTTCTTTGGTCTTCTTTCTTTTCTCCATGCTCAATGTGGTACACACAAGGACACAGGACAGAGGTTGAGTCAACTTTAATCCATGTCAACTGGATGCAAGTGTGATTTAGTTATTGCCAACACCTGTTAGGTGCCACAGGTAAGTTACAGGTGCGGTTAATTACACAAATTAGAGAAGCATCACATGATTTTTCGAACAGTGTCAATACTTTTGTCCACCCTCTTTTTTATGTTTGGTGTGGAATTATATCCAATTTGGCTTTAGGACAATTCTTTTTTTTTTTTGTCAGTTAATAAAAATTAAATGAAGATAATACCAAAGAATTTGTGTTTTGCAATCATTTTCAGGAAGAAACTGAGTATTATCTGACAAAATTGCAGGGGTGTCAATACTTTTGGCCACAACTGTAGAACTTTTTGGTATTCACTCCACTTGCTGTGTTTGGATGAAGAAGGTGGTACGACTTCAAGAACATCGTCCCAACTGTGAAACATGGTGGGGGAAACATCATACTTTGGTGCTTTTATGTAAAGGGGACCGGATGACTGCACCGTATTGAGGAGAGGATGAACGGGGTCATGTATCGTGAGATTTTGGCCAACAACCTCCTTCCCTTAGTAAGAGCATTGAAGATGGGTCGTGGCTGGATCTTCCAGCATGACAATGACCTGAAACACGCAGCCAGGGCAACTAAGGAGTGACTCCGTAGGAAGCAATTTCAGGTCCTGGAGTGGCCTAGCCAGTGTCCAGACCTGAATCCAACAGAAAACCTTTGAAGGGAGCTGAAACTCAATGTTGCCCAGCGACCGCGCAGAAATCTGAAAGATCTGGAGAAGATCTGTATGGAGGAGTGCACCAATATCCCTGCTGCAGTGTGTGCAAACTTGGTCAAGAACTTCAGGAAACGTCTGACCTCTGTAACTGCAAACAAAGGTTTCTGTACCAAATATTAAGTTCTGTTTTTCTTTTATATCAAATACTTATTTCATGCAATAAAATGCAAATTAATTATGTAAAAATCATACAATTTGATTTCATGGAATTTTTTTTTTTAGATTCTGTCTCTCATAGGTGAAGTGTACCTATGCTAAAAATTACAGACCTCTCCATTCTTTGTAGGTGGGAAAACTTGCAAAATCGGCAGTTTGTCAAATACTTATTTTCCCCAGTGTATATGAGACTGTCAAGTTCGGGCCAGGAGAGTAGGAACCAGTGTTTACATTGCAGACTGTACTCGGATTTGTGAAACCGGCCTAACATACAGCAACGCTTTTACTTTAGCTGATGGGAGAAATAAAAAGCGTCTAATGTTATATCTTTTGTACTCAGATCTATGCGGACAGACGGAAGAAAAGAGCCGAGTCAATGCAATTTCCAATCCGCATTCTTGCAGTGATGCACAAGGCGCCGATCAGGTCGTAAAGCCACATTCTTACCTGGAAGCCATCTGTACTGGATTAGAAGAAGTAGAAATGGTCGCCCCCTATCTTGAAGACCCCCACCAACTTTGTCCCTATGCAGCTGCTGGGACATGTCAGTTTGGAGAAACCTGTGTCTACATTCATGGAGACGTGTGTGAGATTTGCAACCTACAAGTACTTCATCCATATGACCAGGAACAGAGAAAATCCCACGAAAAGGTGCGGGAAAGTCATTGTCACCAGTGTCCATAACCTGGATGTGCGGATTACACACTCTATATAAAAACAGTATGTTAAAATAAACAAAAAAGTTACACTTTATAGCTGTGACATTAGTGTTGAGCACTTTCCAGAGGTCCCGTTAATGTGTTATTTTTCGCACAGGACTGGGGTTAATCACCGGTATTTGCTTCCTTCCCCAGTTGTGCATGGCGACATTTGAACATGAGATGGAAAAGGCTTTTGCTTTCCAGGCCAGCCAAGACAAAGTGTGCAGTATCTGCATGGAGGTGGTGTATGAAAAACCTTCCACCTCGGAGCGTAGGTTTGGAATCCTGTCGAACTGCTGCCATACATATTGCCTCTCCTGCATCAGACAGTGGCGATGTGCCAGACAGTTTGAGAATCCGGTTATAAAGTAAGTGTGACCACGACGCGCGTCCAAAAAGTGATCCGTCAGCGCACAGATATTAGATTAGCTGCACCCGCCGCCCTATAAAACATTTATATGGGGGAAAGTGGCGGCTGAAAGAATGGTCAACAGATAAGCAAAATGGGCAACAAAATTGTTTGTTTTTTTTTTTATATTACTGGATGTTAAAAGTTGACCCTCAACTATGAAGGTTGAGAATCTCTAAATCTTAATTACCTTTATGCAATCAAAGAAGTATACCTACACATGTCTGATTTCATCACTTTTAACATAAACCCTTGTTTCCTCATCAGGTCGTGCCCAGAATGTCGTGTTATATCCGAATTTGTGATTCCTAGCGTGTACTGGGTAGAAGATCAGGGCAAGAAGGATCAACTTATTGATGCTTTTAAGCAAGGCATGGGGTAAGTGACTCATGATACAGACTCCCATCTAATCTGAGAGAGGGCCTGGAGAGATGGTGCCGGCCTGGGGGGTGGGTGCAGGTGCCGGCCTGGGGGGTGGGTGCAGGTGCCGGCCTGGGGGGTGAGTGCAGGTGGTGGTGCCGGCCTTGGGGGGTGGGTGCAGGTGGTGTTGCTGCCTGGGGGGTGGGTGCAGGTGGTGTTGCTGCCTGGGGGGGTGGGTGCAGGTGCCGGCCTGGGGTGGGTGCAGGGTGCTGTTGCTGCCTAGGGGTGGGTGTGGGTGCGGGTGCTGCGTCACCTGGGATTTGTTAAATAGAAGAGGACTCGCGCAGATCCGGGCCGCCGCGTTCTACTCTGTAGTCATGTTCTAAAACATAATAACTGCGTAGTAGTGCAGCTGCTTGAGATCATGGAGCTGTGGGAGAGAGAAGCCGGCTGTCACACAGCCGACTCCCCATAGATAAGGCAGAGAGGGTTTATTACCGTCTCTGCCTTCCTGCTTGCTGTATACACAGCACTGACATTGCTTCCTCCAATGGACTCAGCGGTCATGTGATCGCTGGATGTAGGGAGAGAGCAGGAGCTGCTGGGTCCTAGGACACTCGGTCAGCTCTGCTATGCAGCCAGGAGGCTGATTTTTTTTTTCCTTTGTAATTTGGGCTAATTTACCAGCCCCAGTTACAGGGGAAATCCAATTAAAATAATGATAAAAATGAAATATAATGTCATAATGGGCATTTCAATGTGTGAAGGAAATAAAAAAACAAAAACAAAAAAAAAACTTCACCCATCTGAGAACTAGTGCAATCTCCATCTCTGGGTTGTTTCCATGTTTGTGCAATGTCAGTGTGCATTATAAAGAGCCGTCGTATTGGCTGTATGGCCATTGCCAGCTGTACTTGTCAGGAGAGTATGTGAGAAAATGTGTGTATTATTGTGAAATATGCCTATTTTTCTGTTTTAGTAAAAAGGCCTGCAAGTATTTTGATCAGGGACGCAGCACCTGCCCCTTTGGGGGTAAGTGCATGTACCTGCATGCATACCCAGATGGAACCAGAGCCGACCCTGAGAAGCCAAGAAAACAGCTTGGATCAGAGGGCACAGTGAGGGTGTGTATAGTTATGCAAATCACTTAATTTACCGTATCACTAAAATTCATACTGCGATCACATTAAAGTCCCGTCCCCCCTACACATCAGAACACTGTCAGCAGAACGATTATTCAGCCAACCGCCCTCTCTCCTAAAAAGATACAGTAATCTGTGTAGATTAGAATATACACTGGCGCTCCTGAAATGAAGTGCTGAAAACTGCTGGTGTCGAGCCAGAATCTGTGCCACTCCTGACAGTGTTAAACTGGAGAAATAGGGTATAAAAATACACCTGCTTACCAGTATCCCTGGATGTGTATTTTTGACTCATTTATAGCTGCATTCACGGTACGTGGGGAAATTCTTTTGCAGGTGATCCTTGCACGCTTACTGAGACTTGTCAGCTACACACATTTGCTGCAATAGCCTATTTGGTTATTTTATTTCTAGCGCAGGTGTCTTTATACCCTATTTCTCTAGATACAGTAATCTCTCAGCTGACAGTTCTCGTGTCCCCTATGAGAGCCGTGGTTGGACATCTCTCCAGGGAGAACAAAAGGATCTACAGTTGGATCCCTTCTCCCAACAGATGATGTTGGGCAGTCCCCGTCCATGTTAGTCTGGTGGTTGAACCTATGTTCGGCCAACTTTGGTCCAATGTGTATGAGGGGCCTTGGCGGTCACTACTTCACAATAGATGACGCATCAACAGACGGCTGATAAGCGTCGTACCCGACCATATAATCGATTGTTCTGTCTCATTACAGTTCTTTAATGCGGTCAGACTCTGGGACTTTATTGAAGATCGAGAAAATCGAAGTGTCCCCAGTACGGATGATGAAGTGGCAGAACTTGGAGACTTGTTCATGCATCTGTCAGGAGCTGACCAGCCAGACACAGCATCTTCTAGCTAAAAAGTATATTTATTACAAAGTAGAGCACAGAGACTGTGTGGAAGTAGTGTGATGATGGCAGAACCAAGTGTCCTTTTCACAAGAAAATAAAACTGAGCCGCTCCGTGGTCTTGTCCTAATTCTGGGAGGCTACGCTCATCTTCTCATCAGGTTCTTTCATTGTGTAAGAAATGGAATGAATGTAGAATAGAGGCTGCCGTGAGTTATGGCGCTCATACCGGTTTAACATTTGGGGATTGGGATTGTAAGACTCAGATTGATGTTGCTTTGCTCAACCGTGCGCTCCCGTGTCCTCGGAGAGCCGCTGTCATCGGCTCATCTGAAAGATGAAAGGATCAGCAGCTCGGATCGGTCACCACCTGATAGTGTTGGTTGGGGCCTTAAACATTGGGCCTGAGGGAGAAGGCGGCACAAGCTGTATGGCGAAGGTTACACTGAGACTGTAACTCTACTGCTTTTATCCATCTAGATATAGCGGCCGTGCACTCATGGCCCAGCACTGTCACACAATGACTAAATGCCGTAGCCCCACACGGACTCCGCTTAGGTACCTTGTGGCTTTCACCTTATTCCATTGCTAAACATTGAATAGGGTAAAATCCATAATGATAATCCGCACAAGAATAAACATGCTGCACATCTCAAATCTGCTCCATGCTTCCATTCCCCCCAGTGTTTGTATGAGATTCTGAAACTCCATTTACTTGTATGAGGCTGTAACTTGCTGCAGATTTGCAACGTGTGAACTTGGCCTTAGGCATATTTCACAAGCGTATTATGGCAATTGTTTAGCTTGGATGGAGGTTTTCTAGATACCTTTTATTGCACAAAAATCCACCTGTGTTGCTCATCTGAAATTGTCCTTTGACAAAATCAGGAGTGGAACAGAAACAAACAAAAAAAAGTATATTTTAAAAAGTTGTTCTTCTGTGTTGAACCTTCTCCTAGTTTGCACTTACAAATATTATGGACCAAAATACCTCCATGTGTAAAAGCTTTACAAGCCTCTGAGCTATTGGTCCAGGGGGCAACACACTTATGTTCTGATGTCACACTATCTGCCCAATCTTGTTGGCAGACGCTTGGTTGGGATTATCGTAGTTATATTAGATCTGTTTTAGAATTTGGTGGATGAACCAATTGCTGGGACAACATGGAGACATCAGCGCCCATTAATTAGAGAAAGATACCGCTGTTAATCACAATGACATGTTTGATCACTAGAAGTGATGAGTGAGCATGCTCAATAAGGTGTTCTCTGGGCATGCTCGGGTGCGGAGTGGCTTTCGCATGCTTGAATACTATGTACGAGTGTGGCTGCATGTTTCGCTGCCTAACAAACAGACAGCTGCAAACACATGTAGGGACTGCCTAACAGCAGAAAGACATGCAGCCGAGGGCACTCAAACATAGTATTCAAGCACGCCAAAGTCACTCGGTTAGCACCCGAGCATGCTCAGATAACACCTTATCCCAGCACGCTTGCTCATCACTTGGAAAATAATTGAAGAGAATACAATAGGAGTAATTAACTTAAAGGGATTACCAATGCTTTTAGGGGATCTCTGAAGTAATGCACATCACTACATTAACCAAATCAATGCAAAAAAAAAAAAACACATGGGTCATTCACCCTCTTCAATTCTTCCTCTGCAATATTTGTCTCTTCCTGCAGCAGCAGCTCATCCTGTGCGCTCAGGAAGCAGCAGAGTCTCCCAGCATTACCCCACTAACTCCTCCACTGACCAGCAAAAAAAACAGACCTACACACAACCTCCCGATCTATGATCTGTATCCCTCTCCTACCTGCTTCTTACATACAGCTCTGGCAAAAATTAAGAGACCACTGCAAAATGTTCAGTTTGTCTGATTTTTCTATTTATTTTTGAGTAAAATGTAAATTGCTCTTTTATTCTATAAAATACTGACAACGTCTTCGAATTTCCAAACACTAAATTTTGTATTTATTTTCAGAAAATGAGAAATGGTCAAAACAAAATGCCGTGCTTGCAGACCTCAAATAATGCTAAGAAAACAAGTTCATAATCATTTAGAAACAACAATACTAATGTTTTAACTCAGGAAGAGTTCAGAAATCAATATTTTGTGGCATAACCATGATTTTTAATCACAGCTTTCATGTGTCTGGGCTGCTTTCCTCCAGTCTTTCACGCTGCTTTTGGGTGACCTTATGCCACTCCTGGTACAAAAATGTAAGCAGTTCTTTGATGGCTTGTGACTATCCATCTTCCTCTTGATTATATTCCAGAGGTTTTTAATGGGGTTCAGGTCTGGAGACTGGGCTGGCCATGTCAAGGATTTGATGTGGTGGTCCTTCATCCACACATTGATTGACCTTGCTGTGTGGCATGGCGCATTGTCCTGCTGGAAGAAACAGTCCTTAGAGGTGGGGAACATTGCCTGAGCAGAAGGAATCAACTGTTTCCAGGATAACCTTGTATGCAGCTTGATTCATACATCCTTCGCAAAGATTAACTTGCCCAATTCCAGCCTTGCTGAAGCATCCCCAGATCATCACTGATCCTCCACCAAATTTCACAGTGGGTGTAAGACACTGTGGCTTGTACCCCTCTCCAAGTCTCCATCTAAACCTTTAGATGACCAGGTGTTGGGCAAAGCTGAAAATTAGACTCAGAGAAGGTTACCTTACTGCAGTCCTCTATGGTCCAATCCTTTGGTCTTTGGTAAACTTCAGTCTGGCTCTCCTTTGCTTCTCATTGATGAAAGGCTTTTTTCTACCTTTACATGACTTGAGCCCTGCCTCTAGGAGCCTGTTACAAACTGTTCTTGCTGTGCCCTTCTCCCCAGCTTCCATTGCTTCTGTAGGTCACTTGATGTCATCCTGCGGTTGCTGAGTGAAATTCGCATAAGAGGACAGTCATCTCGGTCAGTGGAGTCATTTTCACCCTCTGCTGGTCCGTAGCTTTGTTGTCCCCAATGTCTGCTGCTTGACCTTGTAATTGAAGAGAAACTTTAAGGATGGAGGCAACATGATGCTCACTGTTTCCTGTGCTAGTAAAGCCAGAATTGAGCCCTTCTTTTCCTCACTCAAGACTTTTCAACTCCTTTGGCGTGGGTCAAAGTTATTGTTTCATTCCTATTACTTTTGGGATATTAGGGTTTGTTTTTCCATCCAGCATGTTCTATTGCAAAGGGATTGTGAACAACACAGCAGGGTTTTTATACTTTCCCTCGGTAAATATGATTTGGTTCAGGTGATCACCTAATCAGAAGCACATTAAGTAGAATGAGGTGTACTCTGGTTGGAATTCAACTGACACTGGAATGGAATGGCTGTCAGACATGTAGAGAAGCTGATTTTTATACAACTGTGCAGTGGTCTCTATTTTGCCAGAGCTGTATATCTGATGGCCCCATTTCTCCTCTTATCACCCAAATATTATCAGCCCCTTCACTGTCATATCACTGTGCCCACCACTGCAGGTAATGAGGGGAGAAAAACAAACAGCCATTGTGTGTGCGCCATCGAGCAGACTAAAAACAAGGCATAAAGAAAATATTTTATTGAAAAAAAAAATACACATTTTGAAGTTGCTTTGACCTCATCAGGTATTTTTTCTTCTACACCACAGAGGATACTACAGCCGCAGGAGGCAGTGTTACAAATGAAAAGGTAACAAACTTCCAACAATGCACACTTTATAATTATATATATTACTAGCTGAAGAGCCCAGCGCTGCCAGGGCATAGTAACTGCCGTCCCACTCCCTCCCTCAGCAGCCCCTGCCTCCACTGGCCGTCCGGCTCTCCACCCGCCATCGCGCTCTCCACAGCCCTGCTCTCAGTGCACCATCCCACTCTATCCCTCCGCAGCCCTGCTCTGTGTCCCGCTCTCCCTCCACAGCCCCACTCTCCATCTGTATCCCACACTTTCCCTCTGCAACCCCACTCTCCAGCTGCCTATGGGCGGGGCTATGTGGAGTGGGCATTGCTTGATACATACACATACTCAGATATAGATTATATTATATATATATATATATAGGAAATGCACTGGAGTTTTGAACAATACATAAGTTAACAGCTCCTGTGTGATGTACGGGGTATAGGGCCTTGGAGCCACAGCGGAGCTAATCATCAGGAGCCGCACTGGTGGCCTCACCACGTAACATTATAGAGCGAGGTCACCAAATGCGCAGGAGCAGAGGGCATAAAAATCACCAACACTCTGCTGACTTCATACCTGCAGAGTCCAAACCTCCTTTGGTATTATCAGCAGACACTGCGCCCCCACTGGGAGCTTCATGGCCAGACAGCTGCCTGCAGCCACACAATACCAAGTGTCCAGCTGCCACAACTGGAATCTGGAGGAATCATGTTCTGTGCAGTGACAGATGACACTTCTCTATTTGGCATCTGATGGATGAGTCTGGGTTTGGTTACTCCAGGAGAATGTTATCCCCTGACTGCAATGTGCCAGCTGTAATGGTTGGTAGAGGAGCATAATGCTGTGGGTTTATTTTTTCTGCTGCCCTAGAGCACTCAGTTCCAATGAAGAACTATCTGTCTTAGGGTGCAGACAGACAACCATATAACGCATGCGAGGATCCCATCGCAATGCTTGGACTGGCCGTCTGCTCTCCTGATCGGAGCTTGATGGCTGCAGAGAAATACATCATGCTGTCACACTCAGATCAGGAGAGCAGATGGCCAGTCCGAGCATTGCGATGGGATCCTCACACGCGTTATGCAGCCACCTATCTGCACCTTAAAGGAACTGTTCAAACCAAGTAGAAGTAGTCTGTGCACCCGTGGTGTAGCCAAACATAAAGGGAGATGGAGATTGAGGGTAAACAAGCAGGTGGGAAGATGAATATAAAGGATTGGCTCCTCCATGAAGCATCAAGCGCCTCTACCTGGTTTGAACAGTCATTTTGTGCTCACAGTCCCTTCAGTGTCAAGACATTTTGGACATCTCTATGGGGGTAATTTTTAGTTCCCTTTGTGTCCAGTGCATAAAAAGACATGGGGCCCCCCCGATTCATCACAACCGCCATTTTTCACGCTGGTCTTGATGAGGAGATGGAGGTGGAGTATGAGGCGCCCAATTCATTTAGAATTGAGCAACAAATCTGGCGAGGTGCAAAGTGGTTCCCGCCTTGCCGCAAATCACACTCCGGTCAGGGCCCTGGTTACCTTTCTAGTGAAGACAGCACTGCTTGTGATCTTACCTCTGCCCACATCTCGGCATTATCTTCTCTACAGTGCCATGTAATGTAGTGATTAGCTGCAGCGCTTCTTTAGTCATTAAAAATTCCTGAATATCCAGATCGTCTTATGTAGGGAAATGTGAAAAAACCAAGTGTGCCCTGGAACAATATATAGTTACAACTCACTTGTGTGAAGGCTAAAAGTGGATTTATAGTATGGTGGCCTTTGTGTTTTTGCCTTTGTAAAGGTTCCTTCACATTTTTGTTATTTTTGCCAAAAAAGCACCACCCAAAAATATAAAAAAAAAAGTGTTTTAAAGAAACTTCAGTCCCAAACACTCCACCAAAAACATCCTGACCAAAATTACTAACTACTTTCAGCCAATTCTCTATACTCCTCCTTATAGACCTGACCTCTGCCTTTGACACAATCGACCACTCCATCCCAATACAGATCCTCTCTTCCATTGGCATCAAAGACCTTACCCTCTCCCCTGGATCTTCTCATACCTTTCTAAGCACTAGAGTTGAGCGACTTTGGTCGGATCGGGTTTCGTGAAACAAAATAAGTTTCAGATGAAACTCGTCCGACTAGAGCAAAACAAAGTCGGAGTTTCGTCCGAAACCCGACCCCAATGCAAGTCAATGGGAAATAAAAGTCGGACGAAACTCCGACTTTGTTTTGCTCTAGTCGGACGAGTTTCATCTGAAACTTATTTTGTTTCATTCGGGTTTCACGAAACCCGATCCGACCAAAGTCGCTCAACTCTACTAAGCACACATTTAGCATTTCCCACTCCCACCCTCCATCATGTCCCTCATGCTCTGTCCTGGTACCACTATTCTCCCTCTATACCTTTGGCCTGGGACAACTCCTAAAGTCCCATGGCTTCCAGTACCATCTATACACTGCTGACACTCAGATCTATAGATCTATCTCTCTGACCCAGACATCACCTCTCTGCTGTCCAGAATCCCTGTGTCCATCAGCCATATCCTTAACACACTTCCTGAAGCTCAATTTGGACAAAACTGAACTCATTATCTTTCCTCCATCTCACCTATCCCTCCCTACCCGATCTATCACAATAAATGAGATCACACTTTCTGCTGTACCAGAGGTCCGCTGCGTCAGAGTAACCCTCGACCCTACCCTGTCCTTCAAACCGCACAAGCCAAGCTCTCACTACCTCCAGCTCAAAAATATTTCCAGAATCCATCCTTTCCTCAGTCTATTAAAATGTGCATGCCCTCAGCATCTCCTGCATGGACTACTGCAATATCTTCCTCTGTGGCCTCCCTGTTAAACACTTTTACATCTCTCCAGTCTGTCCTCAACTCTGCTGCCAAACTAATCCACCTCTTCAAATACCTTCTCTGACTCCCAATTCCCCAATATATCCAGTTCAAACTACCAACATTGACTTACAAGACCGTCCAGTCTCCTCCGTACATCTCCAAACTAATCTCCCACCACGTAATCTCTGGTCCTCCCAAGACCTCCTCTCCTCCACAATCGTACGTTCCTCACCCAATCGCCTCCAAAACATCTCCAGCGTGTCCTCCATCCTCTGGAATTCTGTGCCCCATTATGTCAGATTATCCCCTACATTCGGAACTTTCATAATCCTTACTGCCTGCAATGACCGCGCTACATCACCACCACCGGTGCCGCAACCCCCGTCCTACTGTCTCTTTCCCCATAATCCTGTAGACTAAGCCCATGAAGGCAGGGCCCGGTTCCCTTCCGTTCCAGTCTGTCATGGTTAGGTTGTTCTCTGTAATTTATCTGTATATGACCCCTCCTCATGTACGGCACCGTGGAATCAATGGTGCTCCAAAAAGAAATAAAATAATAATGAAACTCCAAATCGTGGTAAAATGTGAAACACATTTCATTTATTAAAACTGGGTAATCAGGACAGCTGTCATTTAAAATAAATGCTGTAGAAGAACAGAGACAAATTAAAACCCAAATCAACAAATAAAAATAAAAGCCTGTACACACTGATTCCCATCTCTAGTGCAGATTCCAGCGTGTGCACGCGAGCACACTAATTGTATATATGCACACGGGCGACGCTCTGCGGACTGACCGTCACTGTAATACCTGGCGCAGAGCGTTCACTACGTTACAAAACAGCGTACCAGAGTGTGGCAGATTGTGCCGTCACGTCAGCCGGCCATAGACTGGAAAGTTCCATCCGTTTTCTCCCTCCTACGTCCAGAGTTGTGCAAAATCATCCATTACGGGATCTCCTTCGGTTCAAAGAAGAATTGTGTACAATGGATCATTTTTTCATTATTTATTGTTCCGACCTTTATGGACGACCGTCGTCCCGGCCGCTTCATTGACCCGTTGGCACCTACGTAACATTAAGTCCTGTAACAAATTCATCAGAGGCTGGAGAATGGGAAATGGTTGTGTGTCCTCCACGTCATCGGCCGTCACGTCTGCCCCGGAGATGCCACAACAGCAGCAGCAGCGCTTTTCCTTACGACGTCAGACCGAACCGTGGGGACGAAGCCATTTTAAGCTTAATTTTTTTTTTCTTCTCAAAAACTTTCTATCTTCTTAAGAAAACGCAGAGCGAGGAAGCTGCAGTGGCCGCAGAGTCTTCAGAAAACCGGCAGCCGCGTGGACGTCAACGTGCACGAATTAATGTCTTCTGTGTGGGTGGCGCGGTGCAAGGAGGGCTCTGAAGCGCTTCGGTTGATTTTGGGGAGAGAGTGTTGTAACAGCTCGATAGAGGCAAGGATCTGGAAATAACGACAAAAAAAAAAAAAAAAAAAAAAAAGTATTGTGAAAGAAGAAAAAAAAAAAAACTTGATAGCTGCAAAAACGTAATGAGAAAAAATATATTTTGTCAATGCCAAAATAAACATCATTACATGTTTAAAAAAAAAACAAAAAAAAAAAACGCAGAAAACTAGAAGAACTGACCGCCGCCGAGGACTGACTCACCGAAATGTCTGCAGAAAACAATGTGCTCTCCCTGCTGCCACCACTAGAGGGAGCCCAGCAGCTTACTGCAGGCCATACCCAACACTTCTCCAGCAGGCAGTAAGCCCCCCTGCACCTCTCTAGTAGCAACAGGCAGCTAGAATATTCAGTTTTACATCTGTGTATGTGGTTTTTGGCCAAAATCTTCTTTTGGTCCCATTCTAGAAGCGTCAATACAACGTACAGGTCCTTTAAAATTTAAATGGGGTTGTCCAGGGTTTAATCCCGAAAGGACAACCATTTTCGGTGTTTTCCTCCCCCTTCAAAAGGAGCCATAACTTTTTTTTATTTCTCCATCGGCATAGCTGTACCAGGGATTGATATATATATATTTTTTTTTAATGGAACGAGTTGTGGCTTTGATACCATTTATTTTACCCTGTAATGTACTGAAAAACAGAGGGGGGGAAAAAAAAATAATCCAAGCCGAGTGAAATGTTGAAAAGTAAAAAATGCACTTCTGTCACTAGTTTTTAGGTTTCGTTTTTATAGGGCTAAGTGTACGGGAAAAAGTAACCTGATAAAATGATCCGGCAGGTCAGTGCAATTACAGTAACACCAAACATCAGTTTTGGGGGGTTTTATTTTGCCATTTCAGCATCTCAAAAAAAAAAAAAAAAAAAAAATTACAAAATTTTGGGGAAGTGTGTGTGTGTGTGTGTGTGTGTGTGTGTGTGTGTGTGTGTGTGTGTGTGTGTGTGTGTGTGTGTGTGTGTGTGTGTGTGTATATATCTATCTATCTCGGAACTATGAGGATGTGGACGCACATTTTGTGCACAAAGAGGTGGCTTTATTATTATTTTTTGGGTGGTGCGGTGACCAAAACACGGCATTTTTGGAAGATCATTTATTTGCTTCTTCAATGTTTTTTATTTTTTTAAACCTTTATTTTTCCCTTTTTTTCAGCCCGCAGATAGTCCAGCCACACACCGCATGAGATTTGAAGCTCCCATGTTTGGGGGGAGTCCTGGTTAAAGAGGCGCTGAGCAAATGTCCCGTCTGCCAAACACTGGAAATCTTCTGTTTTACGGACACCTAAGACCTTCCCCTTTATATTAAATGTCACAAGCAAATTATCCCTACAAATATAAAGTAAAATAAAGGTAACCAGACGGTGCAGAGCGGGTCCGGAGACTCCTCACTGACGCATTTTCAGCCCCTTAATGCACTTATGACTACGGAGACTAAAAATGTGTCAGTCTGAGCGGCTTTTATTTTAACAAAAGATGGATTCTTTCTTGGAGCCTTCATTGGGGGACACAGAATACCATGGGTGTATGCTGCTGCTGCTAGGAGGCTGACACTATGCAAAAACAATAAAATTAGCTCCTCCCCGGCAGTATACACCCACTGACAGGCACCAAGCACCTCAGTTGGTGAAAAAGCAGTAGGAGAAGCAACGAGAAAAAACTCGAACCATATGTACCAACCCAACAGGGGACTCTAAGACCCAACACGGTACAACTGAAACAGGGAGGGTGCTGTGTCCCCCAATGAAGGCTCCAAGAAAGAGATTTTACGGTAAGAACCAAAAATCCATCTTTCTTTATCGCCTTATTGGGGGACACAGAATACCATGGGACGTCCCAAAGCAGTCCCAAGGGAGGGAACAGCAAAAAGGAACGAAAGTAACCGAAAGGCTCAGGTCGGCCGGTGAGCCACCGCCGCCTGCAGAACCTTCCTACCAACCACAGCATCAGACGAGGCCTGGGTATGAACCCTGTAGAACCTCGTGAAGGTGTGCAAAGATGACCAGGTTGCAGCCTTGCAAATTTGCATGGCCGAGGCCTGGTGACGAGCAGCCCACGAAGCCGCCACAGCCCGGGTGGAATGAGCTCTTACTCCCGGAGGGGGCCGCTTTTCCTGAAGACGATACGCTTCCAGAATGGTAGAACGAATCCAGCGAGCGATCGTGGATTTGGAAGCCGGAAGGCCCTTCTGGCGACCTTCAGAGATGATTAGCAAGGTATCGGACAGACGGAAGGAAGAGGTCCTGGCAAGATAGACACGCAGGGCTCTAACTACGTCCAGTTTGTGGAGAGACTTCTCAAGAGGATGAGATGGAGCCGGACAAAAAGAAGGAAGGACGATATCCTCATTGATATGGAAAGCGGAAACCACCTTTGGAAGAAAAGAAGGAACGGGCCTGAGGACGGCTTTGTCCTGATGGAGAATGAGGTAAGGGGAACGACATGACAAGGCCGCCAATTCAGAAACTCTTCTGATGGAGGAAATGGCGATCAAAAAGGTGACCTTCCAAGAGAGAAGGGACAAAGGAATGTCCTGGAGAGGCTCGAACGGCGCCTTCTGGAGCGCGCTAAGAACGAGGTTGAGATCCCACGGGTCTATTGGCGAATGATGAGGGGGAGCCACGTGGGAAACCCCTTGTAGAAAGGTCTTGACCTGTGGTAGAGAAGCTAGCTCTCTTTGGAAGAGGATAGAGAGAGCGGAAACCTGGCCCTTGAGCGTACTGAGGGACAGACCCGCGTCTAACCCAGCTTGAAGAAACCCTAGGATAGACGGGATAGAAAACGACATTGGGAAGACTCTATCATCGCACCAACGGAAAAAAGCCTTCCAGTACCTATAGTAAATGCGGGAAGAGGCTGGTTTCCTGGCTCTGATCATAGTTTGAATAACCTGACTGGACAGACCTGATTCCTTTAGAATTGCGGTCTCAATGGCCATGCCGTCAAACTCAGAGATTGAGAATTCTCGTGGTAAAGGGGGCCTTGCGAGAGAAGGTCTGGACGGTCCGGAAACCTCCAGGGAACGTCCGCGAGCATGTTGACCAGTTCCGCGTACCAAGGCCGTCTTGGCCAATCTGGAGCAACTAGAATCACTGGTACGCCTTCCGATTTTATCTTTTTGACCACCCGAGGGATCAATGCCAGAGGCGGGAACAGATACGGAAGTTGAAACTGGGACCACGGAGTCACCAGTGCGTCGCATGCGACGGCTAGAGGGTCCCTGGACCTGGCTACGAACTGCGGCACCTTGTGGTTCATCCGAGATGCCATGAGATCGACATCCGGGGTGCCCCAACGGTCGCATATCTGAGAGAAAACCGCGGGGTGCAGGGACCATTCGCCGGACGCTAGGCCCTGGCGACTCAGAAAGTCGGCTGCCCAATTTTCCACCCCTGGAATATGGACGGCGGAGATTGTCGGAACGTAACGTTCTGCCCAGCGGAATATCTTGGCCACTTCTGACATTACCTGTTTGCTGCGCGTACCCCCCTGATGGTTTATGTACGCCACGGCCGTGGCGTTGTCCGACTGAATGCGGACCGGCTTGCCGGAAAGGAGGGGCTGCCAGTGAAGGGCCAGGAAAATCGCCCTGATCTCCAAAAGATTGATTGGAAGGAGAGACTCCTGTGGCTTCCAGCGTCCTTGGGCCGCTTTCTGATGGAACACGGCTCCCCATCCTAGAAGGCTCGCATCGGTGGTGATGATTTGCCACTGAGGCGGAAGGAAGGACCTCCCTTGGAGAACTGACGCTGGCCGTAGCCACCAAGTGAGAGACTGCCTCACTCTGAGAGGAAGCCGAATAGGACGGTCCAAGGACATCGTGGTCTTGTCCCAGGCTGAAAGCAGAGACAGCTGGAGAGGGCGAAGGTGATACTGCGCAAAGGGCACTGCCTCCATGGAGGCCACCATCTTCCCCAGGACCTTCATGCCGAACCGAATGGGAATGGGAGCAGGCCTCTTGAGAGTTTTGATGCACTTGGACAGAGTTGTAAATTTTTCCTTTGGAAGAAAAACACGGGCTAGCTCCGTGTCGAATTCCATACCCAGAAAGGTCAGACGCTGGGTGGGGACCAGAATGGACTTCTCCTTGTTGACTAGCCAACCTAGGCGGCTGAGAGTATCCAGGGTTATCTGAAGGCTCCGGAGACAGTCCTGGCGAGACGAACCCTTGATCAAAAGATCGTCCAGATAAGGGATGATGAGGATCCCTCTGGAGCGAAGGATGGCCATCACAGTCGCCATCACCTTCGTGAAAACCCGGGGCGCTGAAGCCAGGCCGAAAGGAAGAGCTGTGAACTGAAAGTGGTCTCCCTGAAACGCAAATCGAAGATACTTCTGATGTTGCACACATATTGGAATGTGGAGATAGGCATCCCGAATGTCCACCGAGCAGAGAAATTCCCCGGGCTCCATGGAAGCAATCACCGACCGAAGAGACTCCATCCTGAAATGAAGAATCTTCACGTGGCGATTGAGCAATTTGAGGTCCAGAATAGGACGAAGAGAGCAGTCTTTCTTCGGGACTACAAAGAGATTGGAGTAGAACCCGGAAAACCGTTCGTCTGAGGGAACGGGAACAATGACTCCGGCGGAAAGAAGGGAGGAAATGGCCTGCAGAAAACCCGGAATCTGGGCCCGCTGTCGCGGAGGCCGAGACCGGAAAAACCGTCTGTTCGGGAGTGAAGCAAATTCGATTTTGTAACCGGATGCGACGAGTTCTCTGACCCAAGCGTCGTCTACAACGGACAGCCAAGCATCCGCGAAAAAGGAAAGTCTGCCGCCCACCCTGGAAGAAATTCCAGGTGGGGGTGACCCGTCACTTAGACGAAAATCTGCCGGAATTGGCTCCTGCAGATCTGGAATATTGTCCTCTAGATCTCCAGCGAGGAGCGGGTTTGTAGGAAGGTTTCCTCTGATCCCGCTCCCTGGTGGCAGGCGGCCGATCCTGTTGAGTGGCTCTCTCCGTGGCAGAGAAGGGACGAAAAGGCCTGAATGGTCGAAACCCCCTTCTGTTGAAGGGACGTTTTGGTCGAGACTGGGGAAGCAAAGTACTTTTGCCTCCAGTGGCATCGGAAATTATCTGATCCAGCTTTGCTCCAAAGAGCCTAGAGCCATGGAATGGCAGATTGGTAAGCGACTTTTTCGAAGTAGTGTCCGCATTCCATGACTTTAGCCAAAGGACTCGGCGTACAGCTACTATGTTGCTGTTAGCCCTTGCTACGCAGCCGGCCGCGTCTAAGGAGGCGGCCAAAAGGTATTTTCCCGCCTGGTTAATCTGATCTGCAAGATCTGCCAATTCGTCTTGAGGAGCTGACGCTAAGATGCCTCTGCGAAGGATTTTTGCCCAAGCGGAAATGACCTTCGCCACCCAGGCGGATGCGAAAATAGGGCAGAGAGAGGCGCCAGATGCCTCAAAGATAGACTTAGCCAGAGATTCAATCTGCCTGTCAGTAGGATCTTTGAGCGACGCCCCGTCTGGCAGAGAGAGCACCGTTTTAGAGGCTATCCGGGATACTGGAGGATCTACCTCTGGAGCCTTGGACCACTTTGAGAGCAGTTCTGCGTCAAAGGGGTACAGAACGTCCAAATACTTGCGGCCTGAGAAACGTTGTTCAGGGCGCTCCCAGTGTTTGGCTAAGGTAGTATTGAAATCGTTGTGATTGGGAAAGGTTCGGGACGGAGGTCTGGCTCGTCTAAGGACAACCGAGCTTTCCTGAGCTGGAGCCTCATCCTGTTTAAGTTTTAGTGTTTGGAAGATAGCTGCAAGAAGACTATCGACCATGTCCCGCGTTTTAGAAACGCTGTTCCCCTCAGAGCTATCTTCCGAATGAGAATCATCGCCTGACTGAAGGCTGTCATCCGAGGAAGGAGACGGAGGCCTGGGAGCGGAAGGGCCCTGCGAGCTCGAGGACGAAGTGGACAGAGCCCGCTTCCTAGAAGACCTTCCCCGTCTGTCTCTCTGAAGGTCGCGGTCAGGTGCGGACGACTCACCCCGAGAGGTGGTCGGGGCAGAGGTGGCTGAGGATAGCTGAGGTAATCGTTCTAAAACCTGGACCAGCGACTGTGATACTTTTGTCAAGTCAGAAACAGACTGTGACATTGTAACGGCCCACTCCGGGGGGAGAGAGGAGGGAAGAGCGCCCTCCGCCCGGGACTCTGTGCGCTCCTGAGATGCTGACATATTGGAAGGACTGCAGGGGGGGCAGAATGGAGACGACTGACCCGATGCCCACTTCTTTTTACAGCGCGCACAGGCGTAATAGATAGCGGTGGGCCTGAAGCAGAGATCCCCTGAAGGGTTGGGCATAGGTAAACTGCACTGAATGGCCGCAGGAATTAAGGAATAACTGCCGAGGAGAGCTAATCTTTGCCTCAGAGCAGAGCCTACCGAGATTCTGTGAGCAGCAGAAAACGCTGAAGTGTCCCCCAAACAGCGCAGGAAGGAGTGAAACAACCAGGAAATCCTTGTGCTGGAGGCTGGGGGCGGAGCTTAGCGGCCGCTCCATGACTGGTTAACAGCGAAGGAGAGGGCATGGCCGAAGGAGGAGGCTGGCATATGAAACGAAAAGGAGCCCTGTGATGGGCTAGTAAAGGCGCGCTGAAAAGAGCGCGCTCAGGAAGGGAGGAGGGAGCACAGCGATGAGGAGACTGTGAGGGAAAGTGAAAGTGAAGACGCCGCAGCCCCATGCCAGCGCCGACATAACGGAGCTGATCTGACAGTGGCCCTGGGAAGTCTGCCTCCCCTGCTTGTGACGCTGTGTGGTGAGTGGAGGAATCCCCAGTGTCTCCCTGGGAGTGAGAAACAAGCGGCGTGAGCGCGCGGCAGGCAGAGAGGGCGGGAAATTCAAAAGTTGTGGACCTGAAATCACAAAGGTACAACTTCTGCCATTCACGGAGGTTATGCGGGGCCGGAGGGAACGTACAGGCACTTACCTGACGTCCCTGAAGAGGATGACCACAGGGGCCCACGGGGAAACGGCAGGCCGCTGGGGGGAAGGGAGTCCTCTGTACCCGCATCCTGCAGAAGACGGCTTAAAACACCTGCGATCGCCGTCTTCCTCTCAGCCCTGTCCCGAGAGAGGGGTGAGGAGGGGGATTCGGCAAGGACTAGCCACCTGTCCACAACCCTTATCACCGGAAGGCGAAAGGGAAAAGTCCTGCCTGCGGTACTGAGAGTTGCGATGTGGATGACACCACACTGCTCGCTCAGCCGCATGATATGGGAAATCAGGGTGACAACTACACCCTGTTTCCCGATGGAAAATAACCTAAAAGACAAAAGAGGGAAAAATTAAAAAGTTCAGACTAAACCTGAAAAGAAAAATGCGGATCTGGGGAGATCCCGGTCCGCCTCCTACAGACACTAAGCACAAACTGAGGTGCTTGGTGCCTGTCGGAGGTTGTATACTGCCGGGGAGGAGCTAATTTTATTGTTTTTGCATAGTGTCAGCCTCCTAGCAGCAGCAGCATACACCCATGGTATTCTGTGTCCCCCAATAAGGCGATAAAGAAAAGTTTTTTCTCCATTGTTTCAAAAAGTTTTTCTTCACAAATATGCAGAGACCATATTACGCCAAGAAAATTAATCTGACCAGTAAGGGGCGCCCTGATCATTCCACCATTGCTTTATATGGAGGTACAAGCTATGCCCGCTACTTTCAGATAACTGGGCACAAAACAGTCGCTGTATACCCCCAAAGTACTCGTATGTGGCACCTTTCATTTATGGGAGGACGAGAGACCGGCCCAGCACAAGGATTGTACAATTGGGGTGACGGTACAAAGACCCCCGCTTTGGTGAGACAGAACAGCCCGACGTACCTGAGGAAACAGAGGTCTTTCTTCCTTGACTTTCTGCATGCAGTCCGCTACGAGTCTTTTCATGGCTTTGGGACAATTCTTGTACAACTTACTGAGATCCGGCACCAAACATCCCCGGCCGACCAAGAATATGATCTAAAGGGAAGAGAAAACCTTAATGGAGGTGATTACAGAGACCCCAATATATCCGCAACGCCCCATAATATGTCCACAACTACAGCCAGGATCGCAGGCTCCGTACATCACCGAGCTGCAACCCCGGGCTACAGATGTGATGACTCTGCAGCCACATGGCCAGTGAGAGGCGCTGTATCCAAGGATAATTCATGCAGTGCCATCCATTAGGGGAGCAGGAGGCGACCAGCGGACAGTGGTGTCATTGGGTGCCGGTCTCTGCACTCACCTGGTCTCGGTCTCTGATGTGAGAATATGGCAGCTCCCCGGTCATCAATTCGTACAGGACAATCCCGTAAGAATAAACATCCGACTGGAAACTGAAAGGATTATTGTCTTGCATTCGGATCACCTCCGGAGCCTAAAGAGGCAACATAGAAATCTCAGCGAGCGACCTGTGGAGAGGCTCAATAGCAAAGACAAACTGAACACACAAGCATGAGTAGCGCAACACTAAAAGGGATCGGTCACCACGTTTTTGCCTGCCAATCTGAGAATAGCAAAATGTAGGTAGGGGCAAAGACCCAGATTCCAGTGATGTGTCACTTACTGGGCTGTTTGCTGTAGTTTTGATTAGCATAGCCCCACCCCCATCACAGATTAGCAGCTTTCTGCCTATGAACAGTGTACACAGAAAGCAATCTGTGGTGTGGGCGGGGTTATACAGAGTTCAGCATTCAGAGCTCTGTTAGATCTGCAGCAGATAAAACAGTGATTTTATCAAAACTACAAGAAGCAGCCCAGTAAGTGACACATCGTTGGAATCAGGGTCTCTGTCTCTACATCATGATGCTTTCAGATGGGATAACAAAAACTTGGAAACAAATGCCCTTTCAAGGGGTTGTCCAGGACTTGGAAAGAAGAAGAAAAAAAAAAAAAAAAAAAGTACAAGAACCAGGGAATGTTGGCCGTTCACTAGTCTTGTGCAGCGACGTAGCCCCAAGACTCTCACATATTAGCCAAGCCGTATTTCCGTGAAATCAACAAACTAACTGATTTGTATGGGGGTCTCACTATTTTACCCTGGGGCTGGAGGAAATTCAATGTCTGATTTGATTTTCAGGGGCGTTAAACTCTTGTCAGCTGATGTACGGCCGCTTTAGTCCTGTGCCGCACAAGCAGTAGTCCCAGCTACGGTCGGCGACTGCTTGTGTACAGGTACGCCATATTGTGCCTGTGGGACCGCCGGTGACCGAGCGGTGGGGACAGTGGGAGTGTTGGTGTGCCGATTTCAGAAATGCAGTGATTGATCCATTCTCTGTTCTTCATCTTCTGCTTCCAGTTTTGCTATGACAAACCTGACACCTTGTTACCTGCCGCCATATTTACACCTACTCTGATTAACATCAAACGCATCACATCAAGATGAATTCCTACAATGCAAACATTGTTCTAACAAAGGCCGTCCAGACGTTCCATCAATCGCACCAAGTAACCAACTACATGGCGACGGTGCAGCTGGCGGTGAAGCGAGGAGCCATCAAACAAATCAGCACCGCAGAGCCACGGCGGGCGACATGGCCACAACTTACCATCCACAGGATTGATCCAGTCGGCTGCTCCACCTGCTGGGAACCGCTCCACCGAGACTTTACCGTGGCCAGTCCAAAGTCACCGATTTTCACGGTCAATCCTTCATGCAGAAAGATGTCTGTGTCACAGTAAAGGATCAGCACACAACCTCGGCGCGCTGCGGCTCTGCAGCCAGATGCGCTCACCGGTCCAATCCAGGACTGTCAGTAATAAGCAACTTCCTAATTTTACCTGGAAAATCTGCAGATGGCAAAGTCTCAAGTGCAGCTGGCCATATTCTAAGGCCAAGCGCACACAAGTGTATTAAAAAAAAAATCTCATGTCTGCACTGCGCCATAAAATAACATTGGTCCGGATATGGTCTGTTTTTTTTTCCAGACAAAATATGGCAGTGTGAATTTGGCCTAAAGCACAGTCCTCAAATCTGTGCCAAAATTATTACTCGCAGCACACCTTTATAGCCACCCGTTACAGCATGCTAGGAGTTGTAGTTTCTAAAATGCTGGCAAGCAAAAAGTTAAAAAGCAGCAATGTATAGATTCCCACGTATAGGAGAACTCTGGCTTATAGGATTCGGCTGCTTGTCGTACAACAAGATATCAAGATTTATAACAGGTGAGTGACACCTATATTCACCCGTGATCTAATTATACATTTACATTTGGATCGGTGCACTTTCTTTCCTACCCTTTTACTAGAAAATGGCGTACAACAGTAAAATATCACAATACAATTTTTCCATAATAATGCGATTGAATGAATCCTGTATTTTCCTTAAAGAGGCATTTCCATCTTCAAGATCCTCTCCCAGTATGTAGTAGGTGTAGTAATAATAATATTGGCAAATACCTCCAAATAGAAATGTAGCATAGTTCCTCTGATTAGCTATGTCGCTTACCCCATGTGCAGGCATTGCAGTAGCTTAGGTATCCAAGGTTACAACCACTAGCAACTCATTATATGAGTGGACATAACCATGGATACCTAACCTACTGCAATGCCCTGCACATGGGGTAAGCGACATAGCTAATCAGAGGAACTATACTACATTTCTAATAGAAATATAGGTTGTTATAATTACACCTACTACATATTGGGATAGGGGATCTTGGAGATGGGAATACTCCTTTAATTATAAAAATCTTCTGGATCACTGACTATGCTTTCTGCTATGAGGGCATACGGCCATTACAGGTTGGGACCCTGCTAGGACCCCCCCTTCCTCTATAACCCAAGGCGACGGCACTGGCTACACTGCTCGTCCATGTAGAATACTGATGGCCATTTATCGGACAGACGGTCATGTAACACTAGATTTTCCCCAAACAGATTTACTGCAGGGTACGAGCGGCTTTAGTAACTGGATATTTGGGTTGTACGGAAGCAATGACACGCCCGTAACTACACTGCCCAACATTAGCACTCAGGAAATTAAATTTTAACGCTGAGTCCGTTAGGAATCGCTTAAAGGGAATGTGTCACCTGTCCATTAATAATAAAATTACATTTGATATAGATGAATCCATAAAAATGTTACTGCAAAAACTGACTTATGATGAGAACCAAACCAGAAACATGTTTCAAGGGTGTTTGCCCCTCATCAGTGCAAAGCAGAAGATTGGATTTGGCTGTGAGAGGCCTCTGACAGGGTATACAAATAACAGAAATCGCATTTCATTTCCTGATGACACATTCCCTTTTAAGGAGATAAAAGCAAAACCTCTGTATAGAAATGTACAGAAATCAGAGGCGGATGAGACTACAGGATTATGGAGTGGATCACAGCTCTGGCCGGCAGTGCTGCACTTCGTTATCCCCCTAACACAGGTGAAATCACGTTTCACTCCAGTAAAGGATACTGTTTGACTTCATGTCTCTGTGGATAATGTTCTTTGCATGTAAATAGCTGCAAGAGAACAAAGGGCTATTAAACATCAAAGAAAGATAGAATGCAAATAAAAGGGATAACCTGACTTGTCCTCCACATACTGTCGGACGGTTGTACACGTTATTGCACAGCCTGGATTGTGCCTTTATACTGCTTGTACTGTGAGGACACAAGCTCCGACACGTCGCTGCCTGCTGGCTCACACCGAGCAAAGCCAGCGCTAGCTCATAATCAGCAAATATCCTGCTTGGCAGAAAACACGAGGAGCCGTCAAGCAAGAATATCAAGAAATGTCTTCACCGAGACTCGGATCCCAGAGCTGCGAGGGCGAGTTCCCACGGAGCAAACAGGCTGAGGATTTATGCAGGACAAGGGCCCCCCCCCCCCCCGCTGCATACGCACTAAAAGGGGCCCCCCCCGCTGCATACGCACTAAAAGGGGCCCCCCCCGCTGCATACGCACTAAAAGGGGCCCCCCCCCCGCTGCATACGCACTAAAAGGGGCCCCCCCCGCTGCATACGCACTAAAAGGGGCCCCCCCCGCTGCATACGCACTAAAAGGGGCCCCCCCGCTGCATACGCACTAAAAGGGGCCCCCCCCAGCTGCATACGCACTAAAAGGGGCCCCCCCAGCTGCATACGCACTAAAAGGGGCCCCCCCAGCTGCATACGCACTAAAAGGGGCCCCCCCCAGCTGCATACGCACTAAAAGGGCCCCCCAGCCGCATACGCACTAAAAGGGCCCCCCAGCCGCATACGCACTATAAGGGCCCCCCCCAGCTGCATACGCACTATAAGGGCCCCCACCAGCTGCATACGCACTATAAGGGCCCCCACCAGCTGCATACGCACTATAAGGGCCCCCACCAGCTGCATACGCACTATAAGGGCCCCCACCAGCTGCATACGCACTATAAGGGCCCCCACCAGCTGCATACGCACTATAAGGGCCCCCCCCAGCTGCATACGCACTATAAGGGCCCCCCCCAGCTGCATACGCACTATAAGGGCCCCCCCCAGCTGCATACGCACTATAAGGGCCCCCCCCCCAGCTGCATACGCACTATAAGGGCCCCCCCCCCAGCTGCATACGCACTATAAGGGCCCCCCCCCCAGCTGCATACGCACTATAAGGGCCCCCCCCCAGCTGCATACGCACTATAAGGGCCCCCCCCCCAGCTGCATACGCACTATAAGGGCCCCCCCCCCAGCTGCATACGCACTATAAGGGCCCCCCCCCCAGCTGCATACGCACTATAAGGGCCCCCCCCCCAGCTGCATACGCACTATAAGGGCCCCCCCCCAGCTGCATACGCACTATAAGGGCCCCCCCAGCTGCATACGCACTATAAGGGCCCCCCCCAGCTGCATACGCACTATAAGGGCCCCCCCAGCTGCATACGCACTATATAGCGAGTTTTGCAGCAGATTTCCCAACTGGAGAAAATTTGTAGAAATTGAGTGTCGTGTGGAAATGCCGTAAAGCGTATGACACCAGCAGACACAGACAGAAGTACAGAAGTGGCCCCTGTGTAAGGACAATATATGGGCCCTCTGTCACCCAAAAGCTCATCATAATGCACAATTTCATCTGCTTTGAAGGTATAAATGGACCCCTGACCTCTTGGGCCCCAGGCTGCACCAATGACCTGTCCGTCCCTGGTGGGTGGAAATGACTAGAAATGGCTAGTCACCACGGCAGTTCACGACCGCCTTTGGATCGCTCTTAAAACTACAACTCCCATACGGTCGTTGTCAGGGCATGTTGGGAGGTGTAGTGTTTACAGGCAGCAGAGACCACAGATCCCAGCAGGACGGTCTGCAGGAATACTTACTCCATGCCTTGTGCCGTCTGTCGGGCGATGTCTATCAGCTGGAACATCTGAAATTTGGTCTCCTGTACATGCAGATGTTTGTACAGGCTGCTGCCCTCACACCACTGAGTGACGATGGCCAGGTTTTCTTTCGTCATGTAGCCCATGAAAAGCAAGATATTCACATGCCGCGTTTTTCTGTAAGGAGTAAAAAAAAAAAAAATACATGTAATTGTTAGATCCCAGATAAGCTGTATAAAATATTACACATCTGATCCACATGTTATAGAGCACTATATAGGAGGCTATATGGGATTATGTCAATAAAAAAATGTATACCTTCACATCAGCGTAAGTTTGTGTATATTGATGTCAAATATATATATTTTTTCATAGCACATATAAAGATGAAACATAAAATCAATATGTATGCACAGGGGGAAAGTAAGTAGGAAAAAAAACTGTCCTAGTGGTGAAAAATTGTGAAATGCATTAACAGTATTAATGGGGTATCTCACAGGGATCAGTATTGGGCCCTCTTCTCTTCAGTAGATTTATTACCAGCCAGGCTGCACAGGAAACATTGAATTACACAGATAATGCTTCTGAATATAAGAAGGGAAAATACATGATGAGATTACACAGAAAATAATGGGTAAAGCTCACAAGTGAATACTGTGCACAGATTTGGGCACGCCTGTATGGCTACAATTTCTTATGGAGGTATAGAATTTTTTTTCACTCTGTGTAAACCCAACAGATCGTGTTTCGTGGGATGCTACATTAGATGCTTTATTATGGAGTTTAATATTAGAGATATTGCAATGTAATAAGGAATGCTGTCCCCTACAGAGTAGGGGTGGGACCACTTGATCTTCCGTAGTCTTCTAGAAGCGGCACTGCCAGAAGTTGGGGAGAGCAACAAATGGTAAAACAAAACTGGCTGTAGACCATAGCTGAAGGAAGAGTTCTCAGTTGACAGACACCCATCTCTCCCGTCTCCACCGTACACATGGACAATCGTCTCAGCTGAACGTTCACATGGTTTCAAAGGGAGAGTGGGAAAAGCCGCTGCCTAATAGCTCTGGCAGCAGCTTTATTTCCTGAATAAGAAAAGGATCTGGTGTTGAAGTTATACTGTGCGACCCTTGGACATCATTTGTTGGGGAAAAGTCAGGAGGCCCCACACAGACCATCAGCCAATCCCATGGATACGAGAAAGCTAGTATAACTATTACCTAATGTGCATGGGAACTTTAACATTTTTCAGTATACTCACCTGAGAACAGCAACTTCATTTCTAAAGGCCTGCAACTGTTCAGGGGTTGGATCTGTAACTTTGAGGATTTTTACTGCCACGTCCCCTGAAAGACAGAAGAATAAATGATGTTAGGATAATCTAAGCCAGCGATACAGAATTGGTCAACCCGACGACACTTCAATTTTAGATCATTTCTTTTTAGGTCACAGGGACTAACAGTTTTGCACACAACGGAGGGAACTAAATAGCACCATCACTAAAAGAATATGGATCCATTACACCGAACGAGGACACGTGTTCCAAATTTCTCCCAAAACCTGCCTTTCGTTTACTATGAAACTTATCAAGTCACATCAGTTAGTTGATCGATATGATGAAAGTGGTGGGAAAAAAAAAAAAAAAAATCAACAATACAACTGTCCACCTTTGGAGACATTACTTTTATTTGGGGTTAACAGCACTGTTTTATTAGAAAGTTTTCACGGTTTGGCTTTTACAGGTTCTTTAGTTGCCGCCATATTCTACTTTGATATGGTCATAAATTAGCTGACGGAAGCTCAGAAAACAAAAAAGTTACAAACTCCTGGGTAAGATGGTCACAACAGCTCACTTGCGGACTCCCAGTTAACTCACTCTGCAGCTAGTAAGAGGCAATAACACATGGAGACTATGGAGGGCAAACGGTGAAAATCTTTTAATGCAAAACTTATTTTTAGCTCCAAATGCATATATTTACTGTAGGTAAAAGAAAACTTGAAGCTTCTCTGCCCATATAACTTCTTCCCTCTAGACCAGAAACAGTTAACCGGTAGCCCGGCTTCTCTCCAGCCTGTTATTATCCGGCCACTGTTTACTGTCACATCTCGGTATTTTTGGCAAATTACATAGAACCCGAGGCCAGAGGATCATCGAGTTCAGGGTTTATATATATATATAAGAGACGAATCTGACTGATGTCACAAGCCTGGTACCCTCAAAACGTCCTTTCTTATAAAACTGCATATTTTGGCCGCGCTCCGCTAGCCGCATCATGAATTCAAGAATTGGCCAATTTCTTGGTCGCTACTTTCAAATGAAAGTGCAAATGAAGCAAAACAAGAGGAGTTTTCATGCAGAACTTCTCGACATCTTATCACCCCTCCCGAATGCCAAGATAGATGTGGAATATTAATATAAAAACCTAATTAACTGAAAAAAATAAAAATATAAAAATAAGCCGCGAAGAACGAGCGCAGTTTTGTACAGCGCAGCACTGACTACATTCTAATTAGGTGACAGGCAACTTTATTTTTTTCCTTTTACTAGTCAGGAACCTCCTCACTTGTCTCGTCCTACTTATATGAAGGTTATGATAAAATAGTAGGTTATTGTTGAACCATCACTCTCTGTGGGAACACCACCGGGCACTGACATGTTGCAGATTACCTTGCAGATCTAGAATCAGAGTACAGGCTGCAGTTACAGAGCAGCAGAAACAGATGGCTGCGAAATAGGTGGAGGACCTGCTGAGGTCCAATACTGGGGAGGTAGAAGAGAAGGGCTGAGCCTAAAACTGGCCATGCACAATTGAAAACGGTAGTGGGAAACCACAATCTATCCAGATTCCGCCATACACAAGACCGCTTGGTTCCGTCCGGCCGAGAGAGCGGAGTAAGCCGCTGCCAGAGTCATCGAGTTATCTGCCAGCAGAACAAAAGCATCAGGCGACTGATGTCCCACCACATAACTTGTCAGGAGGCCCCCCATACACATTATGGTTGGCCGAGGTCATGAAACCCAGCAGTTTGGCTGAACGCTGTAATGTTTATGATTGTCTTCATAGTATTCTGAATGTATCAGTTTTGCACATTTGTTTTTTGTAAGGACCCATGCAGACCAGCCTGTGAACGGACCGCTAATGCACAGAATGACCGCGGGTCTCCTGACCCGAGTGGGACAGTCTCTAGTATCTCTATGAGGTTGTCACGCTCCGGTCAGGAGACCTGCAGCCCGTCCGTGCACTGCGGTCTGATCTCGGACCACTTTGCACCAACATCTGAATGAGCCTCAAGACAAACTTTTCCCCTTTCTATTAATTTGTAACCAGTATTATTTGATTTCAAGGACGTTCTCTGGTGACAACTTGCTGATTGGTGCAGATCCCTGTGGTCGGACCATCACCAATCAGGAGAAAGCGGATCTTTTTTTTTTTTTTAATTCACAAAATGGAGCAGTAGTGTGCATGTCCAGCCGCTGCACCACTCATTCTCCATGTGGCTGCTGGAAAAAGCAGAGCGGAGCCTCAGAGAAACAACGGAGCGGCGGTCGACCGTGTGCTGATGAGTTTTGCATTGGGGATAAAAGTTCCTCGTTCAGCCGATCTGCGCAGTTCCTGGTGGTCAGACCCTCGCTGATCATTACGTTATCAGACTTGTTGTCACCAGATAACGCCTTTTAATTCACAAAATTTAGGACAAACCAACAGGACCACCAGACGCGCTCTCTCCCCCCTCTCAAAGCAGGCAGGCGTTAGCCAACTAACGTCACCCCCTTATTCGCAGCCTTCAGTTGTGAGGGGTCTCTGAACATGTACAGAGCGTCTGCAGGCGAGAAAAGGAGCATTACAGGCTGCCGCAAACCAGAACATTTATTTAGGAGGGACCCCTTAATGCACCATAATGAAATGTGTGTCCAAAAGACTTAGGAAGTTTTTTTTTTATTATCAATGTGGACCATTTTCCTTTCCACATTTTCGTAGATCATCCTATTACCTGTGATCACATCCATCAGGCATCCAGGGCTGTGGAGTCGGTAAGCCAAACCTGCGACTCCGACTCCTCAATTTCCCTTACACCGACTCCGACTCCAACTCCGACTCCGACTCCACGACTCCGACTCCCACACATATTGCTTATATTTAAGTGAAAAATTTATTGTAGTACAATGTGAACCTCAGACATTTAATCATTTTTATGATCCAATAATCAAGATATTTAGATAGAACAGAATATATATTGGTGTACTACCCGGTTTTCATTCTTTTTGGTACAGATACGATATGGATAGACAGATATGGATAAATGGATAGATAGAGCAGATTTCTAATCTGCTTTTGCTATTGAAAACATTATCTATGAGCTCAAAAACCTTTCAGGTGATGCGGTTTTTTAAAAAGATGATCAGCTTTTGCAGCTGAAAAACGTATCCTCAAAAAACACAGGAAAAACGCTGTGTGTGAATGTAGCCTTAGATCAGGAATAGAACAGCCATTTATAGGACATTTCATAACTTTCCCAAACTCCTATGAAAAAATATTCAGCACATCCTGCATTGAATTACTGTACCCAATTTATTATATATTTTAGGAGTCGGAGTCGGTCCATTTTATACCGACTCCAACTCCACCAAAATGAGCACCGACTCAGACTCCACGACTCCGACTCCACAGCCCTGCAGGCATCTCCATACATTTGTCGGCCTATTAAACACTTTTTACTTTTCTATCACCATTGATTCCGATGCACAAAGATTTTTGAGGCGGCGCAGACACGGAGTTAATGTGTCCGCTGGAACGGTCGTCAGGTTCTCCATTTCCTTGTCAAGTCTGAATGTGTATGATGTAATTCCCACTTCGAAGGCAACACCCAAAGTTACAGTCATCGGCCAAAACTTTTTACTTTTCTCTCTGCATGCGAAGAAGTATAACTATGTAACCTGATGGGGGAAGTGGCAAATATCAGCAGGAACGAGACAAACCAGACAAGGTAAAAGTAACAAATACTTGCAGCCGCTTCCAAAATCCTTTTCTATAGGATATATAGGACAGTGGTGCACAATTTTTTTTTTTTTTTTCACCTTGGAGGGCTGTGTTCATTAGATGATCACTAGAGACAATCTATGCACAGAAATCATAGAAGCCAAATTGCGACAAAGACAGATATATGGTCATTAACTGGTTAATCTGATCAGTAGGCGTTGGGCACAAGGACAGGTGTACAATATCCGCTGATCACGCACACGTCCTTGCAGGTATCTCTAGAAGTGATGCCACCGCTGCTGCTCACCTCCTTGATACGGAAGCAGCCGGATAATTCCTTAATGGTAGTCCGTCACCCCCCCAAACAGAAATGTAACTATTTAGACATTCATATAGGGATATAGCCCTATAAAAACCATAGTGGTAGTCGAGATTTGATTAATTTACTTTTATGCAAAACACTGGAGGGGCCTTGGTGCACCCTTGTTGTGGCCAAGGGCTCAGTGCCCTGTTCCACCCCTTCAATTAGGTGACATCCTCTGCCGCTCCTTTTACAGTGAATGACAGCGCTCGTTTCGGTGCGCTGCCTGATCTAAACCCCGACCCTTGCACACACCAACACTGCAGGAACTGAGAGCACAGACACAGTGGCAGTGAGCGGGGCAGATTTCTCATCCCTCTCCTATGAGCACTGGCCGCTCGTTGCACATGGGGTTACAAAATTTGGAGCAAAAAAAAAAAAAAAAAAAGCATGAAAAGCTAAATGAGAGCGGCACTCCCCACCAGTAGGTGAAAAGAGCAGCACTTTATTGTGGTCGAGACAAAGAGGTAAGTGACAGCCGCTTCGCGTAAACTACGCTTCTTCAGGCTAATGATCACAAAGCAGCGGGCGGCCGATGCCGACAGGAGAGTGGGGGGATGAGAATACGTACAAATGTCAGTGTGTGCTCACTCTTGTGTGGTGGACGCTCACTGCACACAGAATCACAGCAGTGAGTGTGCACGCACTGCAGTGACTGTATGCATGGCTGGGAATTTAGATCAAAGCGAGCGCTGTCCATAAGAAAATGTATGGAGGATGGTAATTGAGGGAGCAGAGCGGTGCACCGAGCCCTTGGCCAAGAAGGGTGAACTAAAGACCCCATTTACATAAGTTTTTTTTTTACTAAAATCTACAGTTCCAGCATGAGCCAAGTTCCCTATATGAATGTCTAAATAGTTTTATTTCAGCTTCAGGGGGTGATAGACTCTCTTTAAAGCTGTCCAAACAGCACAAAACTGAAGAAGCTGCAGCAAGATAAAAATGAACGAGCGTTGTTGAGACCAGGCTGCGGATCATCCGATGACCGGGTGAGATGATCTTTAGCGTCGTGCAAAAAAAAAAAAAATATCATTCTCAGCAGTGCATTGTCCAATGCAAACAGGACTCACATTGCCAAGAACTATGGCAGTCTATGTGCGTTGAGCAATCTAGTATAGATCTAGTATGGATCACTTCTCATGTGTGGGCAAGTCACTGCCTCCTGCAAGATCAGCACACTCTACTTCTGCTGCTAAAATGTCGCTCCTTCATAAATGAGGACTTCTCCGACCAGCAGGCGCTCTGTGGTTTCCATGAGATGTTGTGCTTGTCCTGAACCAGTCCAAGCCTCGTACACATCCGCGTCTACAGCTGTTACTGAGGTGGTTTCTTGGCCGACTATTTACTTGTAACATCTGTTAGTCGTCTGCGGGTGGGACGCACAGAGCAGCCTGTGTCTGCGCGCTGATGACGTCCGTTACAATCAACAGTTGATCTGGAATGATGAGTTTGGACACGCATGAATTCTCCACCTGTAAGTTATTGGTGCTCTGACAATACACACGCCGCCGTGATTAACACGTGAATGTGGACGGCCGTCACGCTTCAGCCAGCGCACATTAATTCACCTCCAGAGCACTCTACAGTCACGTTCCTCTGCACAATAAGAACCAGGGGCAATATAAAGAGCTTTGAACGTACCCAAGTGCCTTACTCACCCACTCCAGGTCCATTGCAGAGTCTCCGCCTCTGCAACAGGTGCCCTTCACCGTCAGCAACCAAAAACTGAGCATGGCAGCTCTGCTGGAGTTGGACAAGTTGCTATGCTCACTGATGGGCTGCGGCGCTGAGGACTTGAGCTCAGCGATACAAATGAGAGACACTGGTGGTAGCAGCGGCGGAGATTCGACATAAGACCTGGGGAGGGTGTGTGAATACAAATTTGTTTTCTTTCAAAGAAACTATTGCCAAAGGACATGAGCTTTCTGATACCACAAAACCCCTTTAATATTTGGCATTTAAAGGGGTTCTCTACTCACTGTCACTTCCCTCTGCGAGTGAAAGACGCCCAATAACAGCTGCTTGATTGACATGCGAGCCCTGCAGCCAATGTCATGTGAACCCCGGGGCAGAAATTGCTGACTTGTTGTCACCAGATAACGCCTTTTAATTCACAAAATTTAGGACAAACCAACAGGACCACCAGACGCGCTCTCTCCCCCCTCTCACAGCAGACAGGTGTTAGCCGACTACCGTCACCCCCTTAATCGCAGCCTTCAGTTCTGGGGGTCTCTGAACATGTATAGAGCGTCTGCAGGCAGGAAAAGGAGAATTACAGGCTGTCTCACTGGTGGAGCATATAAATATTAGTTATTTTACAATGGGGACTACTTCATTTAAAAAGGAGTTTTCCAAGTAGTGGACAACTCTATCCCTAAAAGTAACGTATAAAAATCAATTTGCTGCTACAACACGTTTTGGTCTGAGCCCAAGCTTTATTGATTAAATTGGAATTTTGTTCGGATTGCCCGATAGCCGAAGTCTCTGAACGGGCTCCACTGAAATGGGCAAAGCTTGGCGGGATGCTCATCACATTCATCAAAAATGCCAGCGCTTTGTACACCAGAAATGCTACTCCAGTCACTGACTATAGTAGTATTTCTGGCACAGTGCACGCCACTTCGAAGAGGTGCAGAGATCATTAAGTGGTGTGTGCTTCTTGATGAATTCAGCAAAGTTTATTTCAGCAAGACTGGCATCGCCCGATTGTGCGTCAAGTTATTTGTGATGAAACGGCCCCGATGTTCTTTTGACTAGCCACATGAACAAAGACCAAACCCAACATGTATACAAACATTTACTGCTCATGCTCAGATTTGGGTAAAGGAAGAACGAGGAGGAGGTGAGCTGTGATGCAACGCAATTCCGCAACGGTGTTTTTGTTTATTTTATTTTTTTTAACGACAACACTAAACTTAGGGAAAACACATACTTTTTCTTATAGTTTAGGTTGTGAGATAAAAAAATGGAAAATACGTTCTTAAAAAAGTGCTTGTGTCACCATTTTCAGGAGACCTGTAACGTTCTCACATTTTGGCCTGCAGAGTAGTTTCAGGACTTTTTTTTTTTTTTTTTTTTTTTTTTGAGTAGCATACTTCAAATTTTATTGATACGATTGTGGAGTTTTGATCGTTTCTTATTGCATTTCTATGGCAGTGTTGCGGCAAATAAAAAAACAGGATTTTTGGGTTGCTTACCGTAAAATCTGTTTCTCGGAGCCTTCATTGGGGGACACAGAGACCTTGGGTGTATGCTGCTGCCACTAGGAGGCTGACACTATGCACAAAAAAAGGTTAGCTCCTCCTCCGCAGTGTACACCCCACCGACCGGCAGAGAATTCCTCAATTAGTGAGAAAGCAGTAGGAGAAGTAACAGAATAGGTTGACAACATAAACAACTCAACTGTAACCATTCAACCAAAGTAAGAACAGGAGCTGTAAAACATGGGAGGGTGCTGTGTCCCCCAATGAAGGCTCCGAGAAACAGATTTTACGGTAAGCAACCCAAAAATCCTGTTTTCTCGTTCGCCTTATTGGGGGACACAGAGACCTTGGGACGTCCCAAAGCAGTCCCTGGGGTGGGAAACAAACTTCCATCAGGCCAGTGGACTCACCACCGCGGCCTGCAGAATCCGTCTACCTAGGCTGGCGTCCGCCGAAGCGTAGGTGTGGACTCTGTAGAATTTCACAAACGTGTGAACCGATGACCATGTCTGTGGCGCACCGCCCAGGAGGCACCCACTGCTCGAGTAGAGTGGGCCCTGATACCCGGAGGGGCTCCGCGACGCTTAACACGGTAGGCTTCCAGGATAGCCGATCTGATCCAGCGAGCAATGGTGGCTTTTGACGCCGGGTGACCTTTCCACGCTCCATCAGGGATAATGAAAAGAGACTGTCTTTCGCAAGGAAGTCGTCCTAGACAGAGACTCTTACCGCCCTAACCAGGTCCAGCTTGTTCAAGGACAGCTCTCGGGGATGAGTTGGATTCGGACAAAAGGACGGTAGCACGATATCCTCGTTGAGGTGAAACGAGGACACCACCTTCGGAAGGAACGAGGGCGGAGGCCGCAGAACTACCTTATCCTGGTGGAGAACCAGAAAGGGAGAGAGGCACGAAAGAGCTGCCAATTCCGACACGCGCCGGACGGAGGTGATGGCCACCAGAAAGGCTACCTTCCAAGAAAGGAGAGAAAGGGAAATATCCCTGAGGGGTTCAAAGGGCGGACCTTGCAGAACCTCAAGAACCAGATTAAGATCCCATGGATCCACGGGCGCCCGGTACGGCGGGACCGTGTGAGCCACGCCCTGAAGAAAGGTCTTAACCTGAGGACGGGAAGCCAGCGTTTTCTGAAACAGAATGGACAGCACCGAAACTTGACCCTTCAGGGAACTGAGGGCAAGCCCCGCATCCAATCCTGCCTGAAGAAACGCTAGGACTGAAGGGAGCGAAAAGGACATGGGCGCGACGTCATTGGTCTCACACCAAGTGAAATAGGCATTCCAAGTACGGTAGTAAATCTTGGAAGATGATGGCTTTCTGGCTCGGATCATGGTCTGAATTACGTGGTCGGAAAATCCTGCTCGTCTCAGAACCTCGGTCTCAACAGCCACGCCGTTAAATTGAGCGGCCGAGAATTGGGGTGGCAAATCGGACCCTGAGACAGCAGATCTGTTCTGTCTCAAAGCTTCCAGGGGGCGTCCGCGAGAAGGTTGACAATGTCCACGAACCAAGACCTTCTGGGCCAATTCGGGGCGATGAGAATGACCGGAAGTCCTTCTGCCTTGATGATCTTCAACAGCTTGGGAAGAAGAGGCAGAGGAGGGAACAGGTAGGGAAGTTCGAACTGGGACCAAGGAACAGCCAGGGCGTCGGCCCCCACTGCCAGAGGGTCCCGAGACCTGGACACGAATTGTGGGACTTTCCTGTTGAGGCAAGACGCCATGAGGTCTACATCCGGGGTTCCCCACCGAAGGCAGAGCAGATGAAACACTTCCGGATGTAGGGACCATTCTCCCGCCGCGAGACCCTCGCGGCTGAGAAAGTCGGCGGCCCAGTTGTCTACGCCGGGAATGTGAACCGCGGAAATTGTCGGAACGGAAATCTCCGCCCAACGAAGAATCTTGGACACCTCCGCCAGGGCTGAGACACTCCGTGTTCCCCCTTGGCGGTTGACATATGCCACCGCTGTGGCGTTGTCTGTCTGAATCCGTACCGGCAGTCCCTTGAGGAGCCTTTCCCAGTGGACCAGAGCAAGATGGATCGCTCGAATCTCCAGAACGTTGATCGGCAGCGCTGATTCCCGATCCGACCATCGACCCTGAACAGTGTGGTTGCGGAACACAGCACGCCAACCGAGGAGACTGGCATCTGTGGTTACTATCTGCCAGTGAATGGGAAGGAAGGATCGACCCGATAAAATGAGAGGTGACGACAACCACCAGTTGAGAGACCGCTTGATCCGGTAAGAAAAATGGACAGGGCGATCCAGGGACCGAGGCTACCTGTTCCACTTCGACAGAATGGCCTGCTGGAGAGGCCTGGCGTGAAATTGGGCAAAGGGAACTGCCTCTATCGCCGCCACCATCTTTCCCAGGACCCTCATGGCTGTACGGAGGGATGGGAATCGCGAGGTCTGCAGCGATCGTACTTCCTGCTGCAGAGAGAGAATCTTTTCTTGTGGGAGAAAGACCCTTGACCGACGAGTGTCGAACAGAAGACCTAGAAAGACCAGGCGTTGGGTAGGAACCAGACAGGACTTTTTCCTGTTGACGATCCACCCGAAATTGGAAAGAGTGTCCAGGACGATTGACAAACTTTGGTGAGCCTGATGGAATGAGGGAGCCTTGATCAGAATATCGTCTAGGTACGGGAAAAGAACGAGGCCTCTGACTCTCAACAAAGCCATCAACGCAGCCATGATCTTCGTGAAGACTCTGGGAGCGGTGGCAAGACCGAAGGGCAGTGCGACAAACTGGTAGTGGTGCTGTCGAATCGCAAAGCGCAGGAACTTCTGATGTCCGGAGAAAATTGGAACATGTAAATAGGCGTCTTGGATGTCTATTGAGCACATGAATTCCTGCTCCTCCATGGAGGCGATGACCGAGCGAAGCGACTCCATGCGGAAGTGGCGAAGGCGGACCCTCTTGTTGAGCAGCTAGAGATCCAAGATGGGTCGAACTGCGCCGTCTTTTTTCGGCACTACAAACAGGTTGGAGTAGAACCCCATGAAGCGCTCCGATTCGGGAACGGGCACAATCACCCCGGAACTGAGGAGAGCGGCGATAGCCGTAGAGAACCCCGGGATCAAGGCTGGATCCTTTGGAGGCCGGGATTCGAAGAAACGATCCCGTGGGAGAGAGACGAACTCTATCTTGTATCCTGAGGATACGACCTCCCTGACCCAGGCGTCCTCCACGGCGGCCAGCCAAACGTCCCTGAAGGAAAGAAGTCGACCTCCCAATTGGAAAGGCCCCTCGCGTGCCCGATGATAGTCATGCTGAAGTAGACCGTCCAGATCTAGACGGTCTGCCCTGGGAGGAGTGGGGTCGCCAGGAAGGAGTGGGTCTGAAGGAAACTTACTTTCTCTCCTGGCGAGCCTGCGGTCTCTGTTGGCTGGAGGAGTTGTCCGCCGTATTGAAACGGCGGAAAGTCCGAAAGGGTCGAAACTGACGCCTTAGTGGGGGTCTGCGAGGCTTGGACTGAGGGAGGAGTGAGCTCGTGCCTCCGGTGGCGTCCTTAATAATCTGGTCCAATTGGGACCCAAAGAGGCGCACCCCCTGAAAAGGTAGGTTAGTGAGGGACTTTTTAGAAGACAAGTCCGCTTGCCATGCCTTTAGCCAAATTGTACGTCGAATTGCAACAACGTTGCTTGACGCCTGAACTGCACAGGATGCAGCATCCAAGGAAGCGGAGAGAAGATAGTCCCCAGCATGGGAGATCTGATTGGTGAGATCGGCCAAATGCTCCGGTTGCGCCTTATCTAAGATACCCTGCCGAAGGTCGTCTGCCCACGTGGCTATGGCCTTTGCTGCCCAGGATGAAGCAAAGATTGGACACACCGCCGCTGAAGCTGCTTCAAAGGCAGACTTCGCCAGGGATTCTATAATCCTGTCATTAGAATCCTTTAGGGACGCCACGCCTGAAAGCGGGAGAACCGTGTTATTGGATAGCCTGGACACGGGCGGATCGACCGAGGGAGAGGCCGACCAGTTGTCCGTGAGCTCGTTAGCAAATGGGTAGAGTATGCCGAGACGTTTTCCTCTTTGAAAGCGTCTGGTCGGATCCTCTCTTTCCTTGGTAAAAATTTTCCCAAACTCGGAATGGAAAGGAAAAACCCTGGAGGGAGTTTCTGCCCGTCTGAACGAAACCTCCTGATCTGAGGATTTCGCAGGGGAGTCAGCAATATCGAAGGTATGATGGATCGCAGCAATGAGGTCCTGCACTGTGACCTTCATGCTTGCATCCTGGTCTGAATCCAGCTCTAAAATCCCCTCAGATGACCAGTCCGAAAGCGCTTCCCCTGACTCGGGAGAGGAGGCCCGAGAGGGAGGCTGGTGAGAAGGGCTATGTGGTGAGATGGGACTAGGAGAGGATTCCGGCTGGGAATCTTGCCTGGGTCTTTTGCGACTACCGCTGGCTGATTCAGATGGAACAATTTGGGACCTGCTTGGCCCTGCTGAAGAGTCCAGGGGCAACTTATCAAGAACGGCTACCAGGGACTGAGACACCCTGGTGAGGTCTGCCACTGATTGAGATAGCGAGGAGGCCCAGCCAGGCATGGGGGGCTCACTCTCACCTGGGGCCGCAGATGGCTCCTGGACGGCGTCAGGCTGAACTGGATTGCTACAATCCAGGCAGAGGGGAGTGGACTGGCCTGAGGGAAGTTTGCGATTGCACGAAGAACATGCAAAGTACTTGACTAAAGTGCAGGGGGGGGCGGTAGAGCGGGTACGATCAGACTTAGAGTTAGACATAGTGAAAAGCTGAGGTAATGCCGGAAGGTTGGGGGACAGAGGGCGGAGAAGGGTCAGTCTGCAGTGCAGAGCTACTCACGGTCCGGTGTCCCCAGAAGCGATGCTCTGCGACCTGTCAGTGGATGCAGGTCAGAGCGAAATCCGGCCGACAGACCTCCTGAAAAAACCATCTGGAGAAGATGCTATCCAGTGAGGAGCTGGTGCACGGCTAACAGGCTGGGAAAATGGCGCCTTCCTGAGAAAAAGCGCGCGTTCAGGAGAGGGAGGGCGGAGCACCACGCAGGTTTAACAATTCACCGCCCTCTAGCCAATAACAGGCTGGGCAGGTGAAGGACAGGCGGTGGGAGGGCCTGGGAAGAGCGGGAGAGAAGCCCGCTTAGAAGAAAGGGGCGGGGGGCGTGGCCGCGACGCAGCGGTAGGCCCGAACTGAAGCCGGGGCCTAAATTAGTTGCGGCGGCCGCCTGTCAGCAGGGGGTCGGCGCGGAGGTCCGAAAAAGTGGGACGCCGCAGTCGCAAGCCGCTCCCAATGGGAAAAAACCCTGTGCTCCCTGTCCCCAGAAAGGGGGGAGGGAAGGGGGGGATGCCCAGCAACATTGAGCTGCCTATAGCCTTGTGGCGACTGCGAGCGACCGCAGCGCCTACAACCGGGGTTCCCCTGTGACCATTGAAGAGGCGACCGTCGGGAATGGGCAGCCAGGTAAATAAATAAAAAAAATAAAAAATACTCACCCATCCACGATCCGTTACTGTCTGAAGAAGTCTTGCGTCTCATCCAACCGACAGGCTCTGGTAGGCGAGTGGGAGGGAGACTGGCGACAAGGACCCCTGGAGTCGCTGGCACGTCATGGTGTCGGCGTCCGTCTGGCTGGTCCTGCCGCGGAGAACTGCAAGGATACGGGGTGGCAGTACACGCCGTACTTGCAGACTCCATGTGGGAGTACAGATGTGACTGTTCACACTGTATCCCTCCGGGAACCTGAAAAGGAACGACGCACAACGAGGTAGATATGGGTCTAATGAAAGACCCGTGTCCACCTCCTACTGACACTAAGCTAAACTGAGGAATTCTCTGCCGGTCGGTGGGGTGTACACTGCGGTGGAGGAGCTAACCTTTTTTTTGTGCATAGTGTCAGCCTCCTAGTGGCAGCAGCATACACCCAAGGTCTCTGTGTCCCCCAATAAGGCGAACGAGAAATTCAAATTTCTATATTTAAAAAAACAAACAAAAAAAACCAAAAAAAAAAACCACACAACTACTTTTTACTTTAGACCTAAAAGACTTCAATCTGCGATCATTCGATCACTGATGATATCCTGCATTTTGTGGTGTGTATTTGAACATGTTTTTATAGCTTGAAAACTGGATTATCAAAATTTAGCCAAATAAAATCTAGACCTTCAGTAACTGCAGCTTTGATTAACGCAGCTAAAAAAAAATAAAAGCTTGGTAGGGCTACGTGCACATGACGTTTTTAATCCGCCAGCGGATCTATCAGAAAGGCGGTAACTTTTTCTCCCCCATTAAATGGCTCTGCTGGCGGATTTTCGGTCGTTTTCACGTCGGCGTCTTTTTTCCTATATCTACTATGATATAGAACCTGATATTTCGTTTTTCAAACCCTCAGGCGGTTAAAAGAAAGATCATGATCTGGAACATATCATTTCAACACTGGTGTGCGTTCTATCCCATTTTTTGTGCTGCCGAATCTACCTGAAAGACGCTGTGTGGCAAACTGAATATATTACTGGATGCGGCATATGATTGTGACCAGAAGATAGACTTAAAGGTCTGGAGAGTTAATATATCTTCACCAATCCACTAACTGGTAACTGATAGCACATTGCGGTCGGACCGCTACAGACTCCACCGATTGACAGAATGCAACCAGCATGTCCATGCTCGAGCACCGCTCCATTTTATCAACGGGGTCATCTTGCCCATTAACCACTAGTTGTTATTACCCATCGGGTGGATGGGGAAAACTAGGAACTCTCCATAACCAGAGTAGCCCTGATGGAAAGGTTAGCAGCAATATTTTTTACTCCAGAACCCCATTCAGTGCTTACCGTGCCATTTGCCTTTGTATACAGTCCCAAACGATCCTGATCCTATTCTGGAGGACAGCATTACCTCGCTTGCCTCTATTTCCCAGTAGTAACTGGAATCTCTTTGCCCACGGGAGCGCTGTAAAAATAAAACTAGATTACATATGTGACTTCGGTAACTCTATAGCTGATCACCTCCATAAATTGATAGACTCGATTACTGGTGCTGCCTGCATCTGTGCCACCCCCGAACCAGGGCCGCCCGCCACCTTAGAATCCAGTTCACACCTGGGTCCTCATGGCAGCTACAAGGACACTTATGTTATTCCACAAACATGTCCAAAGCCTTCCACAAACACTCACTATTTTATTTTTCTCCTGGCTACTGGACACCGCAGATTTTTCTCTATGCGTCGGAGCTGGAGTTTTGGACTGGGACCATCCTGTCGGACTCATGTTATTTGGGCTCCCTGACAATGAAAAGGAAAAATATTAGCACAGGACAGGAAAAGGAAAAATATTAGCACAGGACAGGAAAAGGAAAAATATTAGCACAGGACAGGAAAAGGAAAAACACATTCCACAATCATAACTACTACTAACGACCTACTTACAGCAAAAGCAAACGGACAATACTCTATACTCCTCCTTCTAGACCTGTCCTCTGCTTTCGACACAGTTGACCACTGCCTCCTACTACAGATCCTCTCCTCCTTTGGCATCAAAGACCTCGCCCTATCCTGGATCTCCTCAAACCACACATTCAGCGTCTCCCACTCCCACACTACCTCCTCATCCCACCCTCTCTCCGTTGGAGTCCCCCAAGGCTCTGTTCTAGGACCACTACTCTTCTCAATTTATACCCTTGGCCAACTCAAAGTCCCACGGATTCCATTACCACCTTTATGCTGACGACACTCAGATCTACCTCTCTGGCCCAGACGTCACCTCTCTGCTGCCCAGAATCCTGGCGTGTCTATCAGCCATATCCTCCTTCTCCTCTCGCTTCCTCAAGCTTAATATGGACAAATCTGAACTCATCATCTTTCCTCCATCTCACAGATCCTCCTTACCTGACCTATCACATCACACTTTCCCCAGTACCGGAAGTCCGCTGCCTCGGAGTAACCCTTGACTCTGCCCTGTCCTTCAAACCGCACATCCAAGCTCTTTCTACCTCCTGTTGCCTCCAGCTCAATAATATTTCCAGAATCCGTCCCTTCCTCAACCCTCAATCTATTAAAATGCTTGTGCATGCCCTCATCATCTCCCGCCTCGACTACTGCAATATCCTTTTCTGTGGTCTCCCTGCTACCCTCGCACCTCTCCAGTCCATCCTTAAAGGGAATCTGTCACCCCTTTTTTGAGATCATATAATGATATCATTCAATTGTGTGTCACGTACGGATTCTCTTAGTACTTTTGCTTCCCCCTGACCCCGCACCTTTCATGCATAAATACCTTTTTTATATCGGTTCAGTTGTATGTAAACTGCCGCTGTCCGGTCCGATGGGCGGGGCTTATTCACCTGCTCCCCCCTCCCTGTCTTGCTCTACACAAGAAGAAATGCGTAGAGCAAGACAGGGAGGGGGGAGCAGGTCAATAAGCCCCGCCCAGCGGACCGGACAGCGGCAGTTTACATACATCTGAACCGATATAAAAAAGGTATTTACGCATGAAAGGTGCGGGGTCAGGGGGAAGCAAAAGTACTAAGAGAATCCTTATGTGACACACAACTGAATGATATCATTATATGATATCTCAAAAAAGGGGTGACAGATTCCCTTTAACTCTGCTGCCTGACAAATTCATCTCTCTCCTCGCTACTCCTCCGCTTCTCCCCTCTGCAAATCTCTTCACTGGCTCCCATTCCCACAGCGTATCCAGTTCAAATTACTAATACTGACCTACAAGGCCATCTATAACCTGTCTCCCCCATATGTCTCAACTAATCTCCCGATACCTTCCCTCACGTAATCTTTGGTCCTCCCAAGACCTTCTCTTCTCCACACTTATTCGCTCCTCACCCAACCGCCTCCAAGACTTCTCCCGAATAGCCCCTATTCTCTGGAATTCTTTGCCCCCACATGTCCGGCTATCAACCACATTCGGATCCTTCAGACGGAACCTGAAAACCCACCTCTTCAAGAAAGCCTACAGCCTGCAATGACCCCCGCTGCCTCCTCACCACTACTGGAGATAGCACCTCAACCAACACCGGAACTGCTGCAACCCCCCTACCTACTGTCTCCTTCCCCACTATCCTGTAGCATGCAAGCCCGAAAGGGCAGGGTTCTCTCTCCCCTCTGTATCAGTCTGTGATTGGTAGTTTGTTTACTGTAAGTGAGATCTGTAATTTGTATGTAACCCCTTCTCATGTACAGCACCATGGAATCAATGGTGCTATATAAATAGATGATGATGATAATTACAACAACTAGACAAGGATTCTCTTACCTGATTCACTATGTGTCCTTACAGCATCCTGCAACACAAAGCACGGAGTTATCAATACAAGTCCCCGAGAGGACAGCAAATGGAGGTGGTCTGATAGCTGGCAACAAGAACGGCATGCAACGCGGCACCGGCGCACGTAGAAATGAAGAACTCTAACAGTTCAAGATCATTTACAAAAAAATACTGACGGCGCCACATGTCCTTTAAACCCTTTTTTGTTAAACAGCTCAGGTTAGACGCTGCACACTGCATGCTGTAGCAGTAGAAGGCTCGGTCACGTTTATCCTCCTCGTCCATCGCCCCAGCTATATTATGGGATGTATATGGAGCAGTACACCATGCAAGACCAGAGAGATTCGACGAGTGGAGAACCAAAAAACAGGTCAGTCAAAATGTGATACTACAACAGGCTGGACATGGGCATTACTCTGCTAAGTTGGCTTCTCCGGTGCCAAATAAAAAGTCTCCAGTCGACAAAACATTCAGACACGGCCATGATTAGAAACGACACAAACAAGCTATTAAAAAGACCAGAAAGTCACAGACGGTCAATCCCGAGCGACACTACAAGAACCAAAGCCACAAATACCTACTCTGCCCCACAAACAAAAACGTCTGGATCTGGACCTTGGAGAAGTATTGAGCCAGTTATTCTAGCCAGAGGAAATGAAAGATGAAAATAAGAAAAACAGAAGGCGCTACATAAAAGAAGAAGTAAAAGTCGGACTTTAGTGTAAGATACCCCATAGATTAAGGTCGGCAAATTCGGGGAACCAGCTATTGTCTTTTGGATGTTCGCCAACATTCATTTGGCCTATGTTATCATAATAAAAAAAAGATCAGACATGATAAATTTCAAGATGCCCAATTCTTTATTCTCACGGAAAATAAGCCACTGTCGGATGTGTCTGACAGACATGTACTCCCCTCTCCCCATTCAGAACGTGCATATGTATAGGGAGGTTGAGAGGGATAGCAGTCAGCCATTGAAGACAAATGACCAGAGTGGTATGGTAGTACAAGATCAGAAAAGCCCAATGCCTTCTCCTAGAAACTGTGCCGCATGCCCACTTAATCAGGTATGGATGAGCTGCCATACAAGGCCACTAGAAAAGGGACTGTCCAGTCTAAAAGGAGAAACATCTGCAGTCTCAATGTGACTGCCAAATCAAGTCAGGGAGCAATATGCCCACTGTTATGATTCCCAGTGTGCGAAGTCACATGCCAACTAGAACAGGACCACAAATCACATATATCGCACACCAGCACGGGGAATCACGACACACTGCCACCATTCTTTTTCTTCTTAGACTGTACAGCGCCTTTAAAAGTAATGTTTTTATGGAGCAAAACAGCCATGTCTTCATATTAATATTTATATTATTGCAGTACCAACTTGGCTCTATTTATGAATGCCACGTAAGAAATGGGAGGGAAAAAAAAAAAAAAAAAAAAAAAAGTATTACCTCAATCATTCTGCTGTCCACGGGCAGCGTCGTGCTGACCATGTGCACGTTGGGGGTGGACGTGGACCTTTGTCTCTGAGAAAGGGAGCACTCTGACGATGGACTGGGCGTCGTGAAGTTGAAGGCGTGAGGTGTAGAATATCTGTGCTGGGAGCTGGATGAAACGAAAAGGACACGTAGCATAACCCAATGACCACAAGGACGGATTCTGAATACCAACAGGGGGCACTACAGACAGTTGTTTTTTTGTTTTTTTTTAAGGAAAGCTAATCAGTATACTTAATTTTTTTTTTTATCCCCAGGGAGCACGGAAGACTGACGAAGGAGACGGCGGCTCACTGCGAGAGGAGAAGACCCTCTAGGGAAGAAAAGTCAAGAGGGAGCCAACGTGACCGGCAGGAAGTAACGGATGCTAAACCCCTAGCCCAGAAGCTGATGGCAGGAGAATCAGGCTATGTTCACACCTTTTGTGCAAAGTCAAAAATTGTCTTTTTTCGCTGTTTTTGGGACTTTTTATATGCAAAAAATTAACTGGAGTATAAGAAGTCACTCCGGAGGGGAACAGTAGCACATTTGTAGCAAAAAGCGAAAGCATTTGGAAAAGTAAACCAAAAAAAAAAAAAAAGATAGGTGGACACATAGAAGACTTAAAAAAAGGTACCAATGGAAAAAAGAATTGGTGCAAATTAAAAAAAAAAAGGAAAAAAAAACATCAAGTCTGCAAAAAACAAGCGCGACTACAATAATGAATGGGGCCCGGTGACTATGAATATGAGTAGGTTATAAAGGTGCCAATAACGCAAGATAAATAGTATTCTATGTACAGAAGAATTAGGGATGCCCCTAGCCAGAATGGATCTAAAATCGCTGTGCTTTCTAACAATCACACGCAGAGGACGGAGGTGATGTACCTTGTACCACGGACTGATTCTCGCATCCGTCGCATCGATGGTAATGAAGGCGTGCTGCCATCTAGGTTGTTTGGGTTAGGAAACAATCTGCTAAGAGACAGAACACAGCGCCACAGCATGAGAGAGTATGTTATCACTACGCATTTCAGATTACTGAAAAATTAAAAAGGAGGAAAAAAAAATAACCACCACAATATGGTGAGAAATAATCGGTAAACATCTCTCTCATTGATATCACATTTTTGGTAGTTTTAATAAAATCGTTAAACTATTATCTACCTTTACCCATCCCATAGATCACAGCCTAGTTTCTAAAGCTCCTCTACAGAACTTTATTTAAAGGGATTAGTTCACCAGGTTTTCCCCACCTAATCTGAAAGAAGCATAATGAATGACAGGGACCCAGATTCCAGTAATGTGTAACTTATAGGGCTGCTTTCTGTAGTTTTGATAAACTCGCTGTTATCAGCAGGAGTACATTAATAGAGGACTAGGCGTCTGGTGCCATGTAGTCCTTCTGTTCTGTGTAACCCCGCCCCCACCACTGATTGGCAGCTTTCTGCTTATGCGCAGTGCACACAGCTCCAATCAGCGGCGTGGTATATACAGAGCTCAGCATTCAGAGAACTGTTAGTATTGCAGTGATTTTTTTTTTGATTTTTTTTAATCAAAACCACAGCAAGCAGCCTAGTAAGTGACACAGTGGGGCAGTAAAAAAAAAACTTGACAGACTTATGCCAGGACTACAGACAAGACTCTCACTCACTGAGAAGCAAAAAACTGGGGAGCTTATATTGGGAGCTTATATTGAAAGCTTTTTTTTTTTTTTTTTTTTTTACGGTGGCGAGGGCTTGGAGTTGACACAGATTTACACGGAGGTCTGGGTGGTCTTCGAGTAGACAGGGTTAAACAAAAAGATAAACAGGGACTGATGACAGATTCCACACAGTCTGATGGAGTGGTGAACATGTGATAGAAATTAATGAGCTAATTATTTACATTCGCGATACAAGCCGCGCTGGCGCTGCTCCCCTCGGCCTCCTTTCCATCCCAGCATGATGAAAGCCTCAGGTAATGAGTTGGACGGAGGCCGTGTTTATGCCCTTTTGCTCATCCCGCTGTCATTTCATTTTACAATAACTTTGTTTAAAAATAGAATAAACTGGTTCATCCAGATGTTTCCCCAAGTACCGGAATTTCTACTCATCCCATTAGGAGGACGGACAGTTTCCAAGCTGCGCCATCATGAAGCCGATACTAGAAGGAGCGCACCCGGTGCGCCGCTCACTCACAGTAGCTGCCGGATGTTGCTCCAGTCCACGCACATGGTCGGGACCTTGGTACTGCAGTGCTCGTGAAACTTGTACCCACACGTCTGACACCGGAAGCCGTTCAGAAGAAATTTCTGGCAGATGTCACAGAAGGCCAACTTCAAGAAGGTCTTTCGTACCTGGAAAAAAAATAAATAAATGCAGATCAGCCAAAGCCTTCACCATATTAAATTTCAGATGATGCAAATCGAATTTTTAGAAATTTGTTTAGCTAAAGTGGCAGAGAAAAAAAAATACCCATAGGATCTCAATTGCAGCCGGGAGTTGTTCCTCATTGCAGTCATTACATCACATGGTATAACGAAAATAAGCAGGAGAGCCTGTATGAAAGCAGAGGCAGGGAATGCAGCAGCCATTTATGGCAAATCTGGATAGTGAGAGGACGTCACAGCTCACAGATTAGTCAGAGAAATGGGGAGAGAAAGGTATAAAACACTGAATAAAGTACAGGAGTGCAGATTAGGGTGATTGACGGACAATAATACATATATAGGTGAGTCATTTTGTTGCTGGTTTACTAAGATTTACCTATACATGTAAGATCAATGACGGTATCAAGTCTGTGCTAAAGAGCTTGAAATAGGTTGGAAACAGCCCTAGGAGACTACAGAGTATCATACACCTTTTATTTCACGCTGCAGCCATTTCAACATGAAAAATTGGTCTGCTTTAAAAGTTTAGCACAGTTTGTCACCTATAGCTTCTGTGCTGCAGGGTCTATTGTTAGCTGCAGAATGAGTTACCGGAGAATCAGTCAGCGAGAATGTTCTGTTGGTCTTATGGGGAAAAATTATAAATCTTATAAAGAACCATTCTGATGCTGAAACGCGTTGGGACAATAATGAACCAGTCTGGAACCCAAAAGACCTCTCATATACCGCGGTGCAGCCCGTTAAATGTGATATCGTCCTCCTGTATTGTAAATCTTATTTGTCATTTTCTGAGCTCCTCTCTGCTGATTTATGGCCACAGACCACAAAGTTAAAGTGCGCAGGCAGAACAAAAAGCCTGTAAAAGCCAAATGGTGCAACATGTGTTATGAAACCCAATTGCTTGCACATAATGCACCACCATTATGTTCCCGTCACTTCTCCAGCACTACGTGCAGACACAGACAAACAAGCCAGTGACCATATAGTAAGAGGCCCCATAGAAGGGCTTTGCGGACCGCATGCGACTCCAGGGGGCTGCAGGTTGTGCGCCCCTGATGGATACCCATCTACTGATACCACCCATCTGAACGTGTTGGGTGCTGTAGAACATGAGAAGTGACAGACAGTGGTTGACGACAGATATGTGACTTTTCACTTTAGAAAACTCCCCATTATTGACTTTTCAGGTCACCAGTTGTTTGTCACGAGTGGAACCATGTAGGTCTTTAGGGAGAAATTTGGAGTAAAATCTGGAGCCAAGGTCAGTAATGACTGCATGGGTTCCTGACTCTCCTTCGACAATTGATGCCAAGGAATGCCGAAAAGAATCACTTTCTTCCAGACAGAGGTATCTTGCAGCAGCTTACTCTCCTCTCCCCACTGAAAACACATGTAGGATCAGACAAGACCATATTGGATATACTGGAGCGGTACTGTTGGCCAAACGCTGTGCAAAATATATGGGCTCCTTAAAGAAGCCATCCTCCTCCTCCCATCAAAGTTTTTTTCCTCTTAATATATTGCAGTCACCATATTATATGGCACTGTGTACTTACAATTGCTCATTTTGCCTTTCTACCCAGATAATTGTTGTTCTTTTCTCTGCTCTACATAGAAACAGGAAGTCTCTTGTCCCTCCATTTATCTTTCCCCGCTTCAACTCCTGACCCAGCTGTTCCCTCCTCCCCCTGCCAGGGTCTTTTGCAGTGACTCATGACTCATACAGGGAAAATTGACCTCCTGTTTCCACATAGAACATAGAAGGAATCAGCTAGTCAGTTATCACGTGATGTCATAGACCCAATGGAAAAAAGGAGAATTATCTGGGTAGAAAGGCAAAATGAGCAATTGTAAGCACGCTTCTGCCTACTTGTTATTTGTCAGCCTTATAGGAACTGTGCAGTATTTGCAGAGGAGAACATAAATTATAGGAAAGACAACAACCAAACAGGAATATAACATAATATATATATATATATATATATATATATATATTTTATCTCTCTCAACAAACTGATTGTTAATGCAAATAAAATAAACGAGTAACAGATGAAAAAATAAAAACAGGATACAAATAAAGACATCATGAAACTTACAAAATTATGGGTTGTGAGTGGGACATGATCCAAGAACTCCACTTGCAGCTCTGCCCCTATTAATGACATGGCGTCGGTGCTCCAGTCCAGCCGCTGTTTTCTGATGGAATGTACAATGCATTAAAACATGACACAAAGAAAGGAAAAATGCCACAAATGAGAACGCAAAAGGTAAGGCACTATGGAGCAGGAGCAAACGTAGGACAGGAAAAGGGAAGAAGGACTTTCTTTATCTTCACATTGCGGTTTTATAAGATCTCAATGAGTTCGGCCAACGGCCTAACGTGTATGGAGACACCGGACAAGTGATGGTCAGGAGAGATGTCCCATTTCTGACTGCTGATCGCATTGTTCTCCTGGAGAGAAGGTGCCGGCCAACATGTCAACTAGCGGCGCTCTCATAGAAAACACGAGCACTCGGCCGAACGAGAGCTCCTGTGTAAGAAAGAAAAATAGTTCGGCCAACAGCCAACCAATGTCTATGGCCAGCCAACCGCCAAAGTCCAGGGCACTTGCATCATCCTCACCAAAGCCTCCCAGGGATGAGATCTCTTGCTTTCCACCACCAAAAGCCTTCCATAGTCAAAGCCACTAGCCACCTGTTTCGCCAAGTCTCCCATGGTCAAGGCCGCTTTTACTAACCCTCCAAGCTTCCGAATGCCTCTCAACCCAATCCTTCTGGGGTCCTAGTTGATTCTCCTCTACCCCCAGTCTCACAGGGAAGGTCCAACCTCTATACTTATATAATTTTTTTTGGTCAACACTGACTTCTCAAGACTGACATTTTGCACGCCAGTCTGGATGAAGACGCCGGTTGAGTCGACGATTATCAGGGGCGAAAACGTAAACACCCATAGAAAAGTATGGTGGTGGAGGCCCAGGCGCTTGAAGGAAACATTTGCATCTTTATTTCTAGGTGGCATAACTTTGGAATTGAGGGGCACAAAAGAGGGAGAAAAAAAACACACACTTTTTTCCAAAATCGGGGGATCAGCACTGATTGGAAGAGCTACCATGTTTAAATATAAATGAAAAATATGTAAAATCAGCAAAACGTCCTCTTTAAGCTTTGCTCAATTTTCGAAAGTTGGTGGGGCTGGAGTAAAAACAGCAGGTGATGTGCAAAAAAACTTTTACAACATTGAAAGAAGTTTTAACCTCTTTACGACCTATAACATATATACACGTCATAGGTTGTACATTTCCCTTTGATGCGGGCTTCAGTGGTGAGCCTACATCTCTTCAGGCATGTGACAGCTGATTTGATCAGATGTCATGTGCCCCTAACAGTCACGAGGGGGAAATTGTGAACCACCCGCGGCTGTTAACTAGTTAAATGCCGCTGTCTACAGTATCTCTGACAATAGCATTTAACTCGCACCTACCGGAAGCATGTCACTAATCCCGCCCCTCGGAGGCCCTGTCACATGATTGCATGGCGCCAATGGGTTAGCATGACAACCTGGAATCTACAGGATACCCCTGTGATTGTCATTCTTGATCTGCTATGAGCGCCGCCCGGTGGCTGGCGTTCACAGCAGCTGAAGATTAGCTGAAACACTGCTATGTGTTGCACAAGCATTCAGATGATCAGTTTCAAGTGTCCTAAGGAAACTGTCCTGTCGAAGCCAGGAAAAAAAACAAAAAAACACATACATACATACATACATACATACATACATACAAAATCTATCTATCCACTGCTCAAAAAAATAAAGGTTAGACTTAAACAGAAAATAACTCCAAGTAAATCAAACTTCTGTGAAATCAAACTGTCCATTAGGAAGTAACACTGACTGACCATCAATTTCACATGCTGTTGTGCAAATGGAATAGACAACAGAAGGAAATTATTGGCAATTATCAAGACACCCTCAATAAAGGAGTGGTTCTGCAGGTGGGGACCACAGACCACATCTTAGTACCAATGCTTTCTGGCTGTTTTGGTCACTTTTGAATGTTGGTTGTGCTCTCACACTCGTGGTAGCATGAGACGGACTCTACAACCCACACAAGTGGCTCGGGTAGTGCAGCTCATCCAGGATGGCACATCAATGCGAGCTGTGGCAAGAAGGTTTGCTGTGTCTGTCAGCATAGTGTCCAGAGGCACTACCAGGAGACAGGGCAGTACACCAGGAGACCTGGAGGGGGCCGTAGGAGGAAAACAACCCAGGAGAAGGACCGCTACCTCAGCGGTCACAAATGTGCATGTGTCTGCACAAAAGGTTAGAAACAGACTCCATGAGGATGACCTGATTGCCCAACATCCACAGATGGGGGTTGTGCTCACAGCCCAACACCGCCAGAATTAGTTTTTCTTGTTGGCAGCCGCAACACTGCAATAACGGGAAATCAAAACACCGTATCTAACCAGAAATGGCATCAATAAAAATGTCAGCTTGGCGCGCAAAGAATAAGCCTTTACCAGCCCCAGATAACGAAAAATGGAGACGCTACGGGTCTCAGAAAATGGAGCCATTTTTTGTTCTTTTTAAATTTAAAAACAACCCAGACATGTTTGGCGTCTGCAAACTCATAATGACCTGGAGAATCATAATGGCAGGTCAGTTATAGCATTTAGTGATCTTGCTGGAAAAAAAAACAAAAAAACACAATTATGGAATTGCACTTAATTTTGCAATTTCACCGCAGTTTAATTTTTTTTTTGCCTGTTTTTCAGTACATGATATGGTAAAACCAATGGTGTCATTCCAAAGTACAACTCTTCCTGCAAAAAACAAGACCTCAAATGGCCATATTGATAGAAAAAAAATTTTTTTTAAAAAGTTATGGCTCTGGGAGGAAGGGGAGCAAAAAAACGGAAATGCAAAAATGGAAGATCCCAAGGTCATGAAGAAGTTAAGCCAGAAAACTTAAAAAAAAAAAAAAAAAAAAAAAAAAACACTTGCGGAATCATGGCCTGTGTTAATTTTAGAGTAACTAGGTCAGGGGAAAAAAAAATCATACTTTTTTCATTTTTAGAAGCAATCACTTGATCACCCGGACGGTCTGCGGCGCTGTCTGTACTCCGCACCCAGCGCTCCATTTTTCCGGTACACTTTCCTACAGCTCATCATCGTTGTTACATTAGATACAAGGAAACAAAAAAAAACTGTTCTGTATTAATGCCGTCGTATGAAGCCATAAATAGATTCAAAGCGTGGCCCGGGGCACAGTACTAGATTTATGGGCTCCGCGCACACAGCCGTCCTGGCCCGCGTACACACCTCAGGTTCTATTTGAGCATTTCAATGGAATATTTGGAACGGCCGAGCTACAAAGTCATTATATCTGTTGGCTGACAAACACAGCCGGCTCACAGATCCCACAGGAATAAGTTTCGTGACTTGTCCCCACCTACAGAAACTTGGTATCTGATTACCTCAACCATAACAAAGCTTGCACTGGGAAACGTCCCAGCAACTGCAGCCAGGCTGAGCGAGCGCACGCTGGGAGGGAATAATGCAGTGCCCAGCAGATACTCCGCGCCACTTAGAAGCAGAGACGTGGCGGCACAATTTATATTACGGCTGGTGACACGCTTGACCAGGTAAAGAACAGATCCATCAGAATCCTGCTCTCCCTCCCTTCTCTCAGGGTTCCTTCTCATTTAGACCCGCCATACACAGCCTTTAAAACAACCGCCGATCTACACCCAAGCCGTTCGGTGGCCTATTTAAGACAGGGCGACCACGCTCCTATGAGCACAGGGCAATCGATAATATAGCGACTGGAGTGATAGAACGTTCTCGGCAGCACAATCTGCTTACACAGTGATGTGCTACCGATTTGCTCTTTTGTAGGGTGGGTGAGGACCGATCTGTTTAGACAGGCTGATAACTGGAAATGAAGGGCTCCTTTAAATGCTAGTTTATTATATGCCTGTTAAATGGGCATTTAGAGATAGCAGCAGGAAGGCGATTGCACTCCGAGCTGCACTGGAGAGAGGGAAAGCATCTAAGGTTTTATGGAGGGCAGAGAAAATTTGCAGACAAGGAGGAAAGCATAAGAGGATAAATAATTGCTGTTCTTTTTCTGTGCTCATAGCTGAAAGCAAGGTAGAACAGAAGTACCGTGGATACACACAGACCTCACATCCAGCCTGTATTACAGAGAGAGACACTCCCAGAAAAGAGAAACTTGAGTTAGGCTGCAAAACTGGATATTGGGGTGGAAAATAAAATGAAGGTATGAAATTTGCAGACTGAAACTTAGTAAAGGTTGCCACTGACTTGCAGAAAAAAAAAAAACAACAACTTTATATGTCAAAATCTCCAGTGCCTTAACAACTAACTAATCCAAGAAGGTGATTATTTAAAGATTAAAGAGTTGTCCCGTGAAGAGCATTTATCACTAATGACTGAGCAGATCGCTGTATGCATGTGTGATCACTGGGGATATGGCTGCCGAGACCACCCCACACCTATCCCTGAAAGCTCCTGTGTGAATGGAGCAGTAATGACCACCCCTGTGAACAGTATGTGGCTCAGTGGTCGCACATGCTCAGCAGAGCATCATTCATACGAGGGATGTAGGAATCTCGGCTTTCTTGATAGATTTAGTTCCCAGCAGTTGGATCCCCAACGATCACACACTGTAAATAAAGAGTTGCTTATAGGGAAACTACAGTAAATGCTTTTTGGGGATGAGGGATCATATTTGGTTCTGTTACGATAGCCAACGCATTTCGAGGCTTCCTTACAGGTGTCAAAGTTTGCAGATTAAAGTCTAAGTCAATATTTAAGCGTTAGTCCTGTGTGTTTTTAATTCAGGATTATAAAAAAAAAAAAAAAACACACACACACACACACAACACAATCCTGTACATTCCGAACTTATAATCAGCTTCTTACCCTTTAGGATCTAACACAAGACGGAAAACAGCACAGCACTCGGGCTGGAGG